>NC_090439.1:996265251-996568281 GCF_031143425.1 Pleurodeles waltl | reverse complement strand
AGAATGGCAGAAGGAATTGATATAAAAGCATTAGCCACCGTTTTGGAAGGGTTACAGAAACAATTAAATAACACCATAGAAGAAACAGTCCAAATAAAACAGCGAATAAATGAGTTAGGGAACACCGCTAAATCAAATGAATCTGTGTTTTCACAAATCCCTAGCCCTTCACAGTCTGCAGGTATATCCACTCAAGTAATTCATGCGGTTTCCCCTATTATTCCTTTGGCTCAACCCGAGCGCTTCGGTGGGGATCCAAATAAGGCACAGATTTTTCTGACCCAATGCTCATTGCATTTTTTATGTAGACCAGTCATTTTTTCCGAAGACCAGTCCAAAGTGGCATTTATATTATCTTATCTGACAGGAGATGCGGCCGCATGGTCCATGCCAATAATTTCCAGAAATGATCCTGTTTTATATAATTTCCAAAATTTCAAGGAAGAGTTCTTAAGAATATTTGATCGGCGAACTGCAGCTCAAGCCACTGACAATGAACTACTGGAAATCAGGCAAGGTAATAAAGATCTAGTAGCCTATCTGGCTCATTTCAATAAACTCATTGTAGAGACTGCCTGGCCGGAGTCAAAAAGAGCCGCCATATTTTATCGTGGACTGAGAGATGAATTGAAAGATGCCTTAGCACAAGTTCCAAATAGACCCACCGAAATTTCGGAGTTAATTGATCTTGTGTTACAGATTGACCACTGGTTAACTGAACGAAGAGCAGAAAAGAGAAGAGAGTATCGACCATTTCCCCTGAGAATTGATTGTGTAAGAAATGATCATACGAGAGCCGGAGAAGGGATAACCATAGAAGAACCAATGCAAATTGGTTCCATCCGAGGTCCTTTATCTAAGGAAGAAAAAGAGAAAAGAAGAGTGAATCAACTATATTTATATTGCGGTGCATCTGGGCATTTTGTTAAAAACTGTCCCAAGAAACCCAAAGCTCTTCAGTCGGGAAAAGGCCAGCTTCATCAGTAGAGGGAGTTGCCCTGATGAAAGCAGAACCCAAGACAACTCCTTTAGATCAACGAGTGGCAAATACCTTACAAACCGCAGCGCCACATTTGGTACAAACAGTATCAGTTAAGACCCTTGAGAAGGAAATTCAAGGGATCTCAGTTATGATAGACTCTGGAGCTACGGGCAACTTCTGTGATATCAAATACGCTCGAAAAATGGGTATTCGATTTGTCAAGAAATCTACTTTGGAAGTAGTAAGAGCTGTGGATGGAACCAATCTTTCTTCAGGACCCATTTCCCATGAGACCGAACCAATTCAGATGCAAGGTTTTGGTGGACATCAGGAGCAGATAATCTTTAATTTGATAGATGCTCCACAATTTCAACTAATTTTGGGTCTGCCCTGGCTTACAGAACATAATCCACAAATTGATTGGAGCAAAAGAACGATCAAGATGAATTCCTCTTACTGCCAAGAGAATTGCTTTCATGATGGAGTGGAAGTGTCCACCAAGTCCCAAGCGGCCTGTTTATCATCACACTCTTCAATGATCTGTGCACTAAAGACAGCAGAAATCCCAAAAGAATATGAGGATTTAGTCGCCGTTTTGCCACCACATCGACCCTACGACTGCAAAATTGAACTGGAGCCAGGTGCGATATTGCCATGTAGCAGAGTATAAGAGAAACAAACTTAAATAAACAAGCATTTACAACTACAAGTTATCGACAGATGTAGAAGTAAGGAAGGAGAAACTAACTGTAATAAACAAGCATTTACAAATACAAGTTATCAATAAATGTCGAAGTAAGAAAGGAGAAACGAACTTTAATAAACAAGCATTTACAAATACAAGTATTGACAGAAGTCACAATAAGACAGGAGAAATTAAATAACATCAGCTGATTTGAAGAACGCATTATCACCAACTATATATATATATATATATATATATATATATATATATATATATATATATATATATATATATATAGCAACATAAAACCAATCTCTAACAAAGGTTGAGAAGTTCTTCCAGAATCAGTAATAAGCATTTTTTTTAAGAAGAGATATCATTTATAGAGGGAAGCAAGGCTACAGAGAACTCAGGGTGAGTGAAGAAATAATAGAATTAAAGAGAATTAAGTGTTGAGAGTAGAAAGTGAAAACCTGATGTTGTATGTCCCTAGTACTTGCAACTGTGACTCTTGCAGGTGCTGTATCCAATCTTAGATGTGAAGAGGCAGACTGAGTACTGGCGTTCATCATCTTTGTGGCAGTCTCTCTACCATCCCATTCCCCTTTCCCCCTCCGGGGTAGTCAGCACGAAGGATTAATATTTGTTGTGAGTAGCTCGGGTCGGGACTGAGGAGTTATCTTCTGCTTCTGAGGAAATCGAATTGAAGTATCCTGACAGGCGTGTAGTTCTAGTGACAAGACCAAGGTCACACGCAGAGCACATCTTCTACCCGGTTGAGGTACTGTCTAACCCTGGGATAAACTAGGTCTTGATATACAGGACCTATGAATATGTGCAATGTTCACCATAAATTCAAGTTTGTGTTGGTAGACTGCCATTCCCATTTGATATATACTAAGGCAGTGAACAAGATTAACACCTCCTCGTTGACTAAATTCTTATCAGATACCTTCTCCAAAGAGGACATTCCCAGTACTATAGTGCCAGAGAACGGTGTGCAATCTTCTTCTGAAGAAATGACTAAATTTTTGAAAAACGTATCCATTAGCCATTTAGGAACACCACTGTATTGTCCAAAAGCCAATGGTCTGGTGAAAAGGGTGAATAGGGTGAGTGAAGATGCATGTCATACCCCAGACGTAAGATCCGAAAAGGTGGTGCAAATCACTAATTTACTGTATGAAAAATTATGGCACTTAATTTCCTTTACTTTTCAATAGTACTTTATGGCACAAAGATTGGTGCAAGGCAAGTTTCTTATTTCCGATGTTGTAACTTTAGGAGTTTCCAGCTCCCTAATTCCACCCTTGAGAGATGTTGTCAAGGTCAACTGCATGGCTTTGTAATTTATTAACTGCAAACACTGAGTGCAGCGCGGAGTCACAAAGGGCCAGACCCACCTCGAACACAAAGCCTGACATTTGACCAGCCACTAGGCGAGGAGGCAGAAAGGATAGAATGTGAGGAAAACAGCTATGGTGTTTCGACACTCGGGGGCAGCTTCCACTTCCGAGTGTGCTAAACGAGATGACTGCTTACTGGGCTGGCACTTACTGTGCCTCAAAGACAGAGCATAGACCTATGTTAGTAGACGAAGGGGGTGGGTGTGGAGGACAGAAGAGTCTGGCCCATTATAGACAGTAGCCTGTTTCCTATAGACAACTGGGTGCAAACAGGGGCCATCTGGGGCAGCGAGGCCATCTCTTCTGAAATTGCGGGTGCATCTGCCATGAAGTGCATTCCTGCTTGGCATATTCTGATTAGCAGGTGCATTTTTTGTCAACCACAGATGCATTTCGGACAGTTAAGTTAAAGGTCTTTGCTGGACGTAGCCTATCATGCAGGGTCACCTCCGATTTTTGCCTTGCCTTCGTCTGCTGCACCAGTTTCTGTTGGCTTTTAGGACTTCCCTGCTAACCAATGATAAAGTGTTTGTGCTCTACCTTGAAAACATGATAACATTGGCGTACACCTTGTTGGTGCTATACATTTATTCATAAGTCACTGATATTTGGTACTACATTTGCCCGGGCCTGTAAATTAATTGCTCCTAGTGGGCTGCAGCACTCCTTGTGCCACCCAATAAAGCAGTCTTAAATCATGTCTCAGGTCTGACAGTGCAGCCTGCAGTGCAGCTTTAAACTGCCATTTGACCTGGTAGAACAAACCTTTTGCCAGGCATAAACCTTCCTTTTTTGTAATACATATAAGTCAACCCTACGGTAGGCCAGGGTGCTTGATATCTAAAAAGTAGGATATGTTTTAAGCTTTACATTTCCTGGTAGTGAAAAACTCCTACATCTTTATTCACTGCTGCAAGGCTAGTTCTCCCATAGACTAACACTTGGTTACTTTATTGCCTTTAATAAGTGCTAACTTCAGATTAGGAGCAGACAGAGAAATGTTTACACTTAAATGAATTGTAATTTAAAAACATCTTTAAGAGTGAAGTTTACTTTTAAGTTACAATTGTGAAAATGCAATTTTTAGAAAGTTGCCATCTTTCGGCCCTAAATCAAATGTGCGTTCTTGCCTGTGTACAGGGCCACACGAAGGTGAACGGCTCGCCTGTGGGGTTTTGTGTATTCATTCCAGGCGTCGTGATAAAGGAAACTTAGGTGTTAGGGGAGGGGGTCTTCCTGACAGGATGGCTGGAGAGGAGCTCTGGCCTACCCTAATTACATGTCAAAGCTCCCTGCCTGCAGCACACACAAAGGAACCCGACAACAGGCCTGTCCTTGCCTTTGTCATCCTACACAGCCTGCAGTGAAACCCAGGGGAAGAGGGATCAACTGCCAAGAACCAGTTTTTTTTCAGGTAGGTCAGGGATTACCCCACACAAAGACTGGCACCAGGTATAAACGTTTGACCTTCAGCTTCAGAACCTCTCATCAGAACACTCCTGGATCTGTGTGAGATTTAGAAGGACTACCCTGCAACCAGAAAGACTGCCATGATGCTCGAAGGACTGCCTTGTTGTCTGAAGGAGAATTGGACCTGCTTGCCTTGATCCCAAGTGACCCAGAGCTACAAAAACACAAGCAGCTTTCAGAGGCTTCCCTGCAACTGCCGAGCTGACCAGCAACAACTGGGCCTGCCTGAATCGTATTGCTGCTCTCTGCCAGACTGACTCTTGATTCCAAACAGGTGTCAACCAGTTCCTGAAACCTTAGTTGGCATTAATGACAACTCTGTCTAAAGAAAAGGTGACTGTACAGTTGTTGTGGGCTTCTCATGACCCTTCATCGTGCCGAGAATCAACCCCTCGCGACAACCACCAATGCGAAGCTCCAGCGGGACCTGCTCTTGGCACCGACAGCAACCGTCCACAATGATCAACCAATATAAAGCTACAGCGACGCCTGGCTACAGCAACGACCACCCACGACACTATCTACTCCTCATGCTGATAGCCTCCTTCTCGTGACTATCATGGAAAGAACTCTTTGTGTATACTTTGAGAAGGTAACTCATCAGCGCAACTAACTTGCCCCCTGTTTCTGACCTTTGCTCGACCAGGGTGGGCAGAACTTGTGACTTTCCCCTGGTCTAACATTAGTAGATAACCATGAGTTGCGCTTTGTATTTCTTGGAACTATTTCCATCTAAAAACTTTAAAAAATGATATTTCTGGTTCTCCTGATTTTAATTTTTGTCATTCTGATATCATTTAATTGATTACAATTTACTCGATGTTACTAAATTGGTTTGAGATTTTTCTTGTGTTGTCACTTAATTATGGTTTGTGTACTTCATAAATACTTTACACATAGCCTTTAACAAAAGCTCGATTGCTTTGTGCCAAGCTACTAGAGGGTTATGCAAAGATAAATGTAGTGACTTTTGTGGGGAGGGCTAAGCGCAGGTAAATTTGGTGACTTTAGTAGTTCACCCCGACAAGAATTGGGTTTATTATTTGAGTGGCTTTCACATCTCTCAACTAATAACCCACATTCTTATACTCTTCATAAGCATATCTTGACAGTAGCTCCATGCTGATGCAAGTGCCCCAATGCTACTTACACAATGCAAGCGTAACTACAATAATAAGCAAAATGCGTGGAAAAAGGCTATTATCTGTGCTCAGCAGTGGTTAATTTGTGCCAGTGGGTGCGAGCTCGCCCCACCAGTACTCAGTTTTGGGATCCAGGACTCTTCATGCGTGTCCTACATGTGGCTGTGTTGCTCTTATTGATGGAGCAACTTTATCATAAATTAGGTCACATGGAAGAGAGGTTTTACTACAGCCCACATCCTGCCCTGATGCTTTCAAGGTGCTCTCTAATGTCATGCACGTGTGGGTTCACTTTTTTATTTTTTTATTTGTACTGCTGTGTAGTACACATGGGGGATTCGTTTTTTATTTCAACTAGTGAAACTAAAGACAAAGAACACATTCCAACCCTTGCCCACTGCCAAAACTGAACCATAGAAGTACTGGAATACTTTCCTTTCAGAGCCTATTGCTTTTACCAACTTTATGCAAAAATTGGGTGGCCAAATGCATTATTTTCCTCATTTTTTAAAAATGTTTCTCAGATAGTGAGAACTCCTTCACCCTCAGTCCTATTTTCAAGGAGGCAGCCTTGCTGCACTTTAACTTTGGTCATTGTAGCTACAGGCAGCAGGTGATGCCAAAAGGGCAAAGGGAAAGTGTCAGTCAGTGGGGGAAATGGGCAGCAGTCGCTGATAAAATGTTTTTGGGCACCTGCACTTAATTTGTAAATAAAAAACATAAGCACTGGCAATTACCACAAAAAAAAAATCAACATGGAAACAATGTACACAATCTCAAAAGGTTGTGAATTGTCCCTACAAGCTTCAGATAGCCCACTCAGCAAATGCCATAAGGGGGTTTGCCCAAACAAGCCAATGGCTAGTAAAGGTTGCTCTCTGTATGTATGTTTAGCGTTGTTCGGTGTGGGTTGTGGGGGTTTGCAGTCTTGAAAAGGTAAGAAACAGCTGTGAAGGTACTTTTTTATAGTAAATCTATATGCCCTGTATATAGTTGTGTGGGCTTCGTAAGGCCTGGACTAAATTGTGTACATTAGAATGGATGAGGCCTTGTCTCCAAACAAGTCTTGACACTCAATTTATATTGTGCAATGATATATATATATATATATATGCATACTCACACACACACAAATATATATAACAAATTTCTACAGAAATGTTGCTATGTCTCCTGAACTTGCTATCAGTCATAAATGTATGTGAAAACAGCTCTGCTTTTTCTCCCCTCGATCCAAAGGTCAATCCTCTTCAAGTGCACATGAGCACATGATTCACACTCATCTGCGGCTATAAGCGTGAAAGAGATTACAGCTTTAAACACCATCAATTTCTCACAACTTCAATGATAACTCTTATAGCTTCCAATGACGTTACCGTCTCTCAAATGTTCTTTTTTTAGACTGACGAATGACAAAGTGCGAGTAGTGCTGAATAGTACGACATTGCTGCCATCTGCTGTTCGTGTGTGGAATTGAAGACTGACGCAGAGCCATGCTTTTCGCTCCGTAACCAGCAGATTGTGTCCTTCATCAACACAGCATTCATCCAGATTATACAATGCATTCAGTGCATTAAAAGGGCGGGTACTATCAGGAACTCCATACGTCTTTAATTTAGAAAGCATAGTACCAGCACTTCTCAGTACAACTGAAATGCTTTTAACGGGAGAGTTCTAGCATTTCTCAACAGCAAATCAGTACTCTGGGACAAGGAGTGTCTGTCTGTACTTCTAGATATCTATTTCAAGCACTGAAGTGCAAGTTTCTTGCCTTCAATAATGCATTATCTGGTACAGACTATTTAGCTGCAGATTCCTTACCTTTGATTTTCCTAGACTTCAGACTAGATCCGGAAACTTTTGCTGAGCAATACCCCTTGCGCATGCTGTCGGGTCGCTCCATTCGGCTCCATGTGGCGTTGTTGGCACCGTAAGTGATGTTGCGGTCACAGATATAGGCGCCACCCAGTTACTTTTATCACAACTTTCCACGCCAGAGCCATGACAAGAACTGGTGCAATGTGTGTCAAAACAAAGGCTCTCAAAAAGTGATCACCCTAACCCTAGTAACAAGTCCGCAGAGCGGGGATGCATGGGTGGGTGTAAGGAATCTGCAGCTAAATATAGTCTATATTGGATAATGTGTTACCAAAGGTAAGTAACTTGTTAATCTGATAGAGACTTCTAGCTGCAGACTCCTTACTTCTGATTAAATACCCAGGTCATATTCTCCTGGTGGCGGGCTGCAGAGAATTCTTCAGACTAAAAAGTTGTGTAGGACCAAACAGGCATAAGACCCAACCCTGCGGACCTGAATGCCCAGACAGCATTGTTTGGCAATTGGGCACAGGTGTGACCACTGTGCTGCCTGGCAGATGTCCAGGACTGGTACTCCACGTGCTAATGCTGTGGCGACAGCTTTTCCACTGGTGGAATGGGCCCTTAAACCCTCTGGAGGCTGCTTCTTAGCCAGGGCATAACAGATCTTAATACAGAGAACGACCCAGCCCTTCCCCTCTTTGCTCGCACATACCCCACAAAGAGTTGGTCGTCCACTCGGAACTCTATTGCTGTCAAGGTAGAATGACATCGCTTTTTTTGGGTCCAGCCGGTGGAGTCCTCCTCTTCCTTAGAGATATGTGGGGGAGCAAAGAAAGTGTGCAAGGTGACAGTTTGACCCAGATGGAATGGGGTCACCACCTTGGGAAGGAAAGAGGCACAGGTACGCAGCACTACATTTTCTGAAAGCACTGAGACACGGCTGCTTAGATGATAAGGCCTGTATCTCACCCACCCTCCAGGCAGATGTTATTGCCACTAAGAAAGCTGTCTTGATGGTGAGCAGCAGGAGGCAACAATTGTGCAGTGGCTCAAAAGAAGCGCATGAGGTATGTGAAGACCAGATTGAGATCCCACTGTGGCATGACAAAGGGCGTAGGGGGAAACATGTTTACAAGCCCTTTAAGAAACCTAATAACAATAGGGGACTTGAAAAGAGAAGGTTGATCAGGCAGACACAGAAAGGCGGACAGAGCCGAGAGATAGCCACCTCAGCCAAGCAGGGACCACCACTATAGTCAGGGCAAGAGAGCTACACACCCAAGATAACCTCTGCTCACTCTCTTGGTAGCTTGGCACAAGTATTCAGGCTTATCCCAGAGGCAATGTGTAAAGCATTTGCACAAAACACTAGTGACACAATAAAAGTATCATAAAGTAAACTCCACAACAAGTTAAATAAAAATAAACTGTGTTGTGCAAAACATTGTTAGACCAAACACAACATGTATCAATAATACCCTGCTACACAAGCAGTTGTCTGATTATCACATAGGTTACCAATATTCTGCAAAAGTAAGCAGCTGTCAGATCATCACACAAATTACAAAGCCTCTGCAAAAGCAAGCAGTAGTCAGATCATCAGTATCATTATATTGCATACAGAATGCAACATTCCCATATGGCAGATCACAGGCACACCTTCCCAAGGCACATTAGGTAGACCGTGAGGAGCAAATGCGTCCCTCCAATATGGCAAGTGCGACACACGAAAAACAGCCTCAAGTCATAGACATACTCCCCTTATGCAGGCGATGCAGGACACGTTTATTGTTACAAGCAGGTAAAAACAACATTATAAATGAGGGCATAACCACCACGTAAGCCCTAGGGTATGAAAACGTCATAGTGAACACTGGAGGCATGGGAAATACCGATCGTAGAAACAAACACCCCCTAATACCTCCCAGGCGAAGGTAGCAGCGCATCTGCACTTCGTATCCAAGATGGGCAGTAGATACAAAAAACACACTCAATCCAGTAGAGGAGCTTCTGTGCTCCTATCGCAATGAATGCAGTGTTCCCAGATAGTACTAGTAGGATCGGGGACCTCTGCCGAGGGTCGCCATCCCGTCCTGCTAATCGTGTTGCAAAAGCACCACCTAGGGAGCTATGCAGCCCCAACACGAGGGTGGATCCACACTCCCTTCGGTCCCCGTGCTCAAGCTTGTACAGCAGCTGCCCGAATCCACACGGTGCACCTGCTGTTCCTAGCATCGTGTTTAGGAACGCTCCAGGGTCACTTCTGGCCCGGTCGCGTCATCCTCTAAAGGCACCGATGGCTCCGGCAACAGCTGGCTGAGCCTTCCTGCTGTCTTGCCCCACCTACCAGCAACCGTTAGCAGGGTCCCTCCGCGCAGTATCTACTTGTCCCCCGGGGCACCTCTGAGAGCACACCTCATCTGCGCTGAAGAACTCACTGCCAGCGTCTTCTCTGCTGCCTCGCTGTCTCCAAGGGAGGGGACCGCACTGAGGGAGGCCCTGGAAGTCAGCATAAGGGAATCCAGAAAAAGGGAGAATGCTTTAGGACAGCCCCTACTCTCCCCCCAGGGTGCAAGTCGCAACACCCCCCTCACTGGGGGTGTGTGGAATGGAAACCCATGCTACTTCAGGTTCAGGGGGAGCGCCCCACCTCTAGATCCACAAGGTGCCTCCTACATGCTCCAAGGGGTTGGAGGGAAGTACACAACTCTGCACGATGCGGGGGACCCCAACCAGTCCTGCTCATGCCTCACTATTGCGACATCTTCCTGGGCCGCAGTGATGAACGGTTCCTCAATGGTTTCGGCCCGTTCACGGTGATAATTTCACCATAGGAGGTGCTGGCTTGTGCCCTGGGGAAACTGGATGGAGCGCTCTGGTCCACGCTGGGCTCCCGGACCCCCCTGCAACCTCTCCCATGTTGGAGAGGGTGGGGGGAAGCCACACATTAATAATGCACAAGTGCTCTTCATGAGCTGCAGGTAAAAGAGTGGAGCGCTCTGCACACTCTTGTAAAGAGAAAGTCATAAAGCGCTCTTCATGTTTCGGATCACACAAGACCAGCACTCCCCTTGCGCTGAAGAAGTAAAGCACAAAGCGCTCTTCACATGCTGGAGTGATTCAACGGGGGGCAAAAGGTGGCACACCACCCAGCCCCTGGAGACACCTGAGGGGGCAGGCTGTAGGACGCAGGAAAGCAGGCCAGCACAAGGGTCCAGAGAAAAGCAGTGGCAGTCCCTATTGTGAGTGACCTAGCAGGTCACAGGTCAGTCCAACAGCAGGGCAGTCCCCAAGGCGGTTCCTGGTGAGACCTTCCAGCATCTAGTGTTCAGTCCTTGCCCATCAGTGTCTACAAATTTGGGACAAACCCCTGTACTTATATTCATTCTGCTCAGCTTCCACAAAGATAGGGAGGGGGTTTCAACAAGCACTGACCGGCTCCAGGAATGTCCCCTTCGCCTCCAACACTGGCTCCAGACATCAGTGATCTCTTTGTGTGAGCCCAGGTCTCATCCTTAAAAGTTGCATGTGTGCCCCGCCTCTATCTCTCCCAGCCCAAGAAGACCACTCAGAATGCAGATGTACCCCTATTACTCCTTCACCCTCCCGGCATACTGGCAGTGTGAAACGTTTGCACAAAGCCCAGCTGTCACTGTACCACAGATGTGGATTGGAGTCAAGTTGCAAAAGCACCAGAATTATAAGCACAGAGAAAGACCCATTTTCTTCTCCAATGATTACCCACCTACACCAGTAAGCAGCATTTCTCACTATCAATCCAACCATATTAAACATGCTCACACTATTCCTCATAGATCAGAAGATTCCCTTTAGACATATGAAATGGCATATCCAATGCAATCAATCCTATGAGAGAGACCGTACTCACAGCAGTGAGAAACCAGATCGGCTGTTTGTCAGGCCACACAACAGGGCACATGTCCTACCTCTTACCTACACACCATCCTGCCCATAGTGCTGGCTAGGGCCCAACCTTTTGTCCACATAAGCTACCCACACCAAATTTGTGTCCTTTTTCCCCCAACATCCTAGGGATTCTAGAAATAGCCAGACTTTGTGGGTTACCCTGAAGGAGACCAAGAAATTAGCCAAGATACAGCGAAGATTTCATTTAAAAAAAAAAAAAAAAAGGGCTGCAGAAGGCGGCTTGTGGTTGTTTTCCCTGAAAATGGCATCAACAAAGGGTTTGCAATGCTAAAATCACCAGCTTTCAGGAACAGGCAGACTTGAATCAGAAAACCCCATTTTCAACACAATTTTGGCATATTACTGGGACATACCCCATTATTACTATTTTGTGTGCTTAAAGCCGCCTTCCAGTTAGTGACAGAAATGGGTGTGAAACATTTCTGAAAAGTAGACAAAATTCTGAATTCAGCAAGGGGTAATTTGTGTAGATCCTACAAGGGTTTCCTGCTGAAATAAAAAAAACATTGAAATTGAGGTGAAAAAAAAAAGCCATTTTTCTCCACGGTTTACTCTGTAACTTTTTCCTGCGATGTCAGATTTTGTAAAGCAATATACCGTAGTGTCTGCTGGACTCTTCTGGCTGCGGGGATATATAGGGCTTTAAGGTTTATCAAGATCCCTAGGTACCTAGAGCCAATAAATGAGCTGCACCTTGCAATGGGTTTTCATTCTATACCGGGTATACAGCAATTCATTTGCTGAAATATAAAGAGTGAAAAATAGGTATCAAGAAAACATTTGTATTTCCAAAATGGGCACAAGATAAGGTGTTGAGAAGCAGTGGTTATTTGCACATCTCTGAATTCCGGGGGGGCCCATACTAGCATGTGAATTACAGGGCATTTTTTCACAAATAGACATTTTTTTTTTTTTTATTGCACACTGTCTTACATTTGGAAGGACAAAAAGTAGAAAAAGACAAGGGGCAGTAACACTTGTTTTGCTATTCTGTGTTCCCCCAAGTCTCCCGATAAAAATAGTACCTCACTTGCATGGGTAGGCCTAATGCTCACGACAGGAAACACAACATGGACACATCACATTTTTACATTGAAATCTGACGTGTTTTTTGCTAAGTGCCTAGCTGTAGATTTTGGCCTCTAGCTCAGCCTGCACCTGGGGCAACCTACCAAACCTGCGCATTTTTGAAAACTAGACACCTAGGGGAATCACAGATGGAGTGACTTGTGGGGCTCTCACCAGGTTCTGTTATCCAGAATCCTTTGCAAACCTCAAAATGTGGCTAAAAACACTTTCCTCACATTTCGGTGACAAAAAGTTCTGGAATCTGAGAGGAGCCACAAATTTCCTTTCACCCAGTGTTTCCCCAGGTCTCCCAATAAAAATGGTACCTCACTTGTGTGGGTTGGCCTAGCGCCCGCGACAGGAAAATGCCCCAAAACACTACATGGACACATCAGATTTTCCCAAAGAAAACAAAGATGTTTTTTGCAAAGTGCCTAGCTGTGGATTTTGGCCTTTAGCTCAGCCGGCACCTAGGGAAACCTACCAAACCTGCGCACTTTTGAGAACTAGACACCTAGGGGAATCCAAGATGGGGTGACTTGTGGGGCTCTCACCAGGTTCTGTTATCCAGAATCCTTTGCAAACCTCAAAATGTGGCTAAAAAACACTTTTTCCCTACATTACGGTGACAAAAAGTTCTGGAATCTGAGAGGAGCCACAAATTTCCTTTCACCCAGTGTTTCCCCAAGTCTCCAGATAAAAATGGTACCTCACTTGTGTGGGTTGGCCTAGCGCCCGTGACAGGAAAATGCCCCAAAACACTACATGGACACATCACATTTTCCCAAAGAAAACAGAGCTGTTTTTTGCAAAGTGCCTAGCTGTGGGTTTTGGCCTTTAGCTCAGCCGGCACCTAGGGAAACCTACCAAACCTGCGCACTTTTGAGAACTAGACACCTAGGGGAATCCAAGATGGGGTGACTTGTGGGGCTCTCACCAGGTTCTGTTACCCAGAACCCCTTGCAAACCTCAAAATTTGGCCAAAAAGAAACCACCTTTTCCTCTCATGTCAGTGACAAAAAGTTCTGGAACCTGAGAGGAACCACAAATTTCCTTCCACCCAGCGTTCCCTCAAGTCTCTCATTAAAAATGGTACCTCACTTGTGTAGGTAGGCCTAGTGCTTGTGACAGGAAATGCCCCAAAACACTATCTGGACACATCAAGATTATCAACTACAAAACTACCTGTTTTTGCAGGGGGAGGAGATGCACCTGCCTTTTTGGTCCTGGGCTCAGCAGCCATCTAGGGAAACCTACCAAACCCAGACATTTCTGAAAACTAGACACCCGAGGGAGTCCAGGGAGGTGTGACTTGCGTGGAACCCCCACAGTTTTCTTACCAAGAATCCTCAGCAAACCACAAATTTAGCTGGAAAAAAAAATAAAAAAATAAAAATCACATTTTGCCCACATTTCTGTGTGGGATCACTGCACCGGGAATTTTGTGGATTCCTGCAGACTCAGGAAGGTTCCATCACAAAAATGTGGATAAAATGTGTGCTTTCCAGCAAAGTTGGAGGTTTGCAGGGCATTATGGGTAAGAAAATGGTGCGGGGTGCATGTGAAGCACACTACCCTGTACTCACCCAGATGTTTATTTTTCAGATGTGTCTAAGTCTTGTGGATTTTTCTACATGGCAGCGTCCCAAAGTCCAAAAAGTGCAGCCCTCACCATTCCAAGTGGGACGATTTTGAGTTAGCCAAGCTCTCATGGCCCAAATGTAAAACCAAAACACAAAATAATCAAATATCCTCTTGCTTGCCATGGGATAAGATGTTTTAGTTTGTGGGGGGAAAGCTGAAAGACTGTTACCCCCTTCAGTTGGGGTGGGGGCATAACCAGGCCCATACTGGTTGGTAGCCACCACCCCACTATTTTTTTTGTTTTTTTGTTTTTTTGTTTTTTGTTTTAAATTCCCTGGCATCTAGTAGACTTTCTGCACCCCCCCCCCCCCAAACCCAGGGTGTGGATCGGGGGTAATTGCGCCACCTGCCCACTGGTGGGCAGAACAACTTTGGCCCCATTCATTTGGGGTGGGGGTATGGCCATACACCCACCCTCTTATTTTGAAAAAAAAAAAAATCTTCCCTGGTCTCTGGTGGGCTTTCTGCCCCCCTTGGGGGCAGGTGGGCCTTCCAAAAAGAGGCCGATCTGCCCCCACGGGGGGGGGGAGATCTGGCAACAGTAATGTGCCCCCAAGGGGAGCAACCCTTGCCCAAGGGGCTGTGTCCCCCCCAACAAAACACACACAGCAATCCCTGGTGCCTAAATGGTTTCTCCCCAACCCCCTGGGGCAGATTGGCCTAATAGAAATAGGCCGAACTGCTCCCAAGGGGAGCATAAATGGCCTAAAATAAATTTGCCCCCCCCAGGGGAGCGACCCTTGCCTAAGGGGGTCGCTCCCCTTGCGTGAAATTGGTGCAAAAAAAAAAAAATCCCTGGTGTCTAGTGGTTTCTACCCCCCCCCCCCCCCCCTTGGGGGCAGATCGGCCAAACAAAAATGGGCCGATTTGCCAGCACGAGGGGCAGAAATGGCCTAAATACAGTTGCCTAAGTGGTCGCTCCCCATATATAAAAAACAAAAGTAAACATCAACAAAAATATATCCCTGGTGTCTATGGGTTTCTGCCCCCATCCCTCCTGGGGGCAGATCAGCCTAATTATAATAGGCCAATCTGCCCCCGGGGGGCAGAAAAGGGCTAAAAATATTCCCCTCGGGGAGCAGCCCTTGCCCAAGGGGCCACTCCCCTCATTGGTTAATATAAAAAAAAAAAAAAAACAAATCCCTGGTATCTAGTGGTTTCTTCCCCCCTTTGGGGCATAATGGCCTAATAAATATAGGCTGATCTGCCCTCAAGGGCGGCAGAAATGGCCTAAAATTAATTTTGCCTCCCAGGTAGCGACCCTTGCCTAAGATATAAAAAAATAAAAATGAAGAAAAAAAAATTATCCCTGGTGTCTAGAGTGTTTCTGCCCCACTATATATGTTAGGCCAATCTGCCCCCAAGGGGGGCAGAAACCACTAGACACCAGGGATTTTTTTTTTGTGTGTAATTGACATGAGGGGAGTGGCTCCTTGGGCAAGGGCCGATTCCCAGGGGACCAAATTATTAGGCCAATCTGCTCCCGGAGGGAGGCAGAAATGGCCTCAAAACAATTTGGCCCTCTGGGGAGCAGCCCTTGCCCAAGGGGCCGCTCCCTTCATGACAATAACAATCAACAAAAAAAAAAGCTCCCTGGTGTCTAGTGGGCATTTCTGCTGCCCGATCGCATCGCGGTCGAGCAGCAGAAATGGTGAGAGAGACATGAAAGGAAATGAAAGGCCTTTCCTCTCCTTTCATGCCTTTCTCGGCCCCTCCAGTGATCAGAGGAGAAATGCGATCCGCGCTGGAAGCTGAGCTTCCAGCACGGAGGGGCAGGCCTCTAATGAGGTCAGAACACTTAGGGCGGGGGTGGAAGGGGAAGCGATTCCTCTTCTATCCCTGCAGTGTGGGCGCTGAGGCAAGGCTCCAGGGGGGGAGCGCTAGCGCTCCCCCCATGAGCCGGTAAAAGGACGTAACGGTTACGGTAACGGAAGCCAACATATTTGGGGAAGACCCTGTAAAAAGGGCCAGATCCAACAATTCTCTTTGACAAAGAGAAAAAATGCCTTCAGCGCTAGTCGAATCGCCATGAGCTCCAACACGTTTATGTGAAGTCTGGATTAGGCCAGATACCAGAGTCCTCTCATTTTCACCTCTCCCAGATGGCTGTCCCGTCCCAGGATTGATACATCTGTCACTACTGTGGGGTCCGGTTGGGGAAGGGAGAGAAGTCTGCCTCTGACCCAATTGAGGTGCGTTAACCACCACTGCAGGTCCTTCACAGTTCCCACCGAAATGTGAACCGTGGTGGAGAGAGTTTCCTGATCTTGCTCCCACTGGAACTTCAGGTCCCACTGCAGAGCCCACATATGCCATCAGGCATGTTTTACCAGCAGGATGCAGGAGACCTTGAGGCCCAGCAGCCTCGGAGTCTTTCTGACCGAAATCGAGGCCAAGGGCTGACACATTGATATCACAGCCTAAATATCCTGGATTGAGTGCTCAGGAAGATAAGCCCCAAGCCCTAAGTCTATTAGGCCGATCTGCCCCCGGGGGGCAGAAACCACTTAGGCACCAGGGATTGGTGTGTGTGTTTTGTTTGGGGGGGGGCAGCTCCTTGGGCAAGGATCGCTCCCCCTTACTGTTGGCCATATCTGCCCCCCTTGGGGGCAGATCGGCTTATTTTTGTAAGGCCCATCTGCCCCCAAAGGGGGGCAGAAAGCCCACCGGAGACCAGAGAAGATTTTTGTTCAAAATAAGAGGGTGGGGGTATGGCCATACCCCCACCGCAAATAAATGGGGCCAAAGTTGTTCTGCCCACCAGTGGGCATATGGGGCAATTACCCCCGATCCGGGGGGCAGGAAGTCTACTAAATGCCAGGGAATTTTAAAAAATAAAAAAATAGTGGGGTGGTGGCTACCAAACAGTATGGGCATGGTTATGCCCCCACCCCAACTCAAGGAGGTAACAGTCTTTCAGCTCTCCCCAGCCCACTAAAACATCTTAGCCCACGGCAAGCAAGTGGACATTTGATTATTTGGGGTTTTGGTTTTACATTTGGGCCATGAGAGCTTGGCTAACTCTCAAAATCGTCCCTCTTGGAATGGTGAGGGCTGTACTTTTTGGACTTTGGGACGCTGCCATGTAGAAAAGTCCACAAGACCTAGACACATCTGAAAACTAAACCTCTGGGTGAGTCCAGGGTGGTGTGCTTCACATGCACCCGCACCATTTTCTTACCCACAATTCCCTGAAAACCTCCAACTTTGCTGGATATCACACATTTTTCCCACATTTTTGTGATGGAACCTACCGGAATCTGCAGGAATCCACATAATTCCTACCACCCAGCATTGTCTCATCTATACCGATAGAAATTCTGCCCCACTTGTCAGCCTAAAAATATTTTTTTCCAAACTGCCCTTTTGGACCCACTTTGGTTCCCCCTCAATTTTGACATGTTTTTGGCTCTTCCCTGTCACAGGCACTTGGCCCACCTACACAAGTGAGGTATCATTTTTACCGGGAGACTGAGGGGAATGTTGGGTGGTAGGAAAGTTTTCCCGGTGCGGAGATCCCACACCGAAATGTGGGAAAAATTTGATTTTTTAGCTAAATTGGAGTTTTGCGGAGGATTCTGGGTAAGAAATCACTGGGGTATCCACGCATGTCTCACCTCCCCAGATTCCCTCGGGTGTCTAGTTTTCAGAAATGTCTGGGTTTGGTAGGTTTCCCTGTATGGCTGCTGAGCCCAGGAACAACAACGCAGGTGCCCCCTGCAAAAACAGGTCGTTTTGTATTTGATAATTTTGATGTGTCCAGATAGTGTTTTGGGGCATTTCCTTTCGCGGGCACTGGGCCTACCCACACAAGTGAGGTACCATTCTTATCAGAAGACTTGGGGGAACACTGGGTGGAAGGAAATTTGTGGATCCTCTCAGATTCTAGAACTTTCTGTCACCGAAATGTGAGGAAAAAGTGTTTTTTTGGCCAGATTTTGATGTTTGCAAAGGATTCTGGGTAACAGAACCTGGTGAGAGCCCCACAAGTCATCCCATCTTGGATTCCCCTAGGTCTCTAGTTTTCAAAAATGTGAAGGTTTGGTAGGTTTCCCTAGGTGCCGGCTGAGCTAGAGGCCAAAATCCACAGGTAGGCACTTTGCAAGAAACACCTCTGTTTTATGCAGAAAAATGTGATGTGTCCACGTTGTGTTTTGGAGCATTTCCTGTGGTGGAACTATGCCTACCCACACAAGTGAGGTACCATTTTTATCGGGAGACATGGGGGAACGCTGGGTGGAAGGAAATTTGTGGCTCCTCTCAGATTCCAGAACTTTCTGTCTCCGAAATGTGAGGAAAAAGTGTTTTTTTAGCCAACTTTTGAGGTTTGCAAAGGATTCTGGGTAACAGAACCTGGTGAGAGCCCCACAGGTCACCCTGTCTTGGATTCCCCTAGGTCTCTAGTTTTCAAAAATGTGCAGGTTTAGTAGGTTTCCCTAGGTCCCGGCTGAGCTAGAGGCCAAAATCTACAGCTAGGCACTTTGCAAAAAACACCTCTGTTTTTGTAGAAAAATGTGATGTGTCCACGTTGTGTTTTGGGGCATTTCCTGTCGTGGGCACTAGATCTACCCACACAAGCGAGGTACCATTTTTTATCGGGAGACTTGGGGGAACATAGAATAGCAAAACAAATGTTATTGCCTCTTGTCTTTCTCTACATTTTTTCCTTCCAAATAGAAGACAGTGTGTAAAAAAGACGTCTATTTGAGAAATGCCCTGTAATTCACATGCTAGTATGGGCACCCCAGAATTCAGAAATGTGCAAATAACCACTGCTCCTCAACACCTTATCTTGTGCCCATTTTGGAAATACAAAGGTTTTCTTGATACCTATTTTTGACTCTTTATATTTCAGCAAATGAGTTGCTGTATGCCTGGTATAGAATGAAAACCCACTGCAAGGTGCAGCTCATTTATTGGCTCTGGGTACCTAGGGTTCTTGATGAACCTACAAGCCCTATATATCCCCGCAACCAGAAGAGTCCAGCGGACGTAACAGTATATTGCTTTCAAAAATCTGACACTGCAGGAAAAAGTTAGAGTAAAACGTAGAAAAAAATTGCTGTTTTTTTTTAACCTCAATTTCAATATTTTTTTATTTCAGTTGTTATTTTCTGCAGGAAACCCTTGTAGGATCTACACAAATTACCCATTGCTGAATTCAGACTTTTGTCTACTTTTCAGAAGTGTTTATGTTTCTGGGATCCAGCACTGGTTTCACACCCATTTCTGTCACTTACTGGAAGGAGGCTGAAAGCACAAACAAATCGTAAAAACGGGGTATGTCCCAGTAAAATGCCAAAATTGTGTTGAAAAATTGGGTTTTCTGATTCAAGTCTGCCTGTTACTGAAAGCTGGTGATTTTAGCACCGCAAACCCTTTGTTGATGCCATTTTCAGGGAAAAAAAACACAAGCCTTCTTCTGCAGCCCTTTTTTCCCCATTTTTTTTTTTTAACGAACCTTTCACTGCATTTTGGCTAATTTCTTGGCCTCCTTCAGAGGAACCCACAAAGTCTGGGTACCTCTAGATTCCCTAGGATGTTGGAAAAAAAGGACGCAAATTTGGGTAGCTTATGTGGACAAAAGGCATGAGGACCTAAGCGAGAACTATTCCAAATAGGCAAAAAAAGGCCTGGCACAGGAGGGGTTAAACAGTATTCCAGTGGCATGTGTGTACAGGGGAGTCATATTTGATCAGGTCCAACTATTTTTAGGACTTACTCTCCCCTTCTGGCTAGGTGACAACGAACAGGTGGAGTAGCAATAAAAGATGCCTTTAAATCTTGTTCTTGTATGTCATATTTGCTCTGTGTTCACAGACAGAGGTCAAAAGTCAGTTTGTTTTACAATAAATTTCCCTTCTGACTGCAGAGTTCCAGCATTTTGTAAGGTGAACTGTCTGACCTGCTTTTTAGAGTGTGAAATAAAAGGCTATAGGTATAGGGTGTCACATTTTTCCTAGCACACAACATTTAAATGACTAAGTCAACTGTACAAACATTTCAAAATATATTTCAGCAGTTGTGAAAGCTCATTTTGTGTATTTCTGTGTGACGGAAAATAAATATTTTAATAGGATGAAACCAAATCAGAATACTTTACGTGTTGATGTACAAAGGATATGTTTTCTGCAACCCAATTTTCTGATTGTTAATGCACTGTATAGTTTTATCAGTAAAGCTGCAAGTTAGTGGGAGGGTTTTTGGACATTCCTTGGAAATATTATGCAAGTAGATGACAGTTATTATGCTAGTGAGTGTTTAAACAAATTGAGAAACACTCCTGACGTGATGGCAATTGCTAGTAAACTAAAAGTAAGTCATGGATCACATGTCCTCTATAAATGGGTTAGATTATTGTGATGCATGCAGCAAACTTTAGTCTACTTATTCAAACAAAAGAGATTTTTTGTTCTGCAGAAATGCTGAGCTCATATTTGAAGGTGCAATCATATGTAAGAATGAAGAAAAAGGGGACTCTGGAATCTATTTGCCTAGAATCACATAATTTGAGACCCGTTTACGGGTCAAGGACATTACAGCTGGATCAAGTAGATTATTCAAGTTACTCGACCTGTAGGTCTAGTGAAATTTTTATGATTTTTCGAGGCCTGTGTGTAACCCTGACAGTTCAAGCTCAGGCTGCTGGATAAATAAAATCATCAAAGCTGCGTGGAAGGCAAGCATTTATTTCTTGGAAGCACACAATGTTTGCCCAATAAAAATGTACTCCCGGAATTCAACATCTGGATGGAGCCAAGGCCCCAATCTTGGTGATTCTCACACAGTTGACTGGTGACAGCTGCTCTGTGAAGTCAGACCAAGGGGATGATAGGCTTATGATACGCTGGGAAGAAGTAAAAGATGCAATTTTAGCCTTACCCCTAGGCAAGGCAAGGGGAGGTAAAGGGGTCCCGGTGATTTGCAGAAGTCTCTAGTGGAATTATGGGCTCCTGTTATCACCATGCATGTTAATGCAGCGACCCAGGCCACTAACTGAAGGCTGCTGCCAGTCAGTAATAGTCCCAGTGTATAAAAAAGGAGATTGAAGTGACCCAGCCTGTTATAGGCCAATCTCTCTTGTGGATGGATAAGTTAACATTATAGGGAGGGTCATCTTGGAGAGATTGACTAATTAGGCCGATGACAATAATATGTCCAACCTTCAATATAAGGTTTGGGTCAGACAGGGGAACATTGGACCTGAATGTAAATCTGCACCTCTTGAGCTCCAAATACAAAAAGACTAGGGGGAGCTTGGTACACCTGGCTTGCACGGGTGTCTATGGTATCCATCCTGAGTTACATAAATATGTGCAGCGATGCAATATGTCAATTAATAACACATTTTAATTTTGTAAGACCTGTGCAGACTCCCCACACTATTCTGATCAGGGTAAAGATCACCGCGAAAGGGCAATGTCAGGGCTAATCACAGATGTAACTAATATTATCTTTTATTGGTTTCTACTGATTCAGGATCCAGAATCCTATGGGTTTAGGCCACAAAGAAATGCTGATATGCTTAGGCGGTCAAAAAGACTTGTAGTATCAAAAGCCACTGGAGTAGTTTTTATTTTTTTTCTCATTCAGACAAGGGTCCTGCGTTTGCCTCTTTGGCTTACAGGAATGCTACCCATCCAGTTTGGTTACGTATGTAGGCCTCAACTCCATCTTGACTAATGGAAGTTGCCATATTTTCTGCCACAGACACTGGACATCACCATATTCCCCATTTTTGCAGAATAATGGTCATATGCCTGTATGCTAACATGTTTGTTCCCAAACCTTATCTTTCTAAGAAATATGATACTGTACAGCTCTTTTGATCAGTGACAGAGATAAACTGTAAGGCGACATTCGTCTGGGTCAAATGTTGATTCTCCATTAAGTCAAGAATATATAACAACCAATATAGATATTTTATCAAAGGAATGTAGTCTGAATCAACATTGTTCTCCCCTATATGTCCTTAAAGACAACATCAGAAGTGTACTTTGATGTCCATAATCTAGGTCAAACATTCCAATCTCTGATGAGATTCAGTATATAGAGACTGCTCTTTGAACTCTTAGTTAGGAGAGAAACTTCCCCCAGGTGGCAGACGCAGGTCCAGATCAGCACAGCACCAGAGTCACAAACTGGTGTCAGGACTGTGTGTCCTGAGACACAAGCTCCTAGCTCTTGGCCTTGTGCTTGAAACAACTGACAAGATATTGCAAACAGACAAACCCTGTTGTCCAGGTATGCGCACCACCTCTGAAACTCAGAAAACTCCAAAATTCATCTGTTACAATTAGCATAGCGGTTAGAGGTAGCACAGGAACGGTAACGGCTATAAATTGCGATGGTATGAATTTTCCGTTTTCATTGTTACTGAAAAGCTTAGCTGGTTATTATTATCGTCTGATATGTTACCAATTAATCTGTGCACTAGATCCTGGCATTTTAAAATAACTAACCAAGTTGATTCCTTTATTAAAGAAACCCACTGCAGATAGGAACAAGCTAGCTAATTTTCGACCGATCTCCCTGCTGTCATCTTCAACAAAAATCTTGGAGAACAACTTTCTACTTTTAACAGTATGATCTTCTTCATCCTATGCAATCGGGCTTTAGTACACAGACCACATTGCTAGAAGTCTCGGATACAATAAGGCGAGGGGTGGATCAGGGAAAACAGGTAGCTCTGATTCTCCTTAATTTATCAGCAGCCTTTGACACTGTCCCGCATGCTACACTTTTGCAGCGCTTACAGACCATTGGTGTCTGTGGTCCTGCCTTGGCTTGACTAAAGTCGCTCCTAACCAATAGGACTCAGTCAGTTTGGATGGCCCCATATGCCTTCGATCCTAAACAACTGCACTACCTGGTCCCTCAGGGGTCAGCTCTAAGTCCCACATTGCTTAATGTGTACATGACCCCTTTGGCTACCCTAATGAATCTTTCAGAGTACAGCAGTTGCTTCTTACTCTTGATAGAAAGTCTCCCAATACACTGTAACTTTCAGGCCTGCTTGTCTTCTGTATTTTTCTGGATGTGCAACAATGGCCTCTAATGTAATACTAAGACAGATATTCTGCTCTTTGGGGACCCTTTGCCTAGTTGGGATAACGGCTTTTGGCTTAAGGAGTTTCCCCCGCTTTCCACCCCTACAGTAGTGCGCAATCTTGGGGTTAAATTTGATACTACGGCTTCCTTTGCCCCTCAGGTAGCGGGGTAGTAGTCACTTGTTTTGTAGTGTTACAAATGTTGAAAACGTTTCTTCACCTCCTTCCCCTCCCGCGGAAGAAGCTGGTGACCCAGACCTTGATCACATCAAGGCTGGATTA
Source organism: Pleurodeles waltl (assembly GCF_031143425.1). NCBI lineage: Eukaryota > Metazoa > Chordata > Amphibia > Caudata > Salamandridae > Pleurodeles > Pleurodeles waltl. The sequence continues at coordinate 996,544,783 of NC_090439.1, read as the reverse complement.
CGCCAACTCCCTATACTGGGGCATATCTGCTTCCCTCCTGAAGAGACTACAGCTGGTGCATAATGCTGCTGTCAGGTTCTAGTTACTTCTTCAAGGGAGAACCCATATTCAAGCAGGCCTAAAGGAATTTCATTGGTTGCCTATTACAGAACTGGCGAGATTTAAAGGTTTTGTCCTGGCACGCAGAGCTTTCTACCTTAAAAGGCCCTCAGTATTTGTCCAATAGATTACCTCCTCACCAACCAGCATGGTCTCTTCGTTAGTCCAACGCTGTCTTTAGTTCTGGTTTCTAGTCGCACTGTCATTTGGGGGTCAGACTTGTTATTCAGCGCCAGGACACTCTTTGGAGTAGCTGTCATACACTAGAAATCCCTAAATAATAACATTTAAAAAAAAATATGTTGAAATACATGTTCGGTTTCTAGTGATCTTGAGTATGGGAATCTTTATTGAACAACTGTTTGGATTACCACTGCTCCCTGTTAGAAACCCCACAGGTCTGACACCTCATAATACGTATACTTGGTGGGGTTCTGAGGGGCTACAATAACCTGACTTTCATATTTAGTGCTGGTGCACTGGAATAAGTTCACTTGTATTACCTGTGGATGGGAGAACACACCTTGTAGAACTGAGCCGGAGATAGCAGAAAGCGCCACTTGCAGTTATCTGATCATGCAAGACTGACTAAAGGTCACAAGTTCAGGTCTACTGAGATGGAGCAAGGGCGGGATATGGGACCAGGTTAGTCCCACTGACAAAAGTTACTTTCGAAAGTCCAGCATAAAACGTTCTGTTCACAGAGGAGGAGGCTGCAAAGAGCTAGGAGGGCGCCAGGGATGGCTGTTGCTGTACAGCAAAGAGCAGGTAGGACCTCTCAGACAGTCCTCGCTGTAGCTCAAAAATCCTGTTTGTTGCAGACAGTCGTTACTGGATATTCTGTTGGCGGCCACCACAGACTGTCAATGTTGTAGTGTGAAGTGCAGATCTTGCGCTGTTGGTAATTGCTGGCGGTTACTGTAGCGTGGAGAGTTGGTATTACCGGAGCTTTGCTTTGGCAGTCAGCAAGATCTTGACGCAAACGTGCCTGTTTGTAGTTGCAAAGAGCCCAAAACTTCAGGCTTTCTCCTTTTCTTCTTGGAGGACCTCAACTGATGCCACACGAAGGGTCCAGGACCTGGAAGGCACCTCCTGGGGATAGGAACACACTACAGAAGAGGGCAGCAGGGTTCAGGCAGGTCCAGTTGCAGGTCCAGTGCAGCAGGTCAGCTGGGCAGTTGCAGCGAGACCTTTGGAGCATGCTGTGTCCCTGTAAATCAGAACAGAAGGCCAAATAATTAGCCCTAGAGTCACTCAGTGAGCCTAGGAAAAGTATGTGAGTCCAGTCTTCCGCCATAGGCAGCAGGACAAGCCTTCTTCTGTAGTATCTACAGGTCTAGGAGATGACTGAAGAGTGGGTTGAAGGGTCTGATATTTTAGTTGGTGCCCACTTTAAAGTGGAAACTCTTTTGTGGTCTTTCCCCTAAATAAGTGTCTAGAATTTCCTGCCTCCCTGTCCTGGGTCTCAGTAGGTCTGCAGGCACAATAGGCTAGTGTCAAGATCTTTGTGTGTGAGCTGAAGTATTCTCTTTGAAGCGCAAGTGTGACAAGTGACAGCTCCGCCCCCCATCATCTAGTAAGGATGAACCATCCCGCCAACACCAAGACCATCTATTGTGTGGCTGTTTGCAAAGAAAACACAAAGGTCAATGGCCAACTACATCTAGTCATGTGACTGAGGAAGCAGGCTTTAGGCACCAAGTGGTTAGGAAAAGAAAATGGCAATTTCTAAAAGTGGTATTATCAGAATTGTGATTTAAAATCAGACATTACCATTAAGCAGGGTTTTAAATTACAAATCCTCTGACACCACAAGAAATTCCTGCCTGCTCCCAATCAAAAGTTATCACTTAATAAATGTAATAAGGTACCCAATGACATCCTATGGGAGAGGTATGCCTTGCATGGGGGAAAACAACTTTACATGGAGTCCTGGGGTGCGTGTCAAGTCTGAGGCGATGCACTGGTGCTCTCCTTAAATGCATGAATGGCCTTTGATACCAGCGATCTATATGAAGTTCTAGTTAAACTAGGCTTTGGTCTATGGTTTAAATCATGGGTGAAATTTCTGTAAAATGATCCGCTGGCCCAAGTGATGGTTAACGGGGGCACATCCCCCCACCTTTGATTTAGGATTGGGAAAGTGACAAGAAAGCCCACTTTCCCCCCCTAATATTTGCTCTTGTCCTTGAACCCCTTGAACCAAGGGATTCCCTGTTTAGAGGTCTGCGATGGGCAGATGACTGGGAGGATAGAATCTCCCTCTATGCTGACAATATACTACTTTATATATCGGACCCAGCACACACCCTGGCTAGAACAATGTATAGTATACCCTGGATATTTACTGCCTGCACTCTGGATATACCATTAATTGGGATAAGACCCTTATTTACCCCCTACACTGCCAGGTGCCACTACTAGGAACCATGTCAAGTATTATGGGGGTCAAGTGTCCCAATGTGGGTATCCAACCTACTGAATGTAGCATGTGTCAGTGTATGACGTGTACTTCCGCTTCGTGGAATGCGTCTCCCTCCAGATATCGCTCAACGCTGATTGTGTCATAACCTCTCATAGTTGTGTTGTCATTCTTGGCTTAGTGTTCTGTCTCGGATGATGCCAATCCAATTCACTGTGTATAATGCAATTGAAGGCTCCCACAAAGAACAGGTTAATATCGGCCACGGGGGACACTCCATACCTTATGGTACTGTAGAATGCACCAACATCTACAATCGGTCCCTAGGAGTTCACAAAGGCCGCACCTACCCCATCTAATCTAACTTGTAGGAACTGCTATCAACACTCCACGTTTGCTTCCATTTATGTTAATGCAAACAGTACCCCTGGAGCAAACCACACCAATACTCTACCGGAGTATGACGAGTAATTGGCATAATACACTTATCCCCTCCAATTTCTTTTTATAGTTTTGTTGCCTCTTCATCTGTGAGATGTGTTTCCTTTAAACAGGAAACAACTATCACATGTTTAAGAAGGGACAGTATTCTATCTTTTTTAGTAGTAGCCCAACCCCAGGGAACAATCCAGGACAGGAGTTTCAACATATTCGGGATAGTGATTGTCGATTAGTTGCAATTGATTAATTCAGGCAATTCTTATCATGTCAATCTGGCAGTGACCAAAGTACAACAATCAAACAAATAAACCAACATGAACCCCCTACATGCCAGTACAATAAACGGCTGAAAAGTTCTGAAATTTTGTCCACAATAGTTGATGTGCCAGGATTTGCACAATCGTCCCCCTTTAGTTCGCCCATAAACTTCCCTCCCTAAGAAGCCTTCCAGAAAATCCCCCTCTCACCCGGGGAAAACATGTCAAAAATCAACATCAATTTTGCACCCGAGATGGAACTTGTATGATCAGATTCATTATGAGTGTCTTTGTCAATTTCTCGAATTATCAAACTCCCCAGTACATCATAATGATACCAGGAGTCAGACAATTTACATCATACAGCCTACAACTTTTCCACAGCTGTGCATCTCTCATTCAGCACCTAACTATTGAATCACCATTCAGAGCCGCGAGAGCTAATACAAATGAGTCATACCCTATGTGACCACAGGTGGCTTATCAATGCCAGACATGCCATATCACATCCAAGCAGGGCTCCGTAGCATAACACACGTCTCCCCCAGGCAGCTACACGTGCATTCTCCCTTATGAAGCCACCAATCACACCTCCTCTCTCAGCTTCCACTCACACTATGCGGTAACGAGCTGTTCTCATTATTCTGCAACAGAAAGCCAAACCATGGTCCACACATTTTTTCCCCACATATTATACCAGAGATCAATTAAGACTCAGGCTTCTGTCTCCGGGACGAAGAACCCTGTGTCTGGCAGTGAGGCAGAGTCTTCGTCCTCGCCTGAGGAGACCTTTCTATCAGTCTCCAATGCTGCCTGATGGTCCATAGTTGTCGCAGCCATCGTATCATTATCGCACAGCCAGTGCCCCCTGCTGCATGTTGTGTCTTTCAAAGGCGGGGCGGTGACGCTGTGTCCCATGCTGCTTGCCAGTTGTGTGGAACGCCTCTGTTTCAGCCAGAGGGCGTCCTCGCATTGCATCTGCCAAGTCTAACTAGGTCCACACATCTTCAGGTCGCTCAAAGATATGGGATTTGCCAGTGTCAAGGACTCACAGTTTATCCAGATAAAGGAGCATGTAGTGGATGCCCATAACTCTGAGACCGTTCTTCACCTTGAGGAAGATTTTGCACACCCTGAGGATCACATCCCTGTAATTCAGCAGCCTAAAAATGAGAGCCCGAGGCGGGGCACCCAGAAAGGGTATTGGAGCCAATGCTCTATGTGCACGTTCATTCAGGAAGTGTTCTGATAAGCCCACTGGCTTCAGCTTTGTCTTCACCTTCTTCTCGAGGAACGACTCCATGGACTCTTCCTTTGCCCTCTTCGGAAACACCAGGAGGCAGATTTTGTTTCTTCTCTAGCATAGCTCCGCGTCCTCGGCTCTGTCCTCAAGTGTAGTGGTGACTGTAGTCATGTGCACTACGTGCTGTTTATGTTGGTGTGCCTTGGTTTATAGGGTCGTTATGCTTGATTCCGCCTCAGTAACCTTGTCTCCCATCTTACATAGATCTGCCTGGAGCAGGTTGACCTCCACCAACACTCTGGCAATGTGTCCCTCAAATACCAGTCTTCAGCACTGTATGGCTTCCAAAAAAGACTGCACACAAAGGCTCCTCCTGTCACTCTGGCAAGTGCTTTGGCGTGTCCTGGTCCTGTCTGGTGAGCCAAAGCGTGGGTTTGCATATTGGGTTATGGTGTGACCCTGCGCCTGTCTTTGGTGTTGATCTTTCCCCATGTTGCAATCTGTTCAATATTCAGCGATTTACCCAGGCTACCGACAGGTCAGGTGGGTGCTGGCCAACAGTAAAGGTTGTGTGGACAGTGTGGTTGACTACCTTAAGGGCGACCCCAGACTGCAAGTTCTTGTGGGGGCAGTCAGCAGAAGGTCAAGAACCAGACTCCTGGTCTTGGTGTTGGCAGGATGGATCATCCTTACTAGATGATGGGGGCGGAGCTGTCACTTGTCACACTTGCGCTTCAAAGAGAATACTTCAGCTCACACACAAAGATCTTGACACTAGCCTCTCATTCTATTGTGCAAGTGCGGAGGAGACACCCAATCCAGAGGCCTGCAGTGCCACCAGTGAACCCTCTTGCTTCCCGTCTAATTGTCAGGGAGATTACCTGCATCACACAGAGCATCAGGTGTGATCTGTCCCTGCCCCCATCCCCTCAATTCCCTGGTTGTTGTTGCTATGCAGCCGCTGTGGGTCCCCGCACAGTCTCCATCAAGGCATCAGCTTTCATGTGGACCCTCACAGTGTTCATATAATCCCCCGGCTACTAGGCTAGCGGTCTAGTTGGGCCTGCTCTGAAGGGTTCCACCCAAATAAAGCAACGAGCACTGTTAGGGCAAAGCAGACCATAGCCCCTTAAGGTGTCACTCAGGGGGTGTAGAGGAGAGCTATTTGCGATGTTTCAAAAAGCAGGCAAAGTCACCAGGTCCCCGCACCTACCAGCTATAGGGGATTGCAGGCCCCGCAGCCTCCATACTTCCCGTGCAGCTCCGATCCCCTGAGTGCTGTCTCTCCAGTATCTGTGGGAGGTCGTGATGCGTGACGCTCCAGCATAACTTCGTGGCCAACAGCGGAAGCCTCTTTCCTCTAGTGCTCCGTGTCTGTATGCAAGGGCCCAGATCAAGCCTCCATTGGCGGCACACTTCGCCTCGTCCGATCACATCGAAGGCCCCACAATCAGTCGGGTCCCCGGGGACACAGTCGCCACCACCAGAGACCTCCAGAGCCCTCAACGCAGTCTCTGAGAGCCCTCTCCAATATCGAGCTCTCAAGGGAGTCCGCCAGCACAGCCGCCGCATGTATGCTTTTGTGGCAAACGCCACCTCCCATCTCTTTGCGCTCAGCAGCCTACCCCTCTGCTTCCAGGTAGGAGTCAGGCTGCAGTCACTCCTCTATCAGGCTATCAGGGGTGACCCCCACTCCTTCAGTCCAGGGGCATCCCAGGTGCTCCGGTCTTCCTTGGTGCAGCTCCACAGACACCGCAGGCCGACACCTATCCAGTAAGGCCTTCCCTTGCGGCACTCGCGCAAGTCAGCGAAGGGCCGGCGTGGCCGTAAGGAAATTGATGCTCTTCCACTTCAGGGTTAGGCACCCTGCTCACCCTAGGCCCGTGCAAGGGACAGTAGGATGCTCTGTGGTTGTGGTCAGGGAGTGGTTGCATGCATAATAGGAGTGTGTGGTGGTAACCTGGTGGCATCAGCAAAGTGGGGTCTCCTAAATGTATGGGATATGTCTGATCTTGTCAGGATGGAGAGGCTGTGGGTTATCTTGGAGTTAATCACTGATAAGCATAATATCGTGCGGACGTGGAGAGTTAAACTGGTGCCCCAACTGTGAGTACAAAAAGAATATGGACTGGGCCATGCTGGCCAAAAAAAATCGGACTACGAAGGAAGAGGCTGCCCTCACAAGTGGATTAAGATTTGGGGGATTGTGGAACAAAAGCAAAGGTGGACTTGTGCCCAATGCCCCTCCACCCACCCCCGTGGGTTCTAGCCGTGTGGCCCTGCAGCTGGAGAGCAGACCTACACAAACTGTTTTTTATGAACCTTTTAAGTTCAGGCCACACTGATGGTGCTGCCATGGTCCTAATATGCCTGATGTTTTCATCACAGTGCAAATTCTTTGCTGGATTTTTGCAATAGAAAGACCTTTAAAAAAAATAACCTGGAAGTTTTCAGACTATTAGATTAATTGACAGAAATCTAAGACAATGAGGATATAATAAAATCAAATGGTAACAGATGGGGAGGAATAAAAGACACCGGGCTGATTTAGAGTTTGGCGGATGAGTTACTCGGTCACAAACATGCCAAATATCCTGTCCGCTGTATTACGATTTCCATAGGCAATAATGATATCGCAATACGATGGATGGGATATATGTCACGTTTGTGACGGAGTAACTCCCGCCACCAAACTAACTCAGGACCTCAATCTGTTATCTGGGGATTCATGTTTTTCAATAAGAATTCCCAAACAGGATGCACTAGCTGAAATGACTCTAAAGCTATTAATGAACCAAATTGGAAAGGATATGAAAAAATGATGGGCTGCTTTACAGCTAGGCATATAGGGTAAAGTTAACATTTTGAAAATTGAACTCCTTCCAAGATTTCTTTATGTACCCAGTAATATACACCTTAAGGCAGTGGTTTCCAAACTTTTTAATGCTGCATTCCCCCCCACCCCCCCAAGTTGAAAAATAAAAATCATTGCCCCCCCCTCCCCCCTTCAGAATTTTTCACAAATATTTTATAAAGATGGCAATGTTTAAAGATGTCTAGATATATTTAAACATTGCAGTTAAGTACTGTTGCCTTTTTTTAAATGCACTAATATGTTTATGCTTAAAACAAGACACTGTTATATGTGAAATGCTTCTTTTGGCCAGAGCCTGGTGCCCCCCCTGGATCACTTGAGGCCCCCCCAGTTTGAAGACCCCTGCCTTAAGGAGTCCCAAGAAAAGATCACCACTATTGAGATTGGAGAGAGCAGGAACCTATATTCTCTGTTCAAGACTAAAGGTTTAAGCAATGAACGGAGGTTTTGGTTTTGCCTGACATTAAGGACTGCTGGAGACCTCAGATTCCGGATGCAGGCATCATTCTGTTAGACTCAACAAAATAAATGTGTAGGGTTGTGTTATATTATTAAAATATGCATCTGGTGGACAAAACGATGAGGCGTTATTTAGGAGAAATAAATTGGGCAAGACCTATTGCTCAAATAGTATATTTTTGAACAGTAAAATATCTCTGAACTAGAGAGACGTACTTTGACAGCAATAACTATGAATTTGAGTTTATTTAGAACATTAAGTATGGTATGTTACATTTACCCCACAGCTTTCACCTTGCATGACCATTGCTATACAGGCTTTACCAGGCATGTAAGTACCCCACAGTTAAGTGATGCTAATGAGTTTTTACCTTTCCCCCGTAGTACTTTAGCCTGTGGATAAGTATATATTTTTTGTTTCAAATAACTATTTTAAAGGACAAAAAAGGGATAGCGGTACGAGTAAAGTACAAAAGGTTGCAGGCGTGATTTAGGGTTGTGGGCTCATTAGAGGTAGAGGAGGGAAAGGGTATTTTAAGGGATTCTGGGAGGAAGGAGATAACGAGGGTAAAGGTGAGGTTAGGATTAAGGGGTGGGTAGTGGTAATGAGGTAAGAGTGATATTAGGGTTAAGGGTTTGGTAGAGTTAAGTCGGGTGGGTATGGGTAAATCAGTATCAGCAGAGATAAGATCTAATTAATTAACTATTTAAAAAAAAAAAAAAATCTGGGATTTTATACTCCCCAAAACAGAGTAAAACGAGGAGGGTTTGGGGGGAACCCCCCCACTAACAACAATATATCAGACTTTACAATGTGGAGTAAAAGCACGAAATGTAAATCCCAGCTTGTGAAGGTCAACGCGTTTTAATACCAGTGGGGTAAAGGCATGCGGGGTAAGGACCCGCAATCTAATGTTTGATATTCACACATACATTACTCTTCTAGCCAACAGAGCACACTGGAATGTCTGGGTGGAAAATGGCATTTTCAGAACTGAGCAAGTCACAGAATCAATCAGAGTATCATATTTTTGGAATGCTAAAACAGAATAAAATGTATATTTTAAAGATTTGGAACTACTTAACTCTAAAGTTTCTGATGGAGATCTTCTATTTCATAATGGCTTTAGGTCAACAGGGGGCTGAGTCAATTTCTAAAATTTCTAAGGAAACCACTATCGCTAATTTCGTCACTGAATGAGTGGGATAGACATGCCAGTTCCACACCTTGTAGCAATGTATCATTTTGTTTGCACTTCTGATCCATTGACAAACATTGAATACAAAGACATCAGACCTTACCCGAGTCTCAAAATGTTCCTCTCTGGTTAACACTGGCTATAGAACCGGACTTCTTGAGCCTAAAGTGAAAGGCTAAAAACATTTGCAGCCTTGTGTCTAAGAATCAGATAGTGGCTGCCATTTCTATGTGTCTTTTAAATCACTGTTTGAAGTGTACGGTTTACCAGTAATACATTTATTTCCCTTATTCTGAAGTGTAGTACTGACTATTCTGTGCATTAATAAGTATCTGTTGCTTCATACTGCCTTTCGAAACCCATCTAAGTCCTGAAGTAAGCCTTGGCTGCTTGAGCTCTCCACCCTGAAAGTGTTGTGTACTAAAAATGAGTACATGGGCATTTTAAATGAGGTGAAACAGAATTAAGGCCCTGAGGCACCAGTGGTAATTCACAGAACAAGGCTAAGTAACCTCTGATTGATCTGGGATCTCAAAACAAAAACCTTGTAACACCCCATCATTTATAACTCTGTCTGTTAAAGAGAGGCAGACCTATCCGACCTGGGTTAATTTATATGACTGCAACATATTCCTTCCCTACATACACACACATTATCTTAACATTCATGCTGAGAGATTAAACTAGAAATAAAGTGCCTAAAATTAAGGGAAACATTTCTCCTTTAGTTGACTTCATTTGAGAATTATCAGTGTAGTCATAGCTTATGTGGACTAAATCATAGCTTGGAGACATTGTTTACCATAGATGTGTTTCAACTAATTGTGTGCGAGATGGAGGGGGATTGGTACCACCACATACACTTTTTTCTGGTTTTACATTGGTGAACCCACACACTTCCCCTTCTGTGTCCTCCGTTTCTACCAAAAGGGTTTTCAAATTTAAGTTCATTTTTACTCTTCCTATCTTCTTTACCAAGTTAGTACAGAAAAATGCTGTTTGATATTTTCCAGTATATAAACCAAAATAGAACTCTTAATAGAAAACACTTTTTTTGAGTCTTATATTCCTATTTCTGAAAGCAAGATTGTGTGCCAAACTGCAAGTGTTAAGACAATAGGTTGAGAAGGGATTGTACATTCATTAGGTGAAAAGAATACTGAACAGAAAATCAAATTAAATTCCATCTTCCACTTACTTTCCGTTTCTAAGAGGTCAAGAGCAACATTCGTAGCAATTTCCATTCCAGTGTTGATGTAGGCCTGACAATTCTTTAGCGAGGAGAGGGAAGAATCAACAGAGCTGAATGAAACTGCCAAAGATGAACGCCCAGGCATCTTCAATTCTTATCTAGATGTATTTAAAAAAACATTCAAAAGTTTTACAAAAAGGCTTCATAGAGAGGGTATGGCTATAGAAAGCTGATACTTCTATTTGGTATTCACACATACCAGTTTTTGTCAAAATATTACATGTGTACTATAAGAAGGTGGTTTATTAATTGGGGTGGATGTTAGTCCACCACAAGTAATAAAGCGATCAACTGGTTAGGTCCAACACAAGGTTTGTTTCATTAAACATGAGCTCAACCCCTGGTAGCTATGGGACAAAACGGACAGACTTAACGTAGAGAAAATGTGTAAAGCATTTAATACACCAAAACTCATAAAAAGTTTAAAAAAAAAAAAAAAAACACAAATAAAAACACAACAATTTATATAAATGGAGAACCATTTATTAAACGAGATGACACCAAATCACATATATCCATAGGGGATTTGAGATTTGATTTTTTTTAAAGATTTAAGTGAAAAAAGGCCTAGAAAAAAATACTCTGTGCATGTGATCGGAACACAGGCTTAGTTTCAGGTTAGTCGTGATGGAGTACGGCAGTGCTTAATTTGTAAATAAAAAAGGTACTGGTGCTCAAAGCTCTCCTCTTAAACACTCGGCAGCTGCAATTAAAATTGCGAGCACATAATACTGAGGCAGCGTAATCCTGAAGCCACCTCTGGCCCCTCCAGTCCATTTATAGCCACTCCCTGCCCCTTCAGCTTACTCTTGCAGCTTCCTACCTTTCCCCTTTCTGATGCTTTTTCTTTTTTCTCTTCCTCCGTCTTTCCCAAATGTCTTTTGCTCGCAGTAAATGCTTGAGACAGAAAATTAAGCGCCGGCCCTCAGAAATAAGTGCCGGTGCACCGCACCGGACACAACAAGCACAAATTAAGCACTGGAGTACGGATGGGATATGCCAAGACAGTCGAAGTTTTTACTTTCTGACTTGTTCTCTGAAATGGAGGTGAGAATTCCAGTTGGGCAAATCTGCGTATTCAAAATCATTTACGTGTTGAGGGAGGTCCAGCAGAAGCTGCTGGTTTAGGCGGGAAAAGTCCCTTTTTGCGCCCAAGAAAATCCTTTCGTTGGCTGAATACTTTTAGAACCTTCATCAGGTCATAGTTGATACCATCAGACTTAGGACCAGATTGAATTCACGCCAGCCAGACCGCCATTCTGCCATTGGGAAGGAGTAAATTACTCCGTCCCCATGTTAGAGAGACCACCAACCTAATTTATAAATGACCATCAAGCAGGTGGTCATTATAAAGGCATTGACAGGAACCACTGTGATGGTGGTTTCTGGCAATGCAAATTGCTCTGTGCTACGCAGCCCTGAAGCACAGTGTGATCTATTTTTCTTTTCAAAAAGAAAATCCCGTTTTGGGTCTTTCTTTTTTAAAAGAAAAAAATATATATCTTACCTTGCCATGGGAGTCGACTCCCACTGCGAGGGAGCATTATAATTTTACAGTTCCTCACCACATGGTGTCACCGGGTAGTAAGAAACAGTAAAAAAAAAAAAAAAAAAAAAAAAAAAAAAAAAAAAAACACCACATGTTGCCCATCTAAATTGGGCGGGCGGGCGGGCAGACATGAAGCCATTTCTCAGATGGGCCTTACTCCACAGAGCCACTGGAGGACTTTGGCCACGGCAGTTAGAGTAGTCTCTGCCATAGCCAAACTGAAGGTCCACCTGCATTTAAATTGAGTGGACAGACATTAATAATGGCGGCATGTATACTCCATCACCATTTTCACAGAAAATACATGCTGCCAATACATAAATTGGGCCCTTAGTCTATTTTTAGAAGCTTGGATCCCTCCATCAAGGCAAGGCAGCAAGCTGTAGCTGGGAAGGTCACAACGAAGCAGGATAGCCTTGCCATGAGGTTCCAAAGAAGTGGATTTTCAGGCAGCAAAAAGCCCAGAGCTGAACCATTTTTCTTTTCCAGTAAAGTAACACCATTGGCTTGAGTACAGCCATCCATAGGTTTGGAAGTCCCAAACGTTTCCAAGTTAAATTGTTTCCAGACATTTCAAAATAAATATCAGGACCAAAGAAACAGCACTTAGGGGTCGAAAGTCACTCTGTTAGAGGAGACCAGAAAGGTACAGTCATCTTCCAGTTGCAGAAAGTCATTTGTCACTTAAGGAAAAGGAACTCTTGCAGCTTTTGACATTCCTGCTGCCACATGGGAGGTCAGACAATTGCCCATTAAAGTCCACTTCTTTGTCTTGGGTACAGGTGGGAGCATGTTAAGCTCTTCAGGTCTCCTCTCAGGTTTCAGACCACAGGTTCAGTCCTCTTCTGTTCTGCTGCTTTTCTGCCACTTTTATAGGATCTATAAGCCAGTGGTCAGGGGGGCATCCTGGACACTCCTTAACCAATTAGGAAAAGGTTTTCGGGGCAACCCTTCCCACTTTTGCAGCAAATCCTGTTTTCTTTACTGCAAATTAGCCCATATTGCGCAATTCGTATGAAATCCAAGATGGCACAGACCTTATGCCCTTGAAGAAAGCCTGTGGGCCAGCTAGGGGTGTGTTTAGGGTAATGTGCAGTCCCTTCCTTGGGTACATCAAAGTGGTTCTCTGACAAGCTCACCCTCTCACTGATCCGGTGTCTTAACGGGCTACAGAAGGCCTAAAGAACAGGTCGTCCCTTCCTCAGATCTCCCTTTACATTTAACTGTTAGTGGGTAGACCTTACCTTTGTCCCTCTGAAGTAAATTAAAGTCATGAACCCCATTAGGTGTTCTTCCTCAGCTTACAGGTGTCACATTCCTCAGTTCCAGTCCACCCAGCTGAGCAGGCCTAAGACATTACTCTGATTTGGGAACAGATTTCTCACCTCATTATGGTCAATCACTGGCAGGCACAGCTGCTTGCAGGCTAATGCAATTTAGCCTTCTGGAGCTTCAAGCTTTTAGATATTATTAGCCTCCCCCCTTCTGTTGCTTCTAAGAAGCCACCCCTGATGCCCCACTGCCATGCTCGTGCCCGTCCACTCAAATGGAGCAGACATGAGAAGTCGACCGAAGGCCCCCTCCAGGAACTTTTCACCCGTTTTTAGGGTCTGTATCCTTGGATTATGCCACATTCACAATCCATATTCCCAAAGCTCATAACCATTGAGGGCAGGCCCAGTTCTTAACTCAACATTGCTGGGGGAGAACACCGGTAAGCCATGCTAGTGCTCCTCGGGTGCCGGTAAGCATGACGTGCTGGCAAGGGGTTGAACCCAGCCCTTGTGGCCAGTAATTTTGGTTCTTTGGGGTTGTGTGGCCACAGTTCAGCCGATGACTGGAGCATAGTTTGTTTGGGACAGAAGACTGCATCAGAATTTGACAGTGAGCTTTGTTTATTCTGCTGGTGGAGGCAGCAGCGGGGATAGAGGCCTTTCGGCGCAGCCCAGTTTGGATACTAGAAGGGGGGAGGTAAGCGTCTGCTTGCTGGATTTTGCTTCAGTTGTATCAGCTGCAGCTTACCTAGGGAAAAATAGGCCTGCTGTTGAATTGTGGGGCCCAGGTTAGCACCTACCGGCTGCTTATATATGTCTAGCAGGTGACTTGTGTAGTACCATGCAAGATCAGTGAACATGCACAGACTGAGGGAAGAGCTTACAATGGGGGACAGTGCAAAAGATGCTTCAATGTAAATCAAAATAATGGGGTGAGCATGACCAAAGACGGGGACAAGGAGGTGGTGTTATAAAAAGGCTCCCAGCCTACGAGCTTAATCAGAGTGACAATGGTGGGAGAAGTATTATAGGGACACTGGAAGGAAACACAAATGTAAATATACAGGGAAGTGTTAAAAATGGGGTCTCTGGATGACAGTCAGTTTGCATTCTGTCCAAGCTGGGACTCTCACTCTAGTCAGGGTAAGGGAGATACAAGCCTAGGATAGATAGTCCAGGTGCTGGCGGAGAAAGTCTTTGATGGCCCTGAGACTTTAAACCAGGAGGCAAGCTCAGTCCAAGCCCTTGAAGATTCTTCACAAGCGGGAATATACACAAAGTTCAGTCTTTGTCCTGTTTCAGTCAGAAGCAGCAACTGCAGGCCAACACAGCAAAGCAGTCACAGGCAAAGGGGTGGTAAACTTCCTCCAGCGCTTCAGCTCTTCTCCTTGGCAAAGGTTCCTCTTGGTTCCACAAGTAATCTGAAAATATGGGGTTTTGGGTCCACTGTGCCCCTTTCTGCCTTTGAAGTAGGCAAACTTCAAAGGAAAGTCTCTGTTCATAAGATCTTGCCTTGCCCAGGCCAGGCCCCAGACACACACCATGGGGTTGGAGACTGCATTGTGTTAGGGCAGACACAGCCCACTCAGGTGTAAGTAACCACTCCTCCCTCCACTCTAGCCCAGAAGGCCCATCCGGATATGCAGGCTACACCCCAGCTCCCTTTGTGTCACTGTCTGGAGGGGATTCACAAACAGCCCAACTGTCAGGCTGACCCAGACAGGGAATCTACAAACAGGCAGAGTCACAGAATGGTTTAAGCAAGAAAATGCCTACTTTCTCAAAGTGGCATTTTCAAACTAAAATTCAAAAAAACAACTTCACTAAAAGATGTACTTTTAAATTGTGAGTTCAGGGACCCCAAACTCCTGCACTCAAAGGGACTCTGCACTTTAACAATATTTAAAGGCAGCCCCCATGTTAACCTATGAGAGCGACAGGCCTTGCAACAGTAAAGAATGAATTTAACAGTATTTCATTTTTAAGACATGTAAAACACATCAGTACATGTCCCACCTTTAACATACACCGCACCCTGTCATGGGGATACCTAGGACCTGCCTTAGGGGAGTCTTCTATGTATGAAAAGGGAAGGTTTAGGCCTGGCAAGTGGGTACACTTGCCAAGTCGAATTGGCAGTTGAAAACTGCCCCCACACACTGCAGTGGCAGGTCTGAACCATGTTTATAGGGCTACGCGTGGGTGGCACAACCAGTGCTGCAGGCCCACTAGTAGCATTTTGATTTACAGGTCATGGGCACCTCTAGTGCACTTTACTAGGGACTTACTAGTAAATCAAATATGCCAATCATGGATAAGCCAATTACACATACATTTTACATAGAGGCACTTGCACTTTAGCACTGGTTAGAAGTGGTAAAGTTCCCAGAGTATCAAGCACATATTAACAACCGGGTAAGCAGAGGCAAGAAGTTAGGGGAGTCCACGCCAAGGATGCCAAGTCTAACACACTGGCAGATGATACATATCATAGGTCACATTTTGTAATCACTGGTGACCCCTTACAAGGGTCACCCAAACATATCAAGTGAGTTTCAACAGTCATTTTGTAATAATTATATTACTTTGGCATAAATCATTGTCATACTGCGATAATGATGAATCATTATAAACAAGACCAATCATCATGAGACGCTAATTAAACATGAATCAGTAAAAATGTGCAATCATGGCAAAAACACAATAAAACCTTTATTGGGGTAAACTTTGTGCATTCATTCATAAATTTGACATTACCTGAAATGGTCAAAACAACACCTAGAGTGCATCACAATAAAACAGCATGGTGAAAAAGTATTGCAGTGTAACCATACATTCAGCCCATAGAGGTGTAAACACATAAACAGTGCATTATACATTTTTACACATTCCAGGACTTCTAAAATATTTGAAAACACAAGGACCGTAGAGAACAAACTACTCCTGGCTGTAGAACAAAAACTCCTGCAATGGGAGAACTTGAAAACGCATGCAACAGTAGAAAAGATGATAATTTTGGGTCCCCCCCAACTTAGATTGGTGACCCAAAAGAGGACCTGAGGAGACCATGTTGTGCTGAATGTTTTGGTGGTGGTTCCATTGTCTTAGGAAAACCACAGGCTGAGATTTGGACAAAAAGGTAAATAAAACAAAGGCCCCCACAAAGCATTATGGGTAGAGTCTCCGAAAGCAGTGAATATCATATTATTGGCTCCACTGCTGAGCCAGGGAAAGCCACTCTGAGGTTTTTCATAGCATCTTCCTTTTTTAAAATGTGGCTTCGCTTTTGACTTTATAGGTGGTGGGGTCCGCTCCCACTCCAGGACCCCAGAGTTGTCTGATGGAGGGCAGCATAGGGGACCCACCCCTGGCTGCCCTCGCCTGTTCCCCACATGGCCCACACTCCTACATTTGGTGCTATGAGACAGCAGTCCTTTGTCTCTGCCACTTCAGCTGGCAGACATGTTCAGGGGAGGTTTCCTCCCATTCATTTTAGGGATGGAGTCCTTGGCCCCTCCTGCCTCAGTGGGGAAAGCGCAACAGCATTTCTCCCATATTCTTCATTCCCCGGGACCCATTGATGGGGTCCTGGGTCCTTCCAGTTTTCGATGGGGAATCGCAACAGAGCTTTCCTGCATTCTTGCTGTGCTGGGTGTCCAAGGATGGGGTCCTGGCCCCCATTTTCATAAGTCCCCAGGCAACATGGGAACATTGAAAAGGGAGCACAAGTGCACTCTCTCCCCCAACATTATAAATGTAGCTTTCGTGCACCATCCCCGGGCTCTGGGAAGAAACAGATCAACTGGCAGTGGAGCCCCACGTGCTCCGAGGGAGAAAAATTAGGTCAAAGGTCACCAAAATTTTGGCCATGTCTTGGGCCACGCTGGCCCGACTTGGACGCTCCGGGCTACTTTTACTCCTGGTGGCGAGCTTTATCCAACAGGGGCAGTTGCAACAACCCTCCTCCCCTCCAAAGGGGTGGATACTTCCAAAAGATGGTGCTCTTGGATCCCTACAACGGTTCTCCTTTGGGGATTTGTTGGTGGGAACAAAAAAAATCCACAGCTTCCCCCATCTAGTTGTCAGGGGGAGTAAGGGTGCCAGCCTCATTGGCCCTGAGCGAGACCCACTGGCCCTGGGTCAACAGGACAGAGTCCTGGGACCTGAGTGGAAGCCAAGGGGTTCCTCTTCATGTTGTCCATGGCAGTCCCAAGATCCAGCAGCAAAGAAGGTAGAAAATTTGGGGGCAAGAGAGAGTCTTCCCCCGTGCAAGGATTTATAAAAACGAGATGAAGGTTCCAGAAGATAGGCACCACTAACCTAGGTAGGAGATGTAGTACTAATTGCTCCGTTTATGTGGAGGCAGCCTTTCTTTCTGCTGCTGGAGAAAATATAATTACTGTACACAGCAGGGTGACAATAGGCCTGCCCTCTGACCTTGAGCTGAGCCAGGAAAACATGTAAACTCTGAATGACCCACAAGACATAGAGTTATCATTTTGGAAGTAACAAATTTGATTTTCTCACACAGGTTACATTCCAATTCAAGACAACAATGGACTCTGTAGGCCTTGGAGAAGGGGAACTACACTCTAAGGCAGTTCCCTCCCTATGTGTATAATGGAATGCCACTATAGTTAAAACAATAACGCACACTGACTTTCCCTAGCAGTGTACACTACTGTCACGAGGCCTATCCCAGATGAAAACCTAACCCTGCAGAGTCCCCACTGCACCAGGGTACCTTTGTGCTGTTACCAGTCTAAGAACAATTGTAGCCTCCCACGCGCAGCATACGTGCGTATGCACAAGTGTTCACATGTAACCAGCCAAGTGCCACTTACCCTTGCTGTGTCGCTGCAGCCTTATCCTAAAAAGTGGACACTGCTGATAAACACCTGTAGTCGGTTTACCATGTGATTATCATGGGTGAGATACCTGCAGTGAGGCTCACCCACAGTAAACCGTTCAAATATCAGGTGATCAGAAAAGCATAAAATCCAGACGTACTGCTGTGGCAGAAACCAGTGCAATACTTTTGCAAAGAAGAGGTCAAAATTAGCAAACTGAAATGGGTGAAGCAGGTGAGACAAGCGTTGATTAAAATTTATAATAGTTTTACATTAAAGTTGGATCAGAGGAAGCTGAAGCTCTCCATATCAGAATTACGAACGCTTGCTAACAGAGGAGGACCTGATGTATCTATGGGGGAAACCATCCATGAGGATTCTGTTAAAGGGTTGGGTTGATGATGACTGCTTTCCATACAGTGAGACCTTACCTAGTCCAAGCTCAGGTATGCAGTATTAAAATTTTGAGTTGGGATAAACCACTGCTTTGTAGATATGAGGGCAGAGTCAGCAATGATAGATGAACTGGGTATGTGTACTTGCGGTATGATGACAAAATGTAATGGGGATTACATTTTATTAGATTGTCTATGGTCTTTAAATGTCTGTATTTTAAAAAATGTTTTACCAAGTACGTAATTGTAAATCAGATTCAAGCATTTAACTTATTGAATATGAGATTCCTGTATGCTGCATGTGCGATTGGAAGATTTTTAATTGCAGTTACGGGGGTTTTAAAAGATTTTGTATTTAACATGTACAAAACTGGTGTTCTGTTTATGGGTTTTCTCAATTTTCTTTTTGTTACGTTTTAGTCTATTTACTGTATGTATTACATGTTGAATGTATTTTTGGTGGTTTTACTAGACTATGGTCAGGATAAACCAGCTTTGACTGAGAAAAGCAAAGAAGAGATAATTTTCTAAAAGTTACTTTTCCTAAATATTTATCAAAAACCAACCTTCACCATTGAATTAGATTTTTAATAAACATTATTAAATGTGTAAGCAGAACAGCTCAAGAAAGCTTGCAACTGTCAACCTTCACTGCAGCAAGATACATATGGCTTGAAGTGAAAACGCTATAATTCCTTAGCTGACAGTCAAAGAAGAGATTGTCAGAACAGTAGAAGTACCAAAATGCTAATGAAGGCCTTCTGTGGCTTCCAGAATGGAGTTTGGAACAGAGTCAAAATGAGAAGCTGTCAGAGAAGCTTGCAAACACTGTAAGTGCAGTCTCAATGTTAGCAAGTGACAAACTAGATTCCTACAGTCCACCCCACATTTCACATGGGTTGTGGTCCGCCATGAGAAGCCCTTCAAGCTCAATTGTTTCTTTGCCTCTTGGGACATATCGTCCTGGATTTACATTGGAAACCCCAAAGCCACAAGTACCAAAAAGCAAACAATTAAAGCAGGATGGGACAAGATAATTATGTCTGACATTGAACAAACTGATACCTCAGCTTCATAGGGCATTTATAACAGAGAATGAAGATTGTTCCTGGTTGTTGTGAAATCTGAAGGATTTATTTTGACAACACGTTTTTACTATTAAAGAAGAAACACAGATGATGTATAAGTACACAGAATCAGAACAATCACACTCACTGATGTCTGCCACACATACATACATGCATGCATTAGTGGTATCAATCAGTGTAATTCCACTTGCTCATAGATAAAGTGTACATTAAAATACATACTCATAATGAAGAAAGCACAGTGGGGAGATTTGGCGGCAATGGGGTATAATCGTTGATGATTCGGTCTTAAAAGTCAACAGTGTGCGAGACCGCCCTCAGGACTATGTGGCATTTTTCCTTTATATCCAATATTCAAAATCTGAAAGGAAAAAAAGTCTTACGCTGTAAAGTATAGCGGTACACTTCAAATGTACCCTTTTAATGTATGAAATTCAACACGGGGAACAAACATGCAAACTGCAATGGCCAAAACCAACAAGAAGTGAAAATCTGTTCTGGCTGTTGCTGTTGGTTGTTTGTTTGTTCCTCACTTTGAGCTCAATGTGATTGAAATTCTCAGTTGGTTCAATGACCTGGGAGGTGATAGTTTGGGGGACAACGACCAACTATAAATGAAAAGTAGTTATACATGTTTTTTTACTTTGCACATTAAGTTCAAGAAGAACAGTTTCATGAATTCTTGAATGTCTCCCATTACATTAAAAGCATCCAATAAATCTTGTTATGGTAGAAATGTGAATAATATAATGAGTCATTTGGTACTTACAGCATTTCTAAATAATGTTAAGGTTTATTCAAATGAATGTATACATATTTGGGGCACCCAACAATGAAAATAGATTATTCACATTGTTATTTCAAAATTCCGTTCTAATAGGAAATATCACAAAACCCTAAACCTTCCACTGAAAGAGGCAAGAATCCAAGAGTATGCAAAGACTTCTGAACCCAGAAACACACAGTTGGGAGACACGTAACACAGTCCAAGGGTGTCTAAATGCTCAATTTCAGAGCCTTTCAGAAAAACCAGAAAGCAGCAATAAGCAGGCTTAAGAAAGATCTTTCCTTGATTTTGTATGACAGATAGCTGAGCACTTGGCTAAGACAACCAGCTGTTTTTATACTGTGTTATCACGTTTTAACAATGAGCCTTAGTTTCTGGTTGGAAGCAATGCTAGCTCGATGTTGTGTTCTAGGTTGTTTTTAACAATGTTGTAATTCTATGGAAACTGCTGTTCATAGAGGAGCGTAAAGGTGAGTGTTTCTTGAAGAAGGAATTAAGAAACATATAAATGGAAAAGGAACAAAGTCCAATTGGATGCTCACTATCACACCTCATAGCCTTGTCCAATAGAAGCCCAGCTAGTGATTTTTGGGACTTTAATTTAGCAAGTTTCAGATGATGTATGTTCAGTTCCATTCAGACTCAGATCCTGTTTAGTTTCTGTGAAGTTCAGTTCTGTTATTCAGTTCTTGCTTAGCTACTTAGGTTTTTAACAGTTTAGATACATTAGGCCAAACATTACTGAACTGTTGCCCTATTCGTGTTCCTAATGCTGACTGCTGAAGACCTGTTGTTCCTGTGCTCCGCTGATAAAGACTGTAGCTACAGTCTCATTTAGGAGAGGTATAACCAATGTGCATTTTTTTTTTTGCTATGCAGGTTATTTTCCTTCAGAAATCCAACCGCATGTTTTTGTTAGCGCCATAGTTAGATGTTTAGCAAATTAATTGTTGTCTTATTTTTACAGGTGACAAAGCCCAGCCCCACACATGCTTTTCGAATTAGAATTTGGTAGTTAGGATGCCTGACCCAATATTTGATTAAATGTTTATTAACTGATTGTGATTGATTCAACTGCATAACTAATGAATGCTGCTGCTATTTTCCAAATAATTCTTCTGTTATTCTGCATTATTCTTTTGGATTAATTATTGGTGATTGCGCTTATAAGATTGAGATTCTTCGGACGCTTTGGACAGCCTGTGTAGTTTCTGTGTTACTATCATTTGGTTTTGGGCATTGTTTATGTGACCTTAGCATTGTTAATATAAGGGGAATAGATGTTTAAACTTTACTAAATTCATGGCCAATTAAGTCATGGTGGTATACATTACTCACTCCTTATTGAATATTGTTATTGTTTATGGCTATTGGTTGTCATTGTTTGATTTGATGATCTTATAACTCCTGTCTAAGTCAAAAGATTCTATTCGACCTCTGAGGGTAAAGGATGTCACTGCCCTATTACACGTCCCTTAACCTAATTTGGGAGGTCACCCACCCACATGTGACAGCAATAGTGCCCGTGTTCAAAGATGCACAAGCACCCACAAGAGCATCACCCGCTGCTGCTACAAATTGCACCCATACACTGAGGTAGGCATTTGACTATGCAAATTAGGACACTGGGGTTAGAACTCTGACAATAACAATTTTACAAACACTTCGTTGCTATTATAGGATTTCATTTTATATAAAAATAGTTTTTATTTTGAAACTAAAAATCCACTAAGTTCCTCAGGTAGATTGTTTATTTAAATCTGCCATAATTGCTGAGAAGGCCAGCATCTTAGGAATTGCCTCTTATTTAAATCAATAACCGAATTGGCAAAGAACTTGTCCTCTGAAAACACATATACAGCCGCCATGGTGCAACTGAAAGCTTGCAGCAGGCACATTAACATTCCGCACTACTTTACGATGTGTCTAACCTGTCATTTTTTCCTGAAACCTGTTGGATGCACAAAGAGGTTCATGTGCTTTCAAACCAAAAGTTAGTTTTAAACACAGAGCCTCTTCCCACCAAAGTCAGCAGCAGGTGTGGCTGCATCGGTCGTACCGCATTAAAGCCAGCCCTGCTCCCAGCGATGGAGCAGGGAAAACATTTCCAGAAACTGGTTTGGAGATAACCTCACAGCTATTATAGGAGGAAAAAGAAGTGACAAATTGCGCAGTTTAAACATATTGGATAACCTGATTACATAAAAAACATATTTTTTTGTAGATTCTACACTATTCCTAGGCTAACTCATTGCAGGTCCACAATAATGCTCCTGACCCAATGCCGGCTGAAGGTACAGTTTTAGTTTACCCAATGAGATGTTGTAAAATATTCATTGGTAAGGCTGTGTTTATGAATGGAATCTGTTAGAAATTGGGTCTTTTGTTGGCAGTCAGGTTACCCCCTGTCCAAGCAAGGACCCTCACTCTAGTCAGGGTAAAAGAATCACCCTCAGCTAACCTCCGCTCACCCCCTTGGTAGCTTGGCACGAGCAGAAGGCTTAAATTCAGAGTGTTAGGGGTAAAATATTTGTACCAACACACACAGTAACTTAAAGAAATCACTACAAAATGACAACACAGGTTTAGAAAAATAGAAAATATTTATCTAAACAAAACAAGACCAAAACAACAACAATCCACAATACACAAGTCAAGCTATTACTAAAAATACAAAAAAAGAGTCTTCATGTAGTTTTAAACACAACACTATCGTCGTTAGCATGACAATGCACCTTGGGTGCGTCAAAAATAACCCAGACTGGCGAGTGTGCGTCAAAAAGTGATTGTGATGCATCAATTTCACTCACGAGCGAGACCTTGCGTCGTTTCTCCTTTACTCGGGTAGGTGTGCGTCATTTCTTCTCTCGCCGGAGAGGGATGCGTCGATCCGGTCAGCACTCTCAGGTCCGGGCAGGCCTTGCGTCATTTTAACATGCCCAGTGGTGTTTGCATCAGAAATTCGGCCACACGATGGTCCGAAAACCACGCAGCGCGGGTTGTGATCTCACCAGCCTCTGTCAGCGATGCTACGTGTCGTTTCTCCAGCTGCGGGCATCTATTTTCAGCCACGAAGCCGGCGGCACATTGATTTTTCAGCAGCAGATCGGAGTTGCGTCGATCATTTTCCCCGCACGGCAGTCTGTGTGAATTTCTCACTCTTGGGCTACCAGCTTCTCTTCTCAGGGTCCCAGGAACTGGATGGGTACCACTTGGCAGAGTAGGAGTCTCTCCAGAGGCTACAGGTGCTGGCAGAGAGAAGTCTTTGCTGTCCCTGAGACTTCAAACAACAGGAGGCAAGCTCTAAATCAAGCCCTTGGAGATCTTCACAAGAAGGAAGGCAACACAAAGTCCAGTCTTTGCCCTCTTACTCTGGCAGAAGCAGCAACTGCAGGATAGCTCCACAAAGCACAGTCACAGGCAGGGCAGCTCTTCTTCCTCAGCTCTTCAGCTCTTCTCCAGGCAGAGGTTCCTCTTGGTTTCCATAAGTGTTCTAAAGTCTGTGGTTTTGGGTGCCCTTCTTATACCCATTTTGCCCTTTGAAGTAGGCCAAATTCAAAGGAAAGTCTCTCTTGTTTGTGAAATCCTGCCTTGCCCAGGACAGGCCCCAGACACACACCAGGGGGTTAGAGAATGCATTGTGTGAGGGCAGGCACAGCCCTTTCAGGTGTGAGTGACCATCCCTCCCTCCCTCCTAGCACAGACGGCTCATCAGGAAATGCAGACTACACCCCAGCCCCCTTTGTGTCACTGTCTAGTGAGAGGTGCAACCAGCCCAACTCTCAAACTGATCCAGACAGGGAATCCACAAACAGGCAGAATCACAGAAATGGTTTAAGCAAGAAAATGCTCACTTTTTAAAAGTGGCATTTTTAAAAACACAATCTTAAAATCAACTTTACTAAAAGATGTATTTTTAAATTGTGAGCTTAGAGACCCCAAACTCCACATGTCTATCCCAAAGGGAATCTACACTTTATTTATATTTAAAGGTAGTCCCCATGTTAACATATGAGAGGGACAGGCCTTGCAACAGTGAAAAACGAATTTAGTAGTATTTCACTGTCAGGACATATAAAAACACATTACTATATGTCCTACCTTAACCATACACTGCACCCTGCCCTTGGGGCTACCTAGGGCCTACCTTAGGGGTGTCTTACATATAAGAAAAGGGAAGGTTTAGGCCTGGCAAGTGGGTACACTTACCAAGTCGAATTTACAGTTTAAAACTGCACACACACACTGCAGTGGCAGGTCTGAGACATGTTACAGAGCTATTATGGTGGGTGGCGCAACCAGTGCTGCAGGCCCACTAGTATTTGATTTACAGGCCCTGGGTACCTCTAGTGCACTGTACTAGGGACTTACTAGTAAATCAAATATGCCAATCACGGATGAACCAATTACATACACATTTTGTATAGAAGCACTTGCACTTTAACACTGGTTAGCAGTGGTAAAGTGCCCAGAGTAACAAAAACAGCAAAATCAGAGTCCGGCACACATCAACATCCTGGGAAACAGAGGCAAAAAGTTAAGAGAGACCATGCCAAGGATGAAAAGTCTAACAGTATCAAAATATTAGGCTTAGTAGCAATGCTCAATTTGAGCCAGTAGTTGAAGGTAGAGCCCATGGCACTCATTTTCAGGGTCCCACACATTTATTTCCTCGTCAGACTTTGCTACAGAACAAGAGACAGCAAAGCCAAACATGAAATAGGAGAAAGAGAAAGATGCCAAAATTATGACCAAGGAAGGATGCAAAGATGAAAAATAACCTGCATGAGTGAGAAAAACGTGCATGGAGTGCCCGGAGGCAGATGAAAGTGGCACATGGTAGAATTATGTCTAGGCAGTTTTGGTATTCTGCTCTCATGGCATTTGAAATTGCCAGGTAAAGGCTTCTGTACAAGATTTGGGGCCCTGGCTTTTATTATTTTACAACTTAAGGACTGCTTAATGGGTTACACCATGTTACATTGGAGTGTGTGACTGGTAAGTCACAGATTAAATTCCCAAAATACAACTTCTCTCCGAGTTGATTGTGTGCAATTAGTTGACAATATTGCTGCCTGCAAATTCACTGTTGCACACATGTGCTACACTAAATAAAAAGCCAATAGTTATTGTTACAATGCCACATTGAGCAGTTCCCCGATCAGTGGCATATTTAGCCATATCTATGCAGGAATGCACCAGGCCGTTATTGAGGAACTGTCAAAAAAAAAAAGTTGGCAAGTATGGAGTATTATGGCGCAGAGGTAAAGTTATTTGTTTGGGAACATTGGTCCGATTCACTGTACAAAAAAAAATTACAAAATCAAAGGCAAGAGAGAGGTCAACAATAGGCATTCTGGTCCTTCATCTACATCCACTGTAGTGTTTACATCATCCTATGTGGAAGTCAGTGCTGCTTTTGTGATGCAGCCATACTAGAAAATGTTTTGGAAAGCTGAGAGGTTACTTTCTTACATTAATGTAATATTTGTCTTGAAGCCGATCTTTCAATCTTTAAGGCTAGAAATAATGTGTTATTGACCAGACGTAAGAAGGAACCTTTGTTTGAAGGCCTCTTTGATCGACAGAGTTCTTTTGGGAATAGCCAAAGAATTGTTAATATGTCTGGTCAGACTAGCTACAGAGCTAGTATTAGCATATTGTTGCATATATGAACAGGACACGAGTCTGCCAGTGATCGAGCTGGCCTACAACCTTTTACAGCCTTGATGAAGTTCTCTGTGATCATGAGGCTAAAGGTGAGAAACTGTGGTTGTTTTCGTGATTTGTTTTCTAGTAAACTGCACAGCACTACTGGCACTTTGATTGGGCACATATTGAGCAACAGAGAGGGAAGCAGAGGGTCTAAAATTATCTGAAGGGTTGGTAGACATGCAGGTGTGCTAGGAACACAGCTAGGGCAAGTGGTGAGGCCTTCAACTGTGCTGCCAATGCATCAGGATGTCCAAAGCTACTGCCACTTAAGGTTCTGTGGTCAGAGGACCCCTTTTCCTGTGAATTCTTTTAGCAGGTCTGTTTTTGTGACCTTGAGGCCAATCAACAGCCATCCCTGTTCAGATCTCCTGTCTCATGTTGAGGTCTCTTGACCACTGTCTTCTCTTCAAGCCGCAGGTCAGTTTTCCAGGACATAAGCAGGTTACTCTGAAGCAAGACAAGCGTCAGGTCTCATGGCGTTCCAGGCTCCAGTCAGGGTTTCTTGCTACCTACTTCTAGGTTGTTTTTCAAAAGAAATTTGAATTAAACATCCATGCTGCTCACCACATTGAGGTTGACCAGTGGCTATTCCTGTAGTTGTTTGCTGGAAAAACATGGGTAATTACTAGAAAAAATATATATTTAGTTCAATGATTACACAATGAGACACAAACATGCATCAATTTAGTATCCATGCAATAACACGTTTAATGACACCCACTAAAAATGAATGGAGTGAACGAAACATAAGTGAGCCCCTATTAATTTAGGAAAAATATAACGTTGTACGAATATGCTCCACTAGAAAGGATACAGATTCTGACAGGACAACTATCCACTACCTAGATCCTTGTAGTCACTGTCATCCACTTACTAACATTTCAATGAATCAAAGGCAGAATGGGTGCAGATAGGAACTGTGCAAGATTATCGTCAATAAATGAAAACAATGTGATTCTGAATGAAGCAGAGTGTAATAAAAAACAATGCGCTGCTTCTGGATAATGACTAATACTCTGCAACCACTGACATAACTCCATGCATCAGTAAGGAAAAGTTAAGGTATTTGTATGGTGTTCTGATGTGCTTTTTTATTTAAAGCACCTTAGTTAACAGATGTGTTTTAGAACAGCTGAGTCAGCATTTCACTTTTTAGGTCTGGATGCACATTGCGGCAGTCACCTGACCATATGTGATCAACAGAAATAGAGCTTTAAGAAGCACACCTAGCAGAGGGGCTTTGTCTCCGCCAATATGTTGGATACCTTGAGTACAATATTTGATTGGGCAGAAGGTGTGTGCTGCCAATGAAAAAGAGTGCTTGTTGTACTCCTGAGCGGAGTTCAGTCACCTAAAAGAAACATAAGGATGTGGCAGTCTGCAATGGGAAGATTTCTTTACTATGTGGTAATAGTATTGGCTACTAATATCCCTAAACCATCATGACATGCTCACAGTGTGCTTTAACTACACTGTAGACAACTACTAATCCTGTTGGCAAATAGAGGTGTTCATTATGGATGGTCCCTCATTCAAAAGGACAGTGTCATCCACATTAGTGCTGCAAAGGGGTCTGTGCAGGTCTTTTCTTCTCCATTTACATGTATGCTATAAAGAATAATCAATTGGTTTTGCCCTTTCATCCCAGTACTCCAACACACATGCCTGCTGCTGCAGCCCCAACATGTCTCATGCTGATCCTTCCTACTGCATCAATGCACTGCCTCAGTTTGCTCTCCCAGCAGCAGCAGCCCACACACGCACTGCACCCCGAAGCCATGGGTGCCAGATTCACAGTTATGGGGATAGCCCGGACCACAAGGCTCACTTTTGACTACAAATTGGGAAAAAATACAGATAGGATTAAGAAAGTGACAGGCTTGGCTACTTTTTAAATGGAAGAAATTATATCCATTTTTGAATTAAACAATGCTTTTATTTCACTACAAAATCTCTGCTCATATCTTTTCTACAGAGACAGTGTGCACTCAAGTCTTAGGGAGGACCTGGCTTGGCAGTTCAGGCTTGACTGTTCCCTTGGGGAGTAGGTTCAAAACTGATTTGCATATGGCTGGTCCAAACTGGGATGGCATGGTGAGCAAAAGAACGAGGGATTCAACCTAGATCTGTGACTTGGGGTGAGAGTTTGAAAAGTTTCAGCATTCCATCATCTTGTTAAGATGTTTGGTTCACATTAAGTGGCCAGGGCATTCCAAGCAATGGGTCCCTTGCTGGCTGTGCTAATGGATTCAAGCTAGCCTGGCTGATAAGGGGGGGGATACCCCACAATCGGTCCCAGTATGCCCGTTTCCGGTCCAGAAAGGACCATGCTTGGCAGTTCGGGCTGGACAGTTCCCATGGGGAGCAGGGTCAATACTGATTTGCTTACAGCTGGGTCCAAACTGGGGTGGCATGGTGAGCAAAAGAACAATGGATTCAACACAGATCTGTGACTGGGGGGTGAGTGTTAGAAAAGTTTCAGCACTCCGTCCATCATCTTGTTGTGTTGCTTAAACTGATCATTCTACACCCTACAAATTCTGCTCACTAGTGCAGACTAAAGATCTTTGTAAGTGGTGCAGTGTTATATATCTCCCCCTCCTCCTCCCCCCAAATTCTAGCAAGCAAATCAAGTTAACAGGTTTCTTGTAGATGGTTTAAGGGAGAGTGGGCTTCAACCCTGAAAATGTTTTGAAACTGTTGGGGTCGAATTTGCTAAAACTCGGGAGACCCTTGCATGGCATTCATTAAATATTCCAATACTTTCATTGTGCACCAGGGAAA
Source organism: Pleurodeles waltl (assembly GCF_031143425.1). Classification (NCBI taxonomy): domain Eukaryota; kingdom Metazoa; phylum Chordata; class Amphibia; order Caudata; family Salamandridae; genus Pleurodeles; species Pleurodeles waltl. The sequence continues at coordinate 996,516,094 of NC_090439.1, read as the reverse complement.
CCCAACCTTTCTTAGGAAATTATCCCTTTGTTTTTTAAGTGTCTTAAATCTGAAATTAATTACACTATACCAAGGTCGGAATTTTTTTCATGTGCGAGTCCCTTATGCCAAAGACTACATAGAGTATGACAGTGTCAGAAATTTACCATGGATACTTCAGCCATAGTCATGAGTATATGTAAAAATTCCCTCTGGTATAAAAGGGACATTATTTTGCCATTGACACCCCCAATAGAATGAGTACAAGAAATCTCATGACAAGAATTACATAAAATATCAGTACCAACATTTTGCTATGGATCCCCCCCATATGCTAAGAAGTACGTGCATCACATCAGGGTCTTCGGCCATGTGTGGTGGTGCATGTTCTGTGTCTCTGCCACTGGGTATAACTGGACTAGCGGCTTTCCAGTTAGGAAATTTGAGTCCCTACAGCCAATAATGGTATTGTAATGGAAGCATTGCAGGGGCTGCATTTTGTCATAGGTAAGACCTCCCTTCCATATGCTATCAGTGCCCTTGGTCATGAGGCAAGAATAATCTCCAGTATGCCAGACCATCAACACACGTGCAAGCACAAAAAACACTCACACACTAACACATACTGAAACATGCATTCTCTCATACACTCACTATCTCTTGCACTCTTTTGTACATTTTTAATTTGTCACATTCACAAACACACACACACTGCCACTCACACTCCCATTAGTCAATCAGCTTCTATTGTGTTAGAAAGCTTGCCCTGCTGCTTCTGCTATTCCGGTCTTGAATTTTAGTGAAGCTTATAAAAACATTCTCTATACGCTATTCAAAAATGGTATTATATTGCTTTGTCAATGTTTGTTACAAGTGTGATGTGAATGAAAAATGCACTTCCTTAATTTGGCTGTACAGGGCTTAAATCTGGTTTCATGTGTGGATCGAGCAGTTACAGTACTGGAAATAATGAATCCACTTTCTCACAAATATCACAGCATCCAACTGATCTTATGAAATGCTTGGATTCTTCGGCCATCATAGATTTGACCCAGCAATACTTTATGATTTTCAGACTCAAATTACAATGTTAAAAAAAAAATAATTAAGAAATCTACATGTCCCGAAATGAAGTAGTGTGGAGAATGGAAAGCCGGGACTGGCTGAAGGTGGTCACACGATCCTCAAACCAGCACTATACCCTAAAGCCTCTGCCCTAATCTCCCTCCTTGTTCCAACCCACATTATCAGTCCACTCTCCCCTCTTGCACCAGCCTTGTTGCTGCAGATTGATTTAAGTATGCATCTAGTACTACGGAAAGAGCAGGTATTCTATGTGTGCCTTTGCGAAAATATATGTATATTCATGAGAATAGTGTATTTTTTTCTATTTGCCGAGTAAGAGGTGTGCTAGGGTGAAAAATTTATCACCAAGCGTAGGGTGAGATGCATGCATTCAATGTGATTTGGGGGCCATGCCAGTGTCGGGCGAGAGGAGTGCGTGTAGAGTGAGAGGATTGAGTGCAGGATGGTGTGAGCGGTGTAAACACAGGGTGAGTGGTGTGCCTGTGTGTGGTGCATGGTGAGCTGCAAGAGAGAAGTGTGATCTGTGAGAGTGACTGGTCAGTGCATGGTGACAGCAACTTGAGACCGTAAAGGTGAGTAGACGCGCTGTGCAAGTATCTGATTGACTGAGAAGAGTTAGTGCAGGGTGATGGTGAGTTCTGGCAGACTATTGTCCCTATGTGCAGGCAGGGTGAACAGAGTTCCTCTATGAGGGCAGACTGAGAAGTCTGTCTGTGTGTGTGTCAGGTGAGAGGAAGGAGAGCAGTGTGAGTGGTGTGACTCCAGGGTGCATGATATTCTTGTTTGCATGGTGTGAGTGCAGGGCGAGTGCTGCGCTCAAGTCTGTGAAGTGTGAGCTATGCGAGTGCCCAGTGAGTGATGGGAATGACTGCAGGGCGTGTGATAAGACCATATGAGTATGGGCGCGGATGAAAGTGCAGAGTGGGCAAATTATTCCATGGTTAGTGATGTGCTTGTTTGAATGAGACTGCAGAGTGAGCAGTGAGAGTGACAGGTGAGTTAAGTGTCACATCATTCAAAGGTGATTAGTATACTCGTGTGACTGCGGGGTGAATAGTGCATGGTGAGTGGTATGAGTGCAGGGTGAGCAGTGTGCTCATGTGACCGCAGGGTAAGTGGAGGGAGAACGGCATGAGTGCAATGTGGTCGCTGTGAATGAAGAGTGAGCCTTGTACTCGTGCGAATGCAGGGTGGGAGGAGGATGAATGGTGTGAGCACAGGTTACCGTGAGTGAATGGTGAACAGTGTGATCGCTGTGAGTGTATGGTGAGCAGTGTGATCGCTGAGAGTGTAGGATGAGCTGTGAAAGTGACAGGTGAGTGGAGTGTCGTGTGCAGGGTGACCGGTGTGCTCTTGTGAGGACAGGGTAGGAGGAGGGTTAATGGGGAGAATGCATGGTAAGCATTGTGAGTGCAGTGTGATCGCTGTGAGTGCAGGGTGTGTGAAAGTGCAAGGTGAGCGTGAAAGTGAAGGGTGAGAATGAGGCACGAGTTGTCTGAATTCAAGATGCATTTTATTGCCAGCTGATGTAGGGCTTAGGAGTTAAATTATTTCTGTTATGACATCAATCACTCGCATGATTAGGGTTGCCAGCTCAGTATTTTGATGTCCTGGCCTGTACAAAGGTAAGTAAAATCAGCTAAAGTCGGTATTTTTAGAACGTAAGTGTGCATACTTCAAACAGCAAATAAAAATAGAAAGCACTTTTAAATGTGTTCTCGGACTCCCTTAATGGTACGGGGCTAATAATTAAAGTAAACAGACAGAAAACTATTATTACAAATGAATACATACGATTTTATCTACAGCCCTATTTAGTGTCAAGGAGAGGCTTTTGTAGGGTCTTTAAACAACAAACCCGGTCTGTTTCTTTTGGAAAGGTGGCCACCCTGCAGATAATATGCCATTTCATGAAATGACATTCTCCCACTGTTGCAGTAAAAGTAAAATACATAGCCCTCATAGCCCTATGGAGTTGTGTACCTGGTGCTGATCTATTAACCTAGCACGCCTAATAATAAAACATGGTAACAGTGTTTGTAAGCATGATGTCCTGACAACATGGGCTGCGAGCTTATCTTCTTCTGTATGATGTATGCTCCCGAATAACCTCAACACCTCAATGTATGCTCCCAAATAACCTGAGGTTATTGGGGGGCAGAAAAAAAAGTTTATCCAAGAAAACATGTCAACACGTGACAAAAAAACGTTTCTCTCTCAAATTCTAAACTGGTGTCAAACTATTTTTTATAAAATAAGCGCCTTTACTGCACGTTTTATTTTCCAGTAAGAAACACTTGATATTCACTGAGGGCACCTACTGATTTGGCAGGGATCCCAAAAGCCAACCCTCTGGAGGTGGGAGGTTCAACGCGCGTGCCTTTCCTTCCCGCCAGAAGATCCTAAATATCCAACTTCCTCGCTCTCCCGACTGTAATGAACATCGACCAAAACGCGAAAAGGGGTCAAAGACAGGCTTTAAATTTGCTAGCAGCCGCTACTCAAAGCACGCGTGGCTCCACGTCCCACGAAAATAGGTGAAAACGATAATCAAAGATTTGACACGCCCACAAACAAGACGGTCCCACCCATAAAAAAAAAAAATCGACTCCGCTTGTGCACCGGAATAGGCAACACTGCTCCGGAAGATGTTAACCAGCCGCACGTGAGCTGGCACTCCAGGCTGTGCTCTGGGAGGTGCAGCCTGTAGAGTGAAGGAGGCGCGCGACTAGACTGCCCTAATGAAGTTCTACGTCCTGACGTATGAGAGGGTGCGCCACCTACTGGGAAAAGATAGGAGCACCAGTGCCGCCTCTTCATCTCCGCTGTTAATCACGTGAGTAGTGGGTGACAGTGTTAAGGTCACATCACGTGACAGCGGTGGTGGGTACCTTGCCGCTTGTCATTTCTAACTCTGAAGTGCCCCGGGTGCTGGAAGAATTGCGGAGGGGCTGCACAGTTCTGGGAAACAGAGATGGACGAAGGGCTGACGATTACGAGGACACCAGGCTTCTGCTGATGATGTTAGCTGTAAGTGTGTTGGATATATGTCTCTTTGTCAAGATAATTTCTCTCGTTTTTTAAAATTTTCCGCGTTTCAAAACCTTGTCCCAAAATATGACTCCACCAATTACCCCAAGGTGCAAATAGTCCTGCTCGATTTGCAGTGGCCTGCCATTTGAAGGTAAGGGTGTACAACCAAGAAACTCAGCATCACCAAGACAAAGTCACGCTCTGTTGTGGCCGCTGACTGGTCTGGGCAGTTCTTTTATTTTTCGTAACACGGCCATTCTGGCATTTCTTGCTGAGCTGCAAGGTAGGCTGCTTGTAGGACTCCGGGGTAGTAAGAACCAACCTTTTGTTGTAATTTTACGATATAGCTCCATTTAGGGTGACCACCTGGCATTGAGGCAAATTCTGGACAGGACTGTAAACAATTCAGGACAAAGGGTCAACATTTAGGACAAAAATTCAGTACAAAGGGTCAAATCAGGACAAAAATTGAAGCACAAATGTCAGTTTTACAGACACGCAAAAGAGGGCATGCCTCACTATGTTGTCGGTGCATTTACTTACTCTTTTTTAACATAGCACTATTTATTCACTGTGGAATTTTTGTGATTGCCTTCTGGTATGCTACATTCAGGTGTCCCATAACGTCCCTGTTCAGTAGTAAATTAATGCCCTTTAGTACTGCGGCAAGGCCATCACCCCTATACAAATCTACCCAATCTTTCTTGAAGAGAAAGTAACAGCAAAACTTTGATTATGTTTCTGAACATTTTAAAACCCCTGGCAAACAGTATGGGAAACATTAAGGTAATTAACCTTATGCTACTTTAAGCAAATTGAACAAAAACATCTGGCTTACCCCAACCGCCCATGGACTTTCAACCTATTTTTTTTTTTTAAAGAGGCAGGGCAGATGGTGTGGGCGACAGTCTCACACCTAGTGTCAGGATGTGAGGTACCCACAACTTGTCTGTAGTCTCACAGCATTAGAGTTTATGTCTGGGACTCTACATTTATCTCAGAAATGGGAGCCCGGACTACCAATCAAAGATTATAAAAGAGGAGGATGAAATTGAGATCAAATGTGAGATCCACGGCAAGTAATTCGAAGCGTTGTTGCTAAAAACTGGCTAAAGAAAGAAAAAAAAGAACAAGGTGAGACAATTCCTAAAATCAGACACGATGGGTCCACCAAGACTATCGGAAGGTATTGGGTAACTGGGGAGTTGTCTCTGCACACAGGAGAGAAACAGAAAAGGCACTGTCAAGTGGTTGAACAAGCAACACCCATCCACCTTGGCAAACTCTTCTGGTGCAATGGTCCGCTGTTCATGCTTGTGAAGGGTGAGCGGGGCCAGACCCCTTGCAAGGTTGTGCAAGGCAATTGCCCGCTTTGTCCATGTCTTTAAATGGTTTTGAAATTGAGCAAAAGCCAACCTAGTGATCTGGGTTATCTCTAAGTGTCAAGTACCCATAAAATCTTCAACATATTTGAGATGTAAATTGCACAAACAAAATGTAAAACTTTAAAAATGTAATTAGTGTTTCTTTAACATATGACACTGTTTTCCCCTTTATATACAATGTAGGAAAGTACCATCTTGCCTGGCATGTTACCCCCTTTTTTTACTTGTATGTCAGTTTGTTTTTGCCTGTCTCACTGGGATCCTGCTAGCCAGGACCCCAGTGCTCATAGTTTGTGGCCTGAATGTGTGTCCCTGTGTAGTGACTAACTGTGTCACTGAGGCTCTGCTAATTAGAACCTCAGTGATTTATGCTCTCTCTGCCTTTAAAATTGTCACTATAAGCTAGTGATAATTTTCACCAATTGTAATTGGCACACTGGAACACCCTTATAATTCCCTAGTATATGGTACCTAGGTACCCAGGGTATTGGTGTTCCAGGAGATCCCAATGGGCTGCAGCATTTCTTTTGCCACCCATAGGGAGCTCAGACAATTCTTACACAGGACTGCTTCTGCAGCCTTAGTGTAATAATGTCCACGTTACTCCACAGCCATTTTACATTGCACTTAAGTAACTTATAAGTCACCTATATATCTAACCCTCACTTGGTGAAGGTTAGGTGCGAAGTTACTAAGTGTGAGGGCACCCTGGCACTAGCCAAGATGCCCCACATAGTTCAGGGCAATTTCCCCGGGCTTTGTGAGTGCGGGGGCACCATTACATGCGTGCACTACATATAGGTCAATACCTATATGTAGCTTCACAATGGTAACTCCGAATATGGCCATGTAACATGTCTAAGATCATAGGATTGTCCCCCCATGCCAAATCTGGTATTGGGGTGCCAATCCCATGCGTCCCCGGGGCTCCAGCATGGACCCCGGGTACTGCCAAACCAGCTCTCTGGGGTTTCACTGCAGCTACCGCTGCTGCCAACCCACAGACAGGCTTCTGCCCTCCTGGGTTCTGGGCAGCCCAGTCCCAGGAAGGCAGAACAAAGTATTTCCTCTGAAAGAAGGTGTTACACCCTCTCCCTTTGGAAATAGGTGTTAAGGGCTGAGAGGAGTAGCCTCTCCAGGCCTCTGGAAATGCTTTGAAGGGTGCCAATGGTGCCCTCCTTGCATAAACCAGTCTACACCGGTTCATAGAACCCCCAAACCCTGCTCTCGCGCGAAACTGGACAAAGGAAAGGAGAGTGACCACTCCCCTGTCCATCACCACCCAAGGGGTGGTGCCCAGAGCTCCTCCAGTGTGTCCCAGACCTCTGCCATCTTGGATCCAGAGGTGTGATGGCACAATGGAGGCCTCTGAGTGGCCAGTGCCAGCAGGTGATGGCAGAGACCCCTCCTGATAGGTGCTTACCTGACTAGGTGGCCAATCCTCCTCTGAGGACAATTTAAGGTCTCTCCTGTGGGCTTTTCCTCAGATAACGAATGCAAGAGCTCACCAGAGTTCCTCTGCATCTCCCTCTTCGACTTCTGCCAAGGCTCGACTGCTGACTTCTCCAGGACGCCTGCAAAACTGCAACAAAGTAGCAAGAAGACAACCAGCGACATTGTAGCGCCTAATCCTGCAGGCTCTCCCGACTGTTTCCTGGTGGTGCATGCTCTGGGGGCTGTCTGTCTTCACCCTGCAATGGAAGCCAAGAAGAAATGTCCGGTGGGTCGATGGAATCTTCTCCCTACTAACGCAGGCACCAATCTTCTGCTTCACCGGTCCTCTGGGTCCTCTCTCATCGTGACGAGCATGGTCCCTGGAACACAGGTGTTGGATCTAAGTGACACCGACAGTCCAGTGGTCCATCTGTCCAAATTTGGCAGAGGTAAGTCCTTGCCACCCCTCGCCAGACAGTAATCCGGTGTACTTCGTAAATTGCAGCTGCTAGGGTTTCTGTGCATTTTTGCAAGGAATCCTTCGTGCACAGCCCAGGTCCCCAGCACTCCGCCCTGCATTGCTCAACTCGCTTAGTTGACCACCGGCTTCGTGGGACCCTCCTTTGTAGTGTTGGGATGACCGCTGTGCTCAGTTTTCTTGAGCCCGTGTTCAAGTACTTTTGCGGGGTGCTGCCTTCTTGTGCGTGTGCTCTCTGTGTTGCTGAGGGCCCCCTCTGTCTCCTCTTCCAAGTGGCGACCTCTTGGTCCTTCCTGGGCCCGGGCAGCAACCTTTTTCTTCAACCGCGACCTTTGCAGCTAGCAAGGCTTGTTTGCGGTGTTTCTCCAAAGAAACAACTCTGCATCCTCCAGCATTCCGTGGGACATCTTCCGTGCAAAGGAGAAGTTCCTGGCATCTTCCGTTGTTGCAGAATCTTCAGCTTCTTCCACCCGGAGGCAGCCATTTTGCACCTTCCGCCGGGGTTTAGTGGGCTCCTGCCCCCCCCCTGGGCCCTTTCGTGACTCTTGGACTTGGTCCCCTTCCTTTACAGGTCTTCAGGTCCAGGAATCCGTCTTCAGTGCTCTGCAGTCAGTTGTGGTCTTTGCAGAATCTCCTATCGCGACTTTAGTGTGTTTCTGGGGAAGTAGGGTCACTTTACTCCTACTTTTCAGGGCCTTACGGTGGGGTGTCTTGGACACCCTTAGTGTTTTCTTACACTCCCAGTGCACCTCTACACACTACACTAACCCAGGGGTCCCTAAGTGGTTCACATTCCACTTTCTTAGATAATGGTTTGTGTTGCCCTTAGGCCTAGTGCATCCTATTGTATTCTACAGTGTTTGCACTACTTTTCTAACTGTTTACTTACCTGATTTTGGTTTGTGTGTATATTGTGTGCATTTTACTTATCGTCTAAGGGAGTATATCCTCTGTGATTTTTGACACATTGTCACTAAAATAAAGTACCTTTATTTTTAGTAACTCTGAGTATTGTGAATCTTATGATATAGTGCTATATGATATAAGTGGTATAGTAGGAGCTTTGCATGTCTCCTAGTTCAGCCTAAGCTTTTCTGCTATAGCTATCTCTATCAGCCTAAGCTGCTAGAACTCTACTAATCTACTAATAAGGGATAACTTGACCTGGCACAAGGTGTAAGTACCATCAGGTGATAAGCCAGGCCAGTCTCCTACATACAATTAGACCTCAGATTGAACTGGGAACCAGTTACCTTTTGATACCTAGTGATTTAATATCTACCATTCTCCTACTGATTTGCAAGATGGAAATCTTGGCAGAGCGTCACGGTCCCGCCAAGCCAGTTTGCTTTTTTGGTCTTCTCTTCTGCTTTCTGTAGTGGGCCACGTGGCACTAGTGAAGATGATGTGCTACCCCAATGATAGTATTATTTTGCAAACCTTCCCCTGCTCGTCCTTCATTCCTTCTTCAGACATGCCACACATCTGATTTGGTCGCTGCAACGCCGTCCGGTAGCTTTTTTCCACTCTAAGGCTACCTGTGACTGCAGGTGGATTAGGTCTTCTGGACTTAGAATTCTATTATTCAGCTGCACAGGTCCAATGGGTGGCTCTCTGGCTTTCTGCCCACCTCCCTGCATGAGATGGGGTTTACTAGTAAAGACTTTTAAGGAAGGCTTAATGCCCTGCTCATTGTTTCCTACTGGCCATACTACGGATCACCATCCGGGGTTATCATGCACGGCTTTCTCTTGCCTTGCTAGAACCTGTAAACTCACTGACATGAAGAAACCCTATGCTACTGCACTACCTTTGCTAAGCCTTCTCACTCGCACAGGATGGCTATGCTCAGAGCAACTCCATCTGTGGCATGCTGCATGTATCTTAAAATTGGGGGATTTTTTTCCGAACAGCGAGCTACTAAATTTCCAAACCCTTGTGGCAGACTACCATCTTCACCCTGGTCAACTCCGTACGTACAACCACCTTAAATAATCATTAAATGCCCTATTTCATGTCTGCCACCTAGCACTAACCCTGCAAGAGGTGTGTCAGAAGCTCTACACATAGGAACTGGTGGCAAACTGATAGAATGGGTGTACAGACCTTTCCTGCAACATGCAAACCACTCCAGGTCTTCTCGTCATACTACATGGGTGATTGATGTGGCCAAACCTCTGCAAGATATGGACTGGACTAAAATACTAGACTTTCTCCATAAAGTATCCCTCAGCTGTCACTTTAAGTGGATTCATAGTGCTTCCTTGTGAATGCATTGTGACCGTTGCTTGACATTGCCCTTTTGGTCTGTAACTCACATTTTGTTGCTTTCAATTTGCTGGCTTTATTTGTTTTAGGCTATGCAGCTTGAGTTCGTCCCTGCCCTTGCCAAAACCTTATTTACAGTATCCTTCCAAGTGCACCCTTTCCGTAAACAGGCTTGCAAATCTTGTTCTTATCTCTCACATTTGCTGTGCATTCAAAGAACAAAGTCAAATGTCAGGCTCTGTCTTCGGTGGGAACTTAGTGTTTCCTTTCCTTTCTCTGACTTCAAAGTGAGAGGATTTATGCGACAATCTTGCTGGATACTGGGGTTAGGAAAGAGTTTTTTCTATCACATGACAACATTTAAATAATCTTCAGAATATATCAGAAATAGGAGTACAAACGAAGCACATTTTTGTTAATTCTGAAATGTGATGGAAACAACTACCTTTATATGATTAAAACAAATCATTACATTAGGTGATGCAATTTCCACACATCATCGTCTGTGCACAGTATAGTTTGATTTGAAAAACTGTATATATGTGCAAATGTAATGGTAATTTCAATCAAAAATGTGATGTTGGTAATGGCAGTGTGTTAGCACACCATGCATACTCCACTCTGCACCACTCCACAACACTGCACCCTACTCTGTATCACTCTACTTTACGCCACTCCATGCCACTGCACTCTTCTCCATTCTGAACCAGTCCACATTATGTCACTGCACTCTGCTACTTCACACTATGCCTTTCTACTCTACTCTATGCCACTGCACTTTACCCCTCTTTACACCACTGCGCTCTGCTCCTCTGCACGCTGTACCACTCTAGTCTAGGCAAAACCAATCTAATCCGCACAACTCCATTCTCTGCCACTCTGCCACACTGCACTGTACGCCACTGCACTCTAAGCTAATACACTCTATACTAGTGTGCTTTACTCTGTAACGCTCATCTCTATGCCCCTGCACTCTACATTAATACACTGTACGTCACTCTAATTTACTCTGCACCTCTGCACTTTATGCCACGGCACTCTACACCACTTTACTCTATGCCATCACACTCCATGCCACTCTATGCAACTCCACTCTACCCTGCACCTCTCCACTCTAAGCCACTTCACTCTACTGTGAAACAATCTAATCTGTGCCACTGCATTCTATGCGACTACACTCTACCCTGCACCTCTCCACTCTATGCAACTTCACTCTACTCCGAAACAATCTACTCTATGCCACTCTGACCACTGCACTCTAGTTCAATGCACTCTACACCACTGCATGCTGACACTCTACTCTGCAACACTGCACTGGCCGCCACTATAATCTACACCACTCTACTCGTACTACTGCATTCTACACCATTACACTCTATTCCACTGCACTCTGTGCTACTCCACTCTGCCCCAGGCCACTCTATGCCACTGCACTCTACATCTGCACTGTACACCACTGTCCTTTACTCTGCAACACTGTACTCTACGCAGCTGTTCTCTGTACCACTCTACACCACTGCACTGACACTCTACACTGCAACACTGCACTCTACACCACTCTACTCTGTACTATTGCATTCTATGCCACTGCACTGTGCATCAGTGCACGCTATTCCACTGACTCTAAGCACTATACTCTACTCTACACCGCACCACTCTAAAATACTCCACTCTGAACCACGCTACACCAGTGCACTCTATGCCACGAGTCTACTCTGCACTCTTGACACTGCACCACTCTGCATTACTGCACTCTCTGCCACTCTATTGTATGCCACTCTGCTCCACTGCTCTCTCTGTAACTCTACCGCATGCCACTGCACTCTGCGCCAATGCACTCTAAACAACTGCACTGTATGTCACTGCCCTCTACTCTGTACCACTGTACTCTACGGCACTGCTGTCTGTGCCATTCTACTCCACTCTGCATCACTTCACTGACACTTTACTCTGCAGCATTGCACTCTCCTCCACTGTACTATACACCAATCTACTCTGTGCTACTGCATTCTGTGCCACTGCACTGTATGCCACTCTACTCTGCATCACTCCACTCTACGCTACTGCACTCTACATCACTATACTCTGCACCACTCTACACTAAGCCACTGCACTCTGCCACGCGAGTCTACTCTGCAATCTATGCCACTGCACCACTCTACACTACTGCTCTCTCTGCCACTCTATTGTATGCCACTCTACTCCACTGCACTCTATGCCACTCTATTCTGTCCCACGCCACTCCATGCCACTACACTCTATGCTAATGCACTCTAAACAACGGCACTGTACCCCACTGCAATGTCCTCTGCACCATGGGCTCTACGCCACTGCTCTCATGCCACTCTACTCCACTCCACACCACTATACCACTAACTTTATGCCATGCTGAACAGCAGCTACTCTGGTGTATAACATGGCTAATGGCAAAAACACATTAGCAAAGCCAATAACTCTTTCGTAGACGAGACCTATTGGCTTTGACAATGTTTGTTAGTACTATGAGGTACCAAGGTCCCTGAAAGAACTGTGAATGTGTAAGTCCTTATTTTAAACATGCATTAGACGCCTCGGTCAGGGGTAGTAAGTAATATATTAATACAATTACATCATAATAAAGGCTGCTACAAAATGCGCAAATACATTTAGGTCACATTAAAAAAAAGTGCTTCTCAAATACAAATTTGAATAATGTACAGTTTATACCAAGTACTAAAAAATTGTACAACACTCCATTAAAACCACACACTTCATAGCTCACCTTGGAACACCATTTCAGTAACTCTCTACAAGAAAATATCTTTGCCATCAGAAAGCTTCAAGTGACTCCTTCTGTTAAAGTCAATGCAGGTTTTCAAGCCCCTTTGCAGTTGCAGATTTACCAGTTGCCCACATTTGCATTTCTTTAGGGAAGGAGACACCTTAGCAAGAAGGTCTGTTTCTTACCTGTCTGCCCCTCCCTTCCTCAGAGCAGAGGAGACTCCCTGATGTTAAATCCAGCTGGGGAAACTAAGCTGCCCGTAATTTCTCTCTATCTTCCGTTGTCCTTTTGGTGAAAGACTACAATTACTGACAAATGCCATCCGTTAAGCCTTTCATCACGGACAACGGACGGCAGGGCAAAATTACGGGCAGTCCGTGAAATTTACAGGCAGGTTGTCACCCTAGCTCCATGTCCTAAAGACTCAGTGCTCCAGACATGAGTTCATCTTGGTTTTAGTGGTCATTTGATCTAACGGACCTCATACCTGAAAAGAATGATTTGTAAAGTAAGAGCCTAGCATTGGAAAATTGCATCTTTAGTGACGTAAAGTCTTCCGGGAAACTGATTCAAGTCAGTTCTCACTTTATAGCCAAAACAACCTGCCAGTGGTCACACTTTTCCGAGTCACCCATCTGCATCAATGCCTCAAAGCAGCACCTGTTTGTTTTTCAGCTGGAACAACAATTGATTTGCAAAGGAGTTTTGAAGTTCATGGGACAATGTATGATACATGCCAGCAGTTTAAAACAGGAAAGGAGGCGACTTTGAAAAAAAATCAGGGAATGGATTTTCCTCATTGATGTCTGTTGAACTAGGGTAAATTTCAGATGGGAGGCAGCTAAAATAAATCCATTGTTTGTGTCAAAAATCTCGATTGATTGTATGCATATCTATAGGTAGGATTAATCCGAGGAGGAGCCCGGATTGGAATTAATTGGCTATATATAGACGAGAATAGCCATGTCACGCTTTCCCTAGTGCTGCTTCCTTTGTGTTCCTTGCTTGGAATAGAAGAGCTGCTTGGTTTCCTTGCAAAGGAAAGATGTATACTGCAAAAGAAAAGTCTCTGCAGTGGGGCAACCTGGCACTCTGCATTGTCATTGATATATGCACTCCAGAATGCAAGAAGCCACAGCAAGTCATTTATCTTTTATACATGTGTTGTAAATAGTGCGCCAGACAGGTAAAAATAAATCTTACCTGAAGCTTCAATCAGCCTGCAACGGTGTGACTTTATCCTGCCAGCCTGCACTGCAACTGACTCCCATGAATTCAAAATGCAATACTCTAAGACTTTGATAAATGGTCTCATGGAAAGAGCAACTGTGCTCTCTCTCCCTCCGCCACTGACAACTATTTTACACACTTCTCTCAATATATTATCCTTTGCTATTTCCTGCACCCTTTCTTTTTTGTGAAGAGATCTACTCCACTCTGCACCACATCTTCTAACCATGCTGCAGCACACTCCTTTTCTTTATCAATCACTATCTCTTAGACAACAACCTTTCAATCAACAGATAGGCGAGAAAGAGCATCAACCTGAGTATTTGGCCAACCAGGAATGTACTCGATGATTTACTGGAATTCTTGCAAACTTGCCCCCAATTTTGCTAACCTTGCCGATCCCTTACCAGCACCCCCTTGAGTCAGAACGTTTTACTAAAGGGTTGTGATTGGTTCTCAATTTGAAACTCACTCCCCATAAGTATGTCCTGAAATATTCAGCAGACTAAGCTGCTGCCAATGCCTGACGCTCATTGACAGAGAACTTTCTTCTCAGTCTCCGTCAATGAGCGTGACACAAAAGCTACAGTCTTTTCCACACCCTTATGAAGTTGAGATAAGACAGTACCCACTCCAAATGCACTGACATCCACGGAAAGATTGGTATCCAATATGATACCTCTTGTTTAATATTATCAAAACATCTTTGTTGTTCTACACCCCACCTGAATGTGTACCTTTTTTCAACATCCATTTTAAGTCTCCAGTCTTGATTGCAAAGCCGTCAACAAATTTGGTATAATATTCTATGAGCCCCATAAACAACCATAACTGGTCTCTATTTTTAGGTTGAGGAGCCAACTTTATAGCTTCTAATAAGTCACTCTTCAGTTTTACTCCTTCTCCAGAAAATGCATGACCCAAGAACTCAATCCCTTTGCACAGAAATAAACACCTTTCCTTACATCAAGTAAGACCCACATCAAACACTTTTTTAAAGCAACTTGTGTTGTTCAACTGTAGCTTCATACTTCATGTGCTGCTGAATCGAAAAGCCAGGTCTTGAGGTCCTTCCTGAACTGCTTCAGTGATACGGTCTGTCTGAGTTTGAGAGATAGTGTGTCCATGTCCGGGCTGCGAGGTAGGATGAGGATTTTCCTCCTGCTGTGCTTTTTCAGATGTTTGGAACGACTGTGAGGGTGAGCTGGGGAGAGCGAAGTTGTCTGTTGGGTACGTAGAAGGCAAGGCGGTGGTTGAGATATGCTGGTCCTATGTTCTGTAATGCCTTGTAGGTGTGGATCAGGAGTTTGTATGTGATGCACTTTCTGACTGGGAGCCAGTGTAGGTCTCTGAGGTGGGAGGAGATATGACTGTGTCTGGGGATGTCCAGGATGAGTCTGGCTGCTGCATTCTTGATTGCAGTTTCTTGGTGATGCCAGCATAGAGTGTGTTGCCATAGTCCAGTTTACTAGTGACAAGTGCGAGGGTGACTGCGTTCCTCGTGTCGGAGGTGATCTACTTGAAGATCTTTCGAAGGAGTTGGAGGGTGTGGAAGCATGACGATGAGCCTGCGTTGACTTGGTGGGTCATAGATAGAGAGGAGTGCAGGATGATGCCCAGATGGCGAGCATGGTCCGTGGGAGCGGGGGCATTTCCCAGTGCAGTAGGCTACCAGGAGTCGTTCCAGGTGGAAGTGGTAGAGTGGATTACGAGGATCGCTGTCTTGTGCGAGTTCATTTTGAGGCAGCTGGCTTCCATCTAGGTCGCAACTGCTCTCACTCCATTGTGGAAATATCTCTTGGCCTTTACAGGGTCATCGGACAGGGAGAGGATCAGTTTGGTATCGTCAGCGTAGGAGACTATGTTTAGCCCGTGTTGTTTGATGATCTTGGCTAGCGGGGCCATGTAGATGTTGAAAAGCGTTGGGCTGAGTGATGATCTTTGGGGCACTCCGAAGGATGTATCTTTGGGTTTTGATGTGAACGGAGGTAGTCTGACACTCAGCATTCTTCAGGAAAGACCTGATCCACTCCAGTGCTTCATCCCAGATCCCAACATTGTGGAGTTTGTTGCAGAGGGTGGAGTGGGAGATGGTGTTGAATGCGGCGGAGTGGTCGAGGAGGATGAGTGTGGCCATTCCTCTGTGGTCTAGTATGGCGCTTATGTTGTTGGTGGCCGCTAGAAGTGCTGTTTCGGTGCTATGGTTGCTCCTGAATCTGGATTAGGATGGGTCTAGGATTTGGTGCCTCTCGAGGAATTCGGTGAGTTGCTGGTTGATGGCCTTTTCCGCTACTTTGGTTGGGAAAGGGAGCAGAGAGATTCGTCTGTTGTTTTTCAGCTCCCTTGGGTCGGCGGTGGCTTTCTTGAGTAGCAGGTTGATCTTGGCATGCTTCAAGTCTGAAGTGAAGGTGGTGGTCTCGAAAGACTGGTCGGAAGTTCGGCAGAGCTCAGGTGCTATGGTGGCACTGGCCAGGTTGAAGATGTGATGAGGGCACAGATCCGAGTGTGCTCTCGAGTGGATGGTGGTCATGAGTCTTTGGATGTTCTCTTTAGTAATGGGGGTCTAGGAGTTCAGGATCTGGTATGGTGCTGGGTCTGTGGTGGTATTTGTGGCCGGTGCGGGCGGGATTTGGTTCCTGAAGTTTTTGGAAATGTCATGGATTTTTTGGTGGAAGAAGGTGGCAAGGTCATTGCAGAGGTCTTGGGACGGAGGGATGGATGAGGTCTCTGTCCAGGGCTCGTGAACGTTTTGACGATAGCAAAGAGCTCTTTGCTGTTGTGAGAGCTGTTGCTGAGACGTTCTTGAATGGCAGCTTTTTGGGCGACTCTAATGTTCTGGTAGTGACAGTGTTCTTGTAGGCTATGCGGTCTTCGGTTGATTTGCTGTTCCTCCATTTCCATTCCAGTCGTCTGCAGGAGCTTGTGTACTCTTATAGGTCTGTTGTGAACAATTTATGTGTTTTGCTTTGTTACCCCCACTACTTAACCCCTTTGAGTAAAATCAATAACTCAATGGTTGGTAGAGGGAAATTGTCTCTAATAATATTGTGATTGACATTGTGAAGGTCCACTCAAAACCTTAAACACTCATCAGATTTTTGTCTTATGACAACCAGTGATATCCAATTGAAAGCCTCCACAAGCTCAGTTACTCCCTCCTTCACCATCTCTGTCAGCATCTGACTGACTTCTTTTCTGTTATGGGAACCTTCCTAACTTGGTGGTTTACAGATACAGCATCTGGTTTCACTCTGATTTTGTCACATACCCCTTTAATTCACTCAATTCCTCCTGCAACACTTCCTTCACAACATTCAAAATCTCTCAATAATTTTGTCCTTGATTATCACTTGTTCTGGGGCCTTAGGATGCATTTTTATATTCAAATCATATTGCTGCATCCAACCTAAAATAGGAGGTCCACTTTCAGCAACATATACTTTTACTTTAGTTTTCCATGTCCTAAATTCGATGGTCGAAAATAAATAGCCAAGTCAATTTCTTCTCCCTGATACCCCTTGGAATTACCTTTCAGAAGCAAGTTTGAAAAAGATGTCTTTGGAAATAATAGTATATCTTGAACCCCTGTCCACCATTAGTTCAAATCCTTTCCCCGAAATGGTAAACCATGAATTTGGTCTAATCTTTTTCCTCTCAGCCCCATCATCCTCATCTAAGCTTAAAATGCAGCCATGGAGAAGTTGACCACAATCGTCGCTCATTACTGCTGCTTTAGATTTAGACCATAACTTGCACATTTGTGGCAAATTTCCCTTGTATCCACAATTTCTGCACTCTTTGCCAATGGCACAATGGCATAGCATGTTTTAGGATCACTCCCATGAAAATTGCTCCCACATCTAGTGTATGTCTTAGAATTATATCTGTTTCCTGAAGTTTTTTTGTTGTGTTTTATTTTTTCCAACAGCCCCCACATCACTGCTTATCTTAGCCACCTCTCCTGCTACTTCTTCTTTCTCACCCGAACTGATATCTGCATGTTTGTTAATTTCTCTCACACAAAATTCCGACTCCTCAAAAACTTTTGCCATTCTATTAGCATCTTTCAACAACTGATTTTTTGCCGCCCACAAATGCTCTTATATTTTTCTACTTTTACATTGCACAATGAGCTGATCCCTTATTAACTCCATCACCAGTACAATCAAATTGCCACTTTACTGACAACTTTCTCAACCTTGACACAAATTCATCAATCGATTCTCCAACTTGTTGGTGTTGCGTGTAAAATTCATATCTTGCCATTGCAACATTTGTCTCTTTAGCATTTTTTTTTTGTCTATCCCTGGGGAGCAAACCATTACGTCGGCAAAGTGGGAAGAAAATTTCAGTCATTACATCAGAGTGTGTGGCACATCTTTGAATGCAGAGAGGAAAACCTCTTTGCTTCTTCATTGTCTAGATTCCAGAGATTTTTAAGCTTATACCTGAGTTAAATGTTGAGGAAACTGTGTGTCTAAATGTATTTGAGGTATGCGTAAAGAAGTTACACAAGCATTATCTGCCTAAGAGTAGGACTATTCTTGAATGTTGGCACTTTAGAAAGGGGGTACAAAGAAATCAAGAATATGTGGAGAACTAAATTGGCTTCTACATGCAAGTTTGCATGTTCTCAAGAACGCATTACAGCTCAATTTATACAAGGCTGTAACACAGAGAAAATTATGGATGAAGTCTGTCAGAAAGATGATCCAAATTTGGAGGAGGCCATACATAGTGTAAAACAAATTTAGCACTTGTCGGCTCATGTTGATGTTAATAAAAATATAATGGTAAGAATACCACCGCCAGTGATATCAATTGGAAGTCTCAACAGGAAGTTCAAAATATTGCACACAAATTGAAACTTTTATTTCTAATAAAAACAATTCTCAGGCAAATGTTACCGATGTGACAATGCTGGGCACATGGCTGAAGATAAGAACTGTCCTGCTTGGAATGTCACATGTAAAAGATGTGGGAGAAAGACCATTATTGGAAGAATTGTAGATCACAAAAGAAGAAGAAAGTGAAAGTAGATGATGGTGACAATGAGTATAGCCTGCAGTTTGGTAAGATTGTGCTACAGATAAAACATCAAAGCAATAATGAACCTACATATGTAGTAAAAGTAATTAGGATTGATGTGAGAATGTTTTAGTCTAGTGAAAATATTTCTTTTGAGCTCAAAGATTTTTATGAACAGAATTTAAAAGATAAAGTTAAATTATATAAACCAGACCTTAGTCCCTTATTATATGGCAGGTAACCAATAAAACATACTGGCTACTTTCAATGGGAATTGGAACATAAGAATAGGCTCACTGTAGGGAAGTTTTAAGTGTCTTGCAAAGGTGGTAGAATTATCAGCTGGTTTCATCAAAGAGATATGGGACTAATATTTGACCCAAATAGTGTCCTTCCCATTATTTTTGGAGATATATTCCGTCTAACACTGTTCATTGGAAAGAGCAAAATAAATTTATAACAAGGATACATCAAGATTTTCAAGATATGTTTTGTGATAGATTAGGGTGTCTATCAGTATTTGTGCACAAATTGCACTGAACAAAGCTGCCAGTCCTTTTACATCTAAAGTGCAAGGAATTCCCATTGCAGCTAGGCAAGCCATGTTCAAAGAGTTTGATAGGTTAAAGAAGGAAGGGATTATTGAGGAAGTAGAAGGTTCAGATTGGTTCTTGCCAGTAATTGTGGCGCACAGTGCTTCTACAGAAGTTAGATTGTGCATTGATTTAAGAGGATTGAATACATCTGTGGGGGCTAAATATAAAAGAGAAAGTTGACCTCCCATGCTACCTTCACTCTCTAGGGACTTTAGTCAGGCAGTCAAGACATAAGCATCTGCTAATGTTATCAATATGCTATGTCTTCTATGCATTATTGAAGCTTGTGAACATCTTTGCAGATTTAAAAAGCCCGAAGTATTGCTATTTCCACTGCTTGTTTTCTTGCCCAGTTGCATTTGTGCTCTTTCATGTGGCATCTATTGTGGATACTCTGTTTAGCTAAATATTTCCACTGAAAAAGTAGCATTGGAAGGGCAGTCACATACTGAAGTACAATCCCTTAAGTAGGGCTATTGCTAAATGCTTCGAAATCTTGTATTTTTAACGGAAACCCTTTATTATGCTGAGTGTTGTTTGCTACTCACTAGTGAGTTCACAGAGGTGAAAACAACATAGCTGTAAAATACCTTTTTAAAGTGGAGCATGCTTAGCGTATCCAGCAAGGCAAAATTTAAAAGTTGTATTTCTATAGTTAACAATTGTTATTTTTTGCCAAGTCGTCTTATCTCACTTTGCACTCATATTTTGTTTTTGTTGTGGGTGCTGTTCTCAAAAGATGACTATTGTTCTAAATATTGCAAAGTGACCTTATTTCTTTCTTATGTGTAATTTTCAAAATTATAGTTTAACACATAATTGTGCAGTATGCCCCAATGCGCCCCACTTCAGTCCAATCTACCACACTCCAATCCAGTCCACCCCACTCCATCCCAAACCACTGCTCCTCAATACTCCCAACCCACCCACTCCAATCTGCCCCCTTTAATCCTAAATGCCAAACTCCAATCTATAACAATCTGTCCCAATACAAAATAATATACCCCACTCCAATCTAAAACAATTTGCCTCATTGCCCCATTCCAAACTGCCCACGCAAATCCAAAACAGTCTGCCCCACTCCAATCTGCCGCACTTTAATCCAACGAAATCTGCCCCACTCTAATCTAAAAAATCTGCTCCAATCCATTGCAGGTGGTGCTTCGATTTTGCAGCCGCAAAGCTGGTGCTGCATCAATTTGTCTCCCCCATGCCTCCTGTGCATGGATTTCAGTCTTAGTTCCACGAGCTTCTCCTTTCAAGGGCCCAGGGACTGGATTAGGCACCCCTTGGCAGGGTAGGAGCCTCAGCAAGAAAGTCCAGGTGCTTGCAGAGAAAGTCTTTGATGGCCCTGAGACTTCAGAACGGGTTGCAAGCTCAGTCCAAGCCCTTGGAGCCACTTCACAAGCAGGAAAACACAGCAAAGTTCAGTCTTTGTCCTCTCAAAGACAGAAGCAGCAACTGCAGGCCAATCCAGTAAAGTACACTCGTAGACAAAGAGGCAATACTCCTCTTCCAGCTCTTCAGCTCTTCTCCTTGGCAGAATTTCCTCTTGATCCAGAAGTAATCTAAAAGTCCTGGGTTTTATGTCCCCTCCCTATACCCAGTTCTGCCTTTGAAGTAGGAAAGCTTTAAAGGAAGGTCTCTATTGTTCATAAGATCCTGCCTTGTCTAGGCCGCCTGGCTCCAGACACATACCAGGTGGTTGGAGACTGCATTGTGTGAGAACAGGCACAGCCCTTTCAGGTGTAAGTGTTGGCTCCTCCCTCCCCACTCAAGCCCAGGAGAATCATCAGGATATGTAGTCCACTCCTCGGCTCCCTTTGTATCTTTGTCTAGAGGGAATTCACAAACAGCCCAACTGTCAGTCTGACCCAGATGTGTATTCCACAGGCAGGCAGAGGCAGAGGCACAGAATGGTTAAGCAATAAAATGCCTACTTTGTGGCATTTTTAAACTGACAATCTAAGAACCAACTTTACCAAAAGATGTAATTTTTAAATTAAGTTTGGAGACCCCAAACTGCATATCTCTATCTGCTCCCAATGGGAAACTGCACTTAAAAGATATGTAAAGGCAGTCCCCATGTTAACCTATGAGAGAGATAGGCCTTGCAACAGTGAAAATCAAATATGACACTATTTCACTGTCAGGACATGTAAAACACATCCGTACATGTTACCTTTAATATATACTGCACCTTGTCCATGGGGCTACCTAGGGCCCAACTTAGAGGTGCCTTACATGTACAAAAAGGGAAGGTTTGGGCCTGACAAGTTGGTACACTTGCCAGGTTGAATTTGCCAGTTTAAAACTGCACACAGACACAACAGTGGCAGGTCTGAGCCATGTATATAGGGCTACTAATGTGGGTGGCACAATCCGTGCTGCAGGCCCATTAGTAGCATTTGATTTACATGCCCTGGGCACATCTAGTGCACTTTACTAGGGACTTACTAGCAAATCGAATATGCCAATCATGGGAATGCCAATTACACATACAGTTTACACAGAGAGCACTTGCACTTTAGCACTGGTCAGCAGTGGTAAAGTTCCCAGAGTACCAAAACCAGCGAAAATGAAGTCCAGCACACAGTCAAAAATACAGGAAGCAGAGGCAAAAAGACAGGGGAAACCATGCCAAGGATGCCAGGTCTAACAAGGAATGATTTGACACCAGTTTTGTCTGTAGGAGGTGGTTCATTTTCAATTGCATCAGTCCAACCTGTTTTCGTCGAACTTTGTCACAAGCTATTACATGTCCCAGATATTCTACTGACTCTTTCAAGAATTCACATTTATCCCTTTTTAGGACCACACCTACATTATCAAAAACAGGGAGGACTTTTCTGTGAATGATGTTATGTTCACTACGTTCCTAAGTATATATTAGTACATCATCTGGAAAAATAGATACATTAGTTATACCTTTAAACTTGGTGGTCATCACTCTCTGAAACACCGCAGCCACAGACACAAGGCCAAGCAGCATACAGCAATACTGATAAGTCCCCCATGGGAATACAAATGCAGTCAAGTGATGAGATTCAGGTTCCAACTCTACATGCTCATGCAAGGTCAAGTTTTGTAAAATATTTTGCACCTCAAATGGTTAACATAATTTTATTGATTTTAGGAAGGGGATGGACATCAACCAAAATCTCTCTATTGAGCGCTGTAGGATCTACACCCACTCGTAGTTCACCATTTATTTTCTAGCTACCACTGAAGGGGAAAGCCACAGTGAGCCCTCAACTGGTTCAATGGTGCCTTTGTTGTATTACCCATTCCAGGTCTCTTTCAAGATGTTAATGTTAATTCCTGTCGAACATGCACGAATGCCCAAAGGCGTCTTGGCAGTGATGTCTGGTTAGAAGTACCACTGTATCGACGCTCGTCAAACAATGTGGCCGGAAAAAGCAAGGTTTTAAGCTGCTTTCTAAAATGAGTAGAATTGGACTGGGCTCTTAGGTTCTGAGGCATTCTATTTCATAGTTTACATGTTGAATAAACAAAGCGTTTGTCACTCCAAGAGGCCTTGAATGTTTTGGGTAATTCAGCTGTACTTGAGGTGGCTGAGCAGAGAAACCTCCTTGGTCTATACAATCTGAATTTCTTCCTAAGCTACACAGGGCCTGTATCATGAAGGGCTTTGTGGGCCATGCATAAGGCCTTAAAAACTACTCAGTTCCTGATAGGAAGCAAATGTATGTCTGACAGTACATGTGACATAGACTTGAACTTAGGAATTTTAGCCATAAGGCAGGCTGCTCTGCTGTACATTGTTTGATTTGCAGCTTATTCAAAGGTTGTTGTTGGATGCCCATATAAAGGGAATTACAATAACCCAACCTATAAAGCACCAGGGCAATGATTACCCATTGCTGTAGATCAAAAGGTATAAAAGGGAGAATCTTCCTCAAGGATTTGAAGAGAAAGGAACAAGATGAAATGAGCGTATTTGCCTGATCAAAGAAAGTTAATTTAGCATTGAAGATAACTCCCAAGTTCCTGACTTTGGGAACCAACGCTGGGAGAGGACCCAGATGACGTTCAGACCACTGGGACACATCCCAAAAGGATGTGCCATACCCAAACAGAAGGAACTCTATTTTCTCTGAATTTAATTTAAGACAGTTGTCTCTCATCCAGATAACCACTACGTTCATACAGTTTTTGGAATGTTTTTCAGTGTCCACATCAGTTGAGATTGACACCTCAATTTGTATGTCACCCACATATGAGATTGTGGAGAAACTGAAGGAGCAAATCAGCTTGACCAGGGGAACAACAAAAATATTGAAAAGGGTGGGACTCAAGGAAGAGCCCTGTGGAACCCCGCACAGCAGTGAGAAAGGATCTGATGTAAATTCACCAAGTGAGACAAATTGTTCTCTATCTGAAAGAAATTAACTTAACAGCTTGAAGGCATATCCTTCAATACCCATGGCCTTGAGTCAATCTATTAACACTGAATGACTGACTGCATGGTACACTGCAGATAGATCCAACAGTATCACCGCAGTCTTTCTTCCTTTTGTAAATGACTGACCTAACGTCTTCAGTGGCATCTCTGACGTGGAAAGGCACCCCTCTCTATCTGTGCTTAAGTGGTATGGCATTGTTGTTGGTTTTAATTTTGTGTTTGAACCCTTTTATTGCACCAAATGCACCTGAAAATACCATTGGAAACTGGTTTAACAAATCTCAGATTGTATTGCTGTCACATACTACAGCAACCTGTTCACTGGCTCCTGGGTGTAAAATCTTGCCAAACAGGCCTTGGTGAAACCACCCCAATATGTTTAGACCCTTAACCTCCACACAGATCCTCCTCCTTTTTAAAAGTCAAAATATCCTTGCAATTCAGTTTTTCATCCTTTGTAAGGTACAGGAGATCTATCCGGTGGCGTCAATTTATGTTGACCCCACTTCTGTAGAAATAATTCTTGTGTAACCCTGGTGATCCTGCCACCAGAATCTACTAATAATCGTAATACTTTGTCTCCTACGTATTAACGCACTGCTTGGGATCTCCATGAATCTTCATTCATTTTCACTTACAACAAGAACCATATCTTGTACTTCATTAATCATATCATCCACTTTCATTCTTGCACATACTGCTGTGACATTGGTAGTCTTACGTTTCTTACTCTGGCATACCTTAGCTAAATTACCTATTTTCATACAGATTCGACATTGAACATCTTTAGCTGGACACGACTTGCCTACTTTTACATGGGTAGAATTTTCACAATTAAAACAAAGGTTAGATTGTTTGAAATATATTGACTAGAATTATTCAGAGGAGGCTTTGAGGTAGTAACTTTGTTTCCATTGCCCTCTTTGGACTTAACAATATTGACCTGTTCATGTTTTTTGTCATCCAGTTGTTTTGCAGCTTTAACCTCTTTGGTGCGGGCGTCGGCCACTGGCCGACGCCCACACACCCTCCATGGTGCGGGTCACGACCAGTGGCCGACACCAGGAAGGGTATTAATAAATCCTCGGGTGCGTCGCACCAGAGGATTTTTTTTTTTTTTTAAACTTCCCCCGGGAGACACGGAAGCTTCCGTGTATCCCCCCGCCCCCCACCCGCCCCTTTGTGACGTCAGCGCGCCGCGAGGCGCTGACGTTTCAAAAGTGTTTTCCCCATCAGTCTCCCCTTTCTTACAAAGCCTTCCTGAAAGTGTTTCCTGGCCCCCCGATCGCAGCTGTGCTGCGATCGGGGGAGCCAGGAAACCTGAAAGTGTTTCCTGGCCCCCGATCGCAGCACAGCTGCGACTGGGGCCAGGAAACACTTTCAGAAGGCCTCGTAAGAAAGGGGAGACTCTCCCCTTTCTTACGAAGCCTTCTGAAACTGTTTCTGGTGCTGTGCTGCGATAGGGGGCCAGGAAACACTTTCAGGAAGGCCTCGTAAGAAAGGGGAGACTCTCTCCTTTCTTACGAGGCCTTCCCGAACGTGGAAAAGGCCGTTTTCGGGGGCCAGGAAACACTTTCAGGAAGGCCTCATAAGAAAGGGGAGACACTCCCCTTTCTTACGAGGCCTTCCTGAAAGTGTTTCCTGGCCCCGGTCGCACAGCTGCGATCGGGGGGCCAGGAAACACTTTGAAAAGGCCTCGTAAGA
Source organism: Pleurodeles waltl (assembly GCF_031143425.1). NCBI lineage: Eukaryota > Metazoa > Chordata > Amphibia > Caudata > Salamandridae > Pleurodeles > Pleurodeles waltl. The sequence continues at coordinate 996,490,686 of NC_090439.1, read as the reverse complement.
AAGGGGAGACTCTCCCCTTTCTTACAAGGCCTTCTGAAACTGTTTCTGGCCCCGGATCGCAGCACAGCTGCGATCGGGGGCCAGGAAACACCACTAGACACCAGGGATTTCACTTTGGGGGGGGGGGGGGGCGGCCCCCCGGAAAACGGGCTGCCCCCCACCCCCCCGGCATAAATAAAAAAAAAAAAAAAAAAAAGGTAGGTGCCCCCATGGGTTGCCCGTGGGCAGGGTGACCCCCTGTGGGGGCAATATTTTTTTTTAGATGTTGTAGGGTTTCCCTGGGGGCCATTTTGCCCCCCAAGGAAACCATACAACAACTAAAAATATATATATATATATATATAGATCTATATATATCTATGTAGATAGATATATCTAGGTACATGGATATATCTATAGATATATCTATGTAGATATATATATATATATATATAGAGGTAGATCTATATCAAAGAGATTTATAAAGCGCGCTACTCACCTGTGAGGGTCTCAAGACTCTGGGGGGGGGGGGGGACGGGGGGAGGGAAAGGGGCTGGGAGGTTCACTGTTCGAAAAGCCAGGTTTTGAGGCCCTTCCTGAAAAGAAGTAGGTTTTGGGTCTTGCGAAGGTGGGTTGTGAGGGCGTTCCAGGTTTTAGGTGCAAGGTAGGAGAAGGATCTGCCCCCGGTGGTGGTGTGTTTGATGCGGGGGACAGAGGTGAGAGAGAGGTCAGCTGAGCGGACGTTTCATGTGGGGGTGTGGAAGGTGACTCTCGTTGAGGTAGGCAGGGCCTGTGTTGTGGAGTGATTTGTGTGCGAGGATGAGGATCTTGAAGGTGATCCTTTTGTCAATGGGGAGCCAGTGGAGGGATTTGAGGTGTGGAGAGATGTGTTTGTGTCGGCGGAGGTCGAGGATGAGTCGTGCTGCTGAGTTCTGGATGCGTGTAGTTTGCGCTTGAGTTTTAGAGTGGTGCCGGCGTAGAGGGCGTTTCCGTAATCAAGCCTGCTGCTGATGAGTGCGTGAGTGACAGTTTTTCTGGTGTCTGTGGGGATCCATTTGAATGTTTTTCAGTATACGGAGTGTGTTGAAGCATGAGGAGGTAAGAGCGTTGATTTGTTGGGTCATCGAGAGGGAGGAGTCTAGGATGATGCTGAGGTTGCGTGCGTGGTTGGCGGGGGTGGGTGCAGGGCCTAGTGTGGTGGGCCACCATGAGGGGTCCCAGGTGTTTTTGTGTGGGCCAAAGAGGATTATTTCGGTTTTGCTTGAGTTGAGTTTCAGGTAGTTGGTTGTCATATATATATCACTTTTGTCAATATGTGTGTGGTTTCCCTGGGGGGAAAAGGGTCCGACTTGTCTAGTGGCAGTTTTAGTGCCATAAAGAAGCGCAGAAGGTTTATATGCCTACTGCAAAGAGCAAATCTGTATTTTATGTAAATAGCTGAGTACATTAGTAAAGTCTATGGAGAGATGAAGGGCACTTTTGCTGGGTGGTAATGAGGGAATCCGAGGAGGAGGGAGTGGGAGCACCAATAATGATTGTTGGACTGGGCGCAGGAGGTGCTAAAGACTGTGACGAATGGTATGTGACAAGGTGTTTTTTGAGTGTCTTGAAAATACGTGCTGATTGAGGGAAGAAGCGCAGGTAAGGTGGCCTCTACTGTTCCACGTATCTCACACACACCATCGATTTTGTGACTGTCTACGTAGGCTAGTGTTTTAGAGCGACAGTTTAGCCAATAGCAGAGATGGCATCTTGATGGATGACTGCTGCCTGCACTCGGGTTATAGAGGACCGCTCTGACATAGGATCAGAGACTGAGACATCAGATACTGAGACAGCATCTGAGGGATAGGACAATGGCGCAGACTCTGGGAGTGATTTTTCAGTCAGAGGAGTCCCATTCGATAACTCCTCTTCCAGTACATTATGAGGGAGGTGATGAGGACAGTCCTGCTGTCCCTTCGCAAGCTGTTCGTGCAACTGGGTAATAGTGGGTTAGGCCAACCCAGAGAGCAGGTGAAGGCGGCGGCAAGCAGAGAGAGAGTGCTCTCTTGGGAGCTCCCCAATTTAGTTCAGCCCCAAATTCCACCACCCAAATCATATTGTGGAGACATCAAAATTGTCTATGGCAAAACAAACTGGTTTTGTAAGGCAGGCACCTGTGTTTTTGGTCCTGGATTCGGCGGCCATATAGAGAAACACACTAAACCCAAACATTTCTGGAAACTAGACATTCGGGGGAGTCAACAGAGGTGTGACTTGTGTGGATTCCCCAAAGTTTTCTTACCCAGAATACCCTGCAAAGCTGAAATGTTGAAAAAAAACTCAATTTTTCTCGCATTTCTGTCACACAAACTACAGGAATATGCTGGGATCCACAACATTCCTACCACCCAGTGACTCCTCACCTGTCCTGATAAAAACACTACCCCACTTGAGTGCCTACACCTAGTGCCTGTGTCAGGAATGGATCACCCCAGGGTCAACAGCTGCCTCACGTAAGGACCAACATTGACCGTTGTGTGATCTATTCCTGTCGCAGGCACCAGGCCTAACCACACAAGTGAGGTATCATATTTATCGGGAGACTTGGGGGAACGCTGGGTGGAAGGAAATTTGTGGCTCCTCTCAGATTCCAGAACTTTCTGTCACCGAAATGTGAGGAAAACTTGTTATTTTAACCACATTTTGAGGTTTGCAAAGGATTCTGGGTAACAGAACCTGGTCCGAGCCCCACAAGTCACCTCATCTTGGATTCCCCTGGGTTTCTAGTTTTCAAAAATGTGCTGGTTTGCTAGGTTTCCCCAGGTGCCGGCTGAGCTAGAGGCCAAAATCCACAGGTAGGCACTGTTTTCTATGAAAAAATGTGATGTGTCCACGTTGTGTTTTGGGGCATTTCCTGTCGCGGGCGCTAGGCCTACCCACACAAGTGAGGTATCATTTTTATCGGGAGACTTGGGGGAACGCTGGGTGGAAGGAAATTTGTGGCTCCTCTCAGATTCCAGAACTTTCTGTCACCGAAATGTGAGGAAAACTTGTTTTTTTAGCCACTTTTTGAGGTTTGCAAAGGATTCTGGGTAACAGAACCTGGTCTGAGCCCCGCAAGTCACCCCTCCTTGGATTCCCCTAGGTCTCTAGTTTTCAGAAATGCACAGGTTTGGTAGGTTTCCCTAGTTGCCGGCTGAGCTAGAGGCCAAAATCTACAGGTAGGCACTTCGCAAAAAACACCTCTGTTTTCTTCCAAAAATTTGGATGGGTCCACGTTGCACTTTGGGGCGTTTCCTGTCGCAGGCGCTAGGCCTACCCACACAATGAGGTATCATTTTTATCGGGAGACTTGGGGGAACGCCGGGTGGAAGGAAATTTGTGGCTCCTCTCAGATTCCAGAACTTTCTGCCACAGAAATGTGAGGAACATATTTTTTTTTGCCAAATTTTGAGGTTTGCAAAGGATTCTGGGTAACAGAACCTGGTCCGAGCCCCGCAAGTCCCCCTCCTTGGATTCCTCTAGGTCTCTAGTTTTCAGAAATGCACAGGTTTGGTAGGTTTCCCTAGGTGCCGGCTGAGCTAGAGGCCAAAATCTACAGGTAGGCACTTCGCAAAAAACACCTCTGTTTTCTTCCAAAAATTTGGATGGGTCCACGTTGCGCTTTGGGGCGTTTCCTGTCGCGGGCGCTAGGCCTACCCACACAAGTGAGGTATAATTTTTATCGGGAGACTTGGGGGAACGCTAGGTGGAAGGAAATTTGAGGCTCCTCTCAGATTCCAGAACTTTCTGTCTCCGAAATGTTAGGAAAACTTGTTTTTTTAGCCACTTTTTGAGGTTTGCAAAGGATTCTGGGTAACAGAACCTGGTCCGAGCCCCGCAAGTCACCCCTCCGTGGATTCCCCTAGGTCTCTAGTTTTCAGAAATGCACAGGTTTGGTAGGTTTCCCTATGTGCCGGCTGAGCTAGAGGCCAAAATCTACAGGTAGGCACTTTGGAAAAAACAGCTGTGTTTTCTATAAAAAAAATAGGATGTGTCCATGTTGTGTTTTGGGGCATTTCCTGTCACGGGCACTAGGCCTACCCACACAAGTGAGGTATAATTTTTATCGGGAGACTTGGGGGAACATAGAATAGCAAAACAAGTGTTATTGCCCCTTATCTTTCTCTAAATTTTTTCCTTCCAAATATAAGAGAGTGTGTAAAAAAGACGTCTATTTGAGAAATGCCCTGCAATTCACATGCTAGTATGGGCACCTCGGAATTCAGCGATGTGCAAATAACCACTGCTCCTCAAAACCTTATCTTGATCCCATTTTGGAAATACAAAGGTTTTCTTGATACCTCTTTTTCACTCTTCATATTTCAGCAAATGAATTGCTGTATACCCAGCATAGAATGAAAACCAACTGCAGAGTGCAGCTCATTTATTGGCTCTGGGTACCTAGGGTTCTTGATGAACCTACAAGCCCTTTATATCCCCGCAACCAGAAGAGTCCAGCAGACAAAACGGTATATTGCTTTCAGAAATCTGACATCGCAGGAAAAAGTTAAAGAGTAAAACATAAAGAAAAATGGCTGTTGTTTTCAGCTCAATTTCAATATTTTTTTATTTCAGCTGTTATTTTCTGTAGGAAAACCTTGTAGGATCTACACAAATGACCCCTTGCTGAATTCAGAATTTTGTCTAGTTTTCAGAAATGTTTAGCATTCCGGGATCCAGCATTGGTTTCACACCCATTCCTGTCACTAACTGGAAGGAGGCTGAAAGCACCAAATATAGTAAAAATGGGGTATGTCCTAGTACAATGCCAAATTTGTGTTGAAAAATGTGGTTTTCTGATTCAAGTCTGCCCGTTCCTGAAAGGTGGGAAGATAGTGATTTCAGCACAAGAAAACCTTTGTTGATGGCATTTTCAGGGAAAAAACCACAAGCCTTCTTCGGCAGCCCTTTTTTCCCATTTTTTTGTAAAAAAACTAAATTTTCACTGTATTTTGGCTATTTTCTTGGTCTCCTCCAGGGGAAACCACCAACTCTGGGTACCATTAGAATCCCTAGGATGTTGGAAAAAAGGACGCAAATTTGGCGTGGTTAGCTTATGTGGACACAAAGTTATGAAGCCCTAAGAGCGAACTACCCCAAATAGCCAAAAAAGGGCTCAGCACTGGGGGGGAAAAGGCCCAGCAGCTATGGGGTTAACAGAAGTTTCTATACTTTTCGCTACACGGATCGATTCAGCAAACAAAGGATTGCCCATAGAGAGCAGTTTCTGTTTAATTGGTATATCTATACAGTGACAAATAAATTGATCACAAATCAGTAGTTCTGTGAAAGTTTCGAATTGGCACTCTGTGATAAGTTTATGAAGCACAGATAAATATGTCAACATCTTCATTCCATTCTGCTCTCTCTTAAAACATTTGTGCCTTAACACTACCAGGCTAGGTGGTTCATTAAATCTGTTTACAAGTTTTTTTACTATCTTCTGTAATTCATCAAGTTCTTCACCCTGAACTATTTTGATATCAGTAAGATGCTTGCGTGTGGCCCTTCATTCAAATCCTAGGGAACGAAAAAGTAAAAATTTGTTCCATTCTGGCCTATATCTTGACGCTCTGATTGCACCTAAATAGGTTTCCAGTGCATCATACCACTGCCTTCAAGGTATGGGCGGGGTCTCCTGGCGTTTTTAAGGAAAGTGGTGGTGGACTTACAAACTGCATTATGTATCCAATGTAGAAGCAACAAAAACTTTGGACCCTGAGATACACATAAGTTAAATAAACACTTTTTGACCTTTGCTAGCAGCACCTGTTTCCAGCAGTAATGGAGTTTAAACACTCTGCCATATATATATATTTGTTATTAAATTAAGTATTAGAAAAAATATTTTGTATAAACACTGCAGCAGAAATTATGGGTGTAATTGTACCTTCAGTATCAACTGCATAATGAAGGATAGAAACAAGGTGTCCTTGTCGCACTGAATTCCCAGTAAACGATTTATATGTTTGCGTTGAAAGAAGCAATAACAGGCCATCCTTCAATGAACAATATTTATTGAATTAAAAGAAATACCACTTTGGCCCATAGTAGTTCGTTGTCACTATTCTTCTGGTTTCCATTGGATTAAAAACAGCCGTCAAACTAGCAATCTGCGTGTAAACAACCACTTTGTTGTTATCCTAAAGTTGGAAAATGGCTGCTGTGCAGTGTACGATATAACTTTCCAAACTTCCTAAGATGGCCTCTTTTGATGCTGTAACTAGGGGGGGGAATGAGGTAGCTACGGAATAGCATTCTATGAACAGTACACCATATTAAACCCTGCGCCTTTATTTCCAAACGTAAGTATGCCCAGAGCTTTAAGATGGCGGGCTGGTTCTTCTACAAGTTCAACAGGAGATAGGGCTTATTGTCCATATGCATCTACATTTAGGCCCTCTTTCCCTGCAGTGCGCGGGTAAGAGTTTCAGAGGGGAGGATGAGTACAAAAAACCTATTTTCACTTGTTCATGTCTGTGAAAACCTTTCTGACATTGATAGAAAGCTCATCCTGTTTAACAACGCCGGTGATGTTTGCCAACTGACTGGTGAATGGCATATGAGCCAAACTGCCGAAGAACCAGATACCCTGTGGAATGTGTTATCTGTGGTGACCAGCCGCTCATCGCCACATATGATAGGTACAAAAACACCACAAGGTAGGTGTGTAATGCCATTGTTCATTTCTTGAAGAGCTTCCATTTATTGGCAAACCTCCCCAACACTCTAAGAATCTTTATTAATACATGTTCTACAAAGGAACCTAGAAACACAGAACCTTAAAGGAGAAACCTGTAAATATTTGGAACCACATTATAATAATACTGAGATATTACAAACTGATAAAGCTGAAGCTGGAATGTACCCTGTGCTCACATCAAAAGCAGCACAAAGAGCTGGTAGAAAGTCTTGCCATCACATCAGGAGTTAAATACAAAGTTAACACTAAAGTAATGATAAACTAAAAACAAAAACACTGGGAAATGAAGGAAATGGCCTTGTATGCAGTTGTGGTTTTGTGAATGAGGAACCTGGAAAAATCACCCACCTGGCCAGTCATATTTTATCAAGTCAAGCTATTTTTAGGACCTACTTGCCCCTCATTGGCAATTGACAAAGAATATGTGTTTTGTTCAGTCTGAAAGTGAAGGAGCATTAAAGATGCATTTAAATCGTGTTCTTGTCTTATCACATTTGTTCTGTGTTCAGAGATAGAGGTCAAAAGTCAGTTTGTCTTACAACTTATTTTCTTCTTGACTGCAGAGTTCTAGGATTTTGTAAGGTGAACTGTTTGACCTGCTGTACAAGGAATGTGAAATAAAACTCTGTAGGATTTCAAGTTTTTCGTAACACAACAACATTTAAATAATGAAGTCAACTGTACAAACATTTAGAAATATATTTCAGTAGTTGTGAAAGCTAATTTTTTTGTACTTCTGTGTGATGAAAAACATTTTCCAATCAGACTACTTTACTTGTTCATGTGCAAAGAATAAATATGTTTTCTGAAGCCCAATTTTCACAGATTGTTAATACATTATATGGTTTTATCAGTAAAGCTGCAAGTAAGTGGGTAGGTCTTTAGACATTTTTTTGAAATTCATTGTCTGCAAATGACAGTGTGCTACCACATGATGCTTTAGTAATATATTTATTAAAAGTGAGTGTTTGAACATAAACTGAGAAACAATCTTGCCCTGATAGCAATCCTATTAGTAAACTAAGAGGCAAGTCATGGATCATGTGTACCCTATGTGTGGGCTTGATTGTTTATATACATGAAGCAAACGTTTAGTCTATTTAATCAAACAAAATGTTTTTTTTTGTGTGAAATAGTTTTTATTGATATTTCAGTACAATAAAGTGAACATGCCCATATACATAATACTTCAGGCTTCCCACCATCTTCTATGCCTTCTCCCTGTCCCTCCCAACCCAAGGCAAGTTTAACAAATATCAGAGAGATACACATGCTTAAGACATCGCTTTCACCCTGCAAATGATGAACAAAGGTATTAGCTTACGTTACCTGAAAACAAATACAGAACAAATCCTTACAACACAACAAGTGTCCTATCCCTTTTATGTTTCTGAAGCTAATTAAGAGGCCATTGGACTGAGAGACCCCTCCCCGAGCCAGAGAGAATAATCCCAATCACACTCAACTACCCTCTGCATTTGGCTCCTATACGTGGAAAAGATGCAGCGCCTGAAGGTGAGGACTACATGCTGTAAGGAGCAGGCCCTGTGAGAGGAACCTGACCAAGGGGTCCCAGATAAAGTCAAAACCACTGCATGAGCTGTCCATTTTGTCAGCTAGACGCTCCATGGCGAGGCCCCGCCATAACCTCGTGAACCACAGGGCTATTCCGGATGGGTCCGCTTTCTTCCAGAAAGACGCTAAAGTTGTCTTTGCAGCCCCCAACGCCAACCACAGAATGGCGCGATCCCCCTGCGATTGATGTTTCAGCTCCGAGGCTTGAAGGCCCAACAGGATGTGCTCTGGAGAAGTCGGTATGGGTTAGCCCAGTATCTCTTTTAAGTGGGAAAGGATTTTGTTCCAATAAGGGCGGATAGCAGGGCAGTCCCACCAAATATGCCTAAACACCCGTCGGATGCCTGGAGGTATATTTTCTTAAGCTTCTCCAGGTAGAGGTACCAATAGTAGAGTAGTTTATAGTGTCCTTCCCTGACACCCATCGAGAGATTATGCTTGGATATGTCATGAAATAGGTGTCGCCATTAGTCCTCACCCACCGAGATGCCCAGCACCTGTTCCCAAAAGGGTATGTGTCGAGGGGTCGGCGCCCGTTGTGCTGAGGCCAATAAGTTGTACAGCGTAGATACACTGCCCCTCACAACTCCCCCGCTGCATGAAACGTTCCATTGAGAGAAGATCCCTGGTGGCATCACCAACATGTGAGGCTGTGTGACCCAATGCACTAACTGTGTGTAATGGAAGTGTTTGGATGCTGGAAGATAAAAATCCCTGCAACAGTTAGCAAACGTATGCAGCTGGTCTCCATGATAGAGATCTGCGATCCAGAAGCACCCCCCCTCCCCCCATCTATCGAATGGCTCCGGTGATTCCCCCGGAAATCCTTGTTGAAATGAATGGGTGTATGTGGCGAAGGAAATTATGTAATCTCATAAGCTCTTGTCCCACACCTTAAGGGTAGTAGCGGTGGGGATACTAAGGTATGCGTTCTATGGTCGTGCCCCTCTGGGCCTCCAAGGGACATCCCCCAAAGTCCTTCCTGTCACCGCTCTGTCCATATGAAGCCACAACTTATCAGACTCTCGGAGAGACCACTCAGCCAGAACCTGCAGTTGTGCAGCTCTATAATACCGGAGGTGGTCGGGGAGTGCCAGTCCGCCCTCCTCTTTGGGGCGCATAAGCACCTTATGGGATAATCTAGCCCTTGACCCCTGACAAATAAACCTAGTGAACATCGCTCAGATTGCCACAAAAAATTCTGTTGGGATGTCGACGGATAGGCTCTGAAAGAGGTATAGGAGGTGAGGAAGCACCATCATCTTGGTACTATTGATTCACCCCAGCCAGGAAAGCCAGAGCAATGACCACCTCTTAAAGTCTTCTCGCAATGATTTGAGTAGGGGTGGCTAGTTGGCTCGAAACAGATCGGACACCTTAGGGACAAGCCCAGATATGTGATTTCTTTTTTGGCCCAAATAAATGGAGACAAAGAAGCTATCTGGGCCATTGCAGCGGCGGGTACGATCAGGTTGAGAATATAAGATTTCCCCGTGTTTACTTTAAAGCCTGACACCTGCTCGAAGAGCGTCACCTCTTCCTGAATTGCCAAAAAAGACGTGCGGGGTTAAGTGATGAACAGTAAAATGTCATCCGCAAACAGGGAGATTTTATGGTGGTCGGAGCCAAACTTGATGCCCGGAAAACCTGGGCATGCCCTTACTCGTACTGCCAGGGGTTCAACACTGAGTGCAAAGAGTAGCAGGGAAAGAGGACACCCCTGCCTCGTACCCTGCGACAGATCAAAAAAAATTAGAGGTCACACCGTTCACCAGAATGCGGGACAGGGGACAAGAGTAATTGCTCATTACCATTGTTATAAATTGTTCCCCAAATCCGGAACGCCGCATTGTCGCCACCAGGAATGACCACTCCACCCTGTCGAATGCTTTTTCTGCATCGAGCGCCAACAAAATCGCTGACACCCATTTCTTAGATACCTTTTCCATCAGGTGGATGACACACCGCAAATTCTCATGCGTTTGGCGGCCCTTGATAAAGCCCGATTGATCGGGATGTATCAACTCTGGCATAACATCCTCCAGTCTCCTCGCCAGAATTTTAGAGTATAATTTGGCATAGAGGTTAAGGAGGGCAATAGGCCTATAAGAGGCACATAGCTGAGGGTCCCTCCCCACCTTGGGAATAAGTGTGACCAGCGTCTCTTCCATAATGGGGGACACCACCCCTTCTCCTCTTACATAAAACAGTGCAGTGAGATGTTCTGACAGCTCCACACTAAAGGACTTGTAAAAGTGGGCAGTAAGCCCGTCGGGGCCGAGAGCCCTAAGCAGAGGGAGGGAGTCAATAGCCGCTTGGACCTCTTCTACTGTCAACGGTGCCTCCAGCACTTCATTTGTCTCCGTGGAGACCCGTGGAAGCTGGGTATTTTGTAAATAGCTTTCCTGAGTATGGGCAGGCGGTTGATCTGATTAATAGAGATGGGCATAGAACTGTCTGAATGCCAGTGCCTTCTCCTCCTCAGAGAAATGTTCCCCTAGCTCGTCATTAACCTGCCCCATATAATCCTTAGATTGTTTGACTCGTAGTTGTCTCGCCAGTGGAGTGCGTATCTTATTGCCCTTTTCTTAATGAGTATTCTGACGCCTCAACAGTGCTATTTCCGCCCTATTCGTATAGATGGATTGCAGTTTACCCTTAATGGTGACCACCCTCCTCTGGGCCTGCCAGGTCGGGTAGAGCTTATGGGCCCATTCAGCTGCTTTAAGTTTGTTTTCCAAGAGGCGCTGGTCTTCAGCTTTTAAACGATTTAGCTCGGACGCCAGGGAGATGCATGTGCCCCTGATGACCGCCTTTAATTCATCCCACAGAATGCAGGAGGCGGTGTCCCCCACCTTATCATGTTACAAATACTCTGATAGCTCTCAGCAAATCGTTACGGGAAGCTGAGTCACGGATCAGGACATTATTGAAATACCAGCGCCTGGTGGTGTAGCGCGCAAGGGACCACTCCCGTCAAGCCTCCACAGGGGCATGGTCTGATATAATAATCGGATGGATGGCCACCGATCGAAGAGTCTGCCGCAGCGGCCTACTCAGAATTATATAATCTATCCTTGAGTAGGATCGATGAAAGTGTGAGAAGAAGGTATAATCCCTCTCCGTGGGTTCGAGGGCATGCCAGGAGTCAAAGATCCCTAAGCGGCGGAAGGCGGACTTCACTGATCTGGCAAAAGCGCTTGTCTGAGATCTCTGTGGGTGTGTCTTGTTTAGAGCGGGATCCCACACCAGATTGAAATCACCCAATAAAATGATCTCGCCCTCTGCAAAACCCTCCAGCTCTTCCAGGATGTCCACTGTTAGGTGCATAAAGAGTGGCAAACATACAACTTCTCCCCCCCCAGACTGCCCTTGACCATTAATCATCTGCCCTCCTTATCCTGCTTGGATCCCGCTCCCCAGAAGTGACTAGACCTGTGAAACAACAGGGCTACCCCACAGTGTTTCATAGGCGCTGAAGCCAAAAATATTTGAGGGTACTGTTTGTGGCGTAAGCGGTGTATCCCCCCCCCTCCTTAAGATGCTTTTCCTGTAAGGCCACGATATCATAATGATGATCATCAAAGTACTTTCTCAGCTGCAACCGCTTATTGGGTTAGTTCAACCCCTTAACATTCCATGATAATTTCAACATTACACCGCAGTAACCCAAATGTTCTCATCCAAGTGCTCCATATCATCACCGACTCCCGGCACCCTTCCCCACGTCCTCTCCCACCTGCGCCCCAAGCGTTCCACGGGCCCCTCACAAAGCCCTCTCACGACAAAAAGGGATAATGGACAGTGACTAAAGAAAAAAGCCATCTCAAATGAGAAACAAACTCATGAACAAGAAAACGCAGAATAGCAAACCTCCTTACATTATTCATTGCATGGACGGGGTACGTAACCGCCTCCTCCTCCTCCCCTGTCCATTCACCATTTCCAAGTCAGCATTAACGGAGGAACACCCCCGCATCCCTTCGAATGCAACAGGAGCGGAGTCACGCTGGATCAGGCCACCAGCGGATGAGTCAATACCGGGCTCTTCAAAGTCGGACTGTCCTCCACGAGTGGGAGCCTTCCCCACCACCCAGCCTCCAATATGGCCCCTGCTTGGTGCCGCACCAGAGGTCCCCTTCAGGACCTCGCTGGAACCATTGTAAATGCCAGACAGTTGGATAATGTCACTTCCTGGGTGTCTTCCTCCCCCTCTTCTGCTGTTTCAATTGCTCCGCCGAAGCGGAAGGTGCATCCCCTACGCGCTTGTCCCCAGTGGCGGTGAGGTCGCCACCCGCTCTCTCTGCCTGTAGGCCCAATGCAGCCGCTGCCTTGTCAACGGCCGTAAAGTGGCAAGCCTTGTTATGGAGTTCGAAAACCAGACCAAAGGGAAATGTCCAACCGTACCTTATGTTTTTCGCTCTTAAGGCTTCCGTCACAGGGCGGAACTGCTTCAGTCGGGCCAGCATCGCCGGCGCGATGTCCTGATAGAGGGTGCAGTGCGCCCCCTGAAAGGAGACAGTGTCCTGTTGTTGCGCCCGTAATAGAATGCTTTCCTTGACCTTAAACAAGCTCAACTTTACCAAAATGTCTCTAGGCCTTCCCCCTTCACTTGCGGCCCGGTTGCCCACTCTATGCACCCTCTCCACTCAAAAATATATAATTCCACTGTAATGCTAAAATTATAGTTATTAAAACCTAGCACAATATAATGCAACAATATTTTGTGTTTGTCAGGTTGTACAGTTATGTACCACTTGAATCAAAATATATTAACGGTGAAATGTATATTGGTGGTGACTATAATGTGCAAAGTAGAAATTATATTAAATGTCAGGAACTGCAAAATAGTGTCTTATGTGCAAGTAACATATGCTCTGATATAGGTGCTGTGCATGTGAATCTCCTCTATATATATGCTTGCACACAATGTTTACACTAGGATATTTCACTCCTGTCGTTGTCTGGAGCAGTACTTGTTGAATGGCTGAAGAACGGATCTAGGAGTAATGGCAAGTGGAGAAGAGAACTTTAAGTGTTGAAAAAGAAAACTCAATGTGGCAGTAGCTATCTGACAAACAATTTAAATAAGTTTATGTTTACTAAACTGTGAGCTTTGGCATGGTCTAACCTACTAAATGTGTTTTATCTCTAGGTGTTTACACACTATATCAGATACTTCACTCCTTTACCTGCTTGATCACAGATCAGTGAGCTGCCTTCACAATGGTGGATTTCCTGGCGGAGAACAATCATTGTGGTCAGGCAATTTTACGGATCGTCTCTCGTGGGAATGCAATCATTGCTGAATTTCTCAGGCTGTCTGAGTTTATTCCAAATGTCTTTCGACTAAAAGATAAAGCAGAACAACAGAAATATGGAGATCTCATATTTGACTTTAGTTACTTCAAGGTAATGGTCTGATACCTTTGTGTCATTAATTGTAGCATAACCCTGTGACAAGAAAAATTGTTGAGCATGACTAATATGAAGAAGGTTCTGTGTTTCTCTAAGTGTTGACATTTAAAGCAAAATTAGGATTGTGCAATCTTTTGTGGCTGTTACCAAGCCATTCTTTTTTATTATTTTAAATCGTTAGTTCGCCCCCAACTCAATTGAGCTGCCGAGCATTTTTAAATGGAACATTTTGGGGATATTTTTGGGTCTTGCCTACAGACAACAGAGCTCATGTTGTCATACACCACACAACACAAAACATACACATGCAAGCATATTAGCATTAAGATACATAAAGGGTGTTTGGATAGCCCATGTCAGCTATTGTCTACTGCTTTTTAGCTGGCTTTTGACAGTGGCTAACTTGGTTGTTAATCAGCCTGGTGTTAGCTCTCGGCAGTCTGTGGAAATGAACACTTATAAATATAGTCTGCACATACATTGGATTTAGTTCATTTATTTATACTTAATTATTTTTTAGGAGCCTTTTTGTGCAAAATGGCCCTATTAGGCCACAATAAATTTCCTTTCTTAAGCACCCATGCAGACTCATTCTATTGAGTGTCGATTCACTCCTGTTTTGGCTTTGCCCGTGCATGTTGAATTGCAACATTGGCAAAGCCAAAATACGGGCGAACCAAATGCTTGTCTCCTTTGTTTCGTCTTGCTGCAACACCACCCTGCATCCTTGCAGATCTTTGCCCCTTTGATATGTACTTCTTTTTCCCTGCTTTCACCCACTGTTCCTTACCCCACCCCCTTTTCCCCTGTCTTTGTCCCTGCTCTGTATGTCCACTCTCGCCTGCCGCCCTTTCCTAAGGCTCCTCCTGCAGCGATCCTCTTAACAGCTTCCTTGCGATGTCAGATAGAACGGTGTATTTCTTCATGCTCTCCCTTCCTATCATGGACGGTACCAGGAGAAGTGAGAAAAGGAGGCACTTTTGGTGTATTCTATAAATACATATGTGATAATACACACAGACCACACAGACACGCATGCAACTCGATCATACTCATAAAAGCAAAGGCCAACTTTCCATTATCAGTTATCAGGACATTTGGGTGTGCAGTGACACTTTACATGTGCCGATACACCAAAAGACATCTGTTAGGGTAACTTGTAGTCAAGTGGCACATTGTTGGGGTTCCTTTCCATAAACACCTTCTCAAAGCAGGCCCTTTTAAAATATATAACTTAGCTAGGTTTTGAGCTTATTAAGTGCTATTACTGTGACATGCTGCACTTGACTTTCAATTCCGTATCTTCTCCCTATTGCTGCTTCTGATGAGGTACATTTACTAAATGAATAGCTCTGGTATGCAAATAGAATGAAATAGACCTTGCTGAAGCACCAGTGGTAAACAACAGCATTCACCACAGATACTGCATAGTCTGCAAAGCACCTACTCTCCTAAACCCAAATATGCCTTACTGTCTACTTCTGCTTTTTTGCCATTGTATGGACATATTGGGTGAGCTTAGAAATAAACTGAATAGAGACAGCCAGTGCCATTAACAAACACTTTTACTAGACCCCTAGCAAGATGGGCCGTTCAGTAGAAGTGGAAGGACACTGGTCCTACATGTGACACAGTGAGTACTTTTTGGCCATGAAGCTAGGAGACTTGACATCTAAATCCAGCTTTACTGTTTTACTTAAAAATACTGGAAACACAGTAACATTTCCCTGAGAATGGTAGTCACTTGACCTTGCCATCAGAATCATCCCGCCTCAGAAATTGGCTAGTTGGAGACTGTGAAACTGCAAGACATGATTTTTAATCCCAACCTCCCTAGATGGATAATCTTGTATTCTTAGTTAATTTCTTCTTGAATGTATTCCCCTGCTCTTGTTACTAAGTTTGGGAATTGTTAGAATTATTCTAAAAGCTCTGATTAAGTGCGTGGTTAAAAGACACCGGACTGGATATGGTGGGTGGAGGTTAACTGTGCTAGTCAGTACCCAGTTAGCCATGCAGATAAGCTTCTTTGAAGATGCAACTAAAATACTACTTTTTTGTCTATGTTGTCTATACGTTGCTATTGCCAACTTGTTATTTTGTTACATGCACTCCACTAGAACATGCATAACTTGCAGCCATTAGTAGCAATGTTTTTAATGTGTTTAAAGTTCCTGCAGTTGTTACCTGGTATCATTGTCTACTTGACCTGATTGCTGTAATTAGAATGTAAAGACAGTGGCTTGAATACTATTCTAGGGAGGGTATTGGTGAGGGGGCCGGAATACTTGAACTACAAATCTACATCTATTTTCCTTGCTTCCACCACCACTTTCCCATTATTTTTACATTTACGATCTGTAACCAGAACAGCCATTTACTGTTCACCCTCTTTACTCTAATCTGCAGGATTACTTTCTATTCAGTGTTCCTAAAAAAAGAAGCATTGTGGGACACAGACATGCACAGAAGGTCAACAGTAATATTAGTGTCACACACAGAGAGCCAGTTGAGTCACACATCTACTAACAAGCACTTTCACTAATGGCCAGACCTGTTGGCTTTGTCAGTGCTTGTGAATGTGTTTCTTTTCTGCAAAGCAACTAAATTATTTACATATTTTTTTCTCTTTACAGAATCCAGAGGCTTGGGAAAGTAAGTTGGAAGCAAAGCCTGAACTGCAGGACTTGGATGAAGAATTTCGAGAAAATAACATAGAAATTTTGACAAGATTCTACCTGGCATTCGAGAGTGTTCATAAATATATTGTGGATTTAAATAGGTATTACAGCACAGCTATTCTATTATTAAACATTTTCTATGTATAACTCTATGTATGTGATATTTGTATAGCATGATCCTAGCCAAAAGGCAGCTGAGCGCTGTCAGGGCCAATGGCAGTAAGTGAGTAGTTGAAGGGAAAAGTGGATCCTAAGATTGGACATGTACTGTTACTGCGTCACATTATAGCGTTCTTTAAAGAGGTGTCTGTACAGCTGTTTGCTAAATTGAAGCAGGTTTGGAACAGCCCTAATTGATAGAGTGATGTTCTTGATTATGTGAGAAAGCCTTTTGCTGTGTTGTTTTCTGTTGTATGGGTAATGATTGAAACGTTATTATAGTGTCTATTTTTTTAGCCTTGCCTAAAAGATATGCAAGCATTATGGATATATGTTTAGTATGCTAAGGAAAAGGACAAAGGCAGAGAATACAAGTTGCAAGGTTTTATAACAGTGCCTGGTAATATTGGAGTACAAACAACAGAGGACATGAAAATTGAGGAGTTCATGAAATGGTTGAAACCAGTAATAAGGAAAACAAAGAAACAATTGAAGATAGGTTGCCAAATTGCAATGATTCAAACTCAAAACATTGAGTGAACCTTTGGTGGTGAATAATTTAAGGATAGTGTATCGTTTGAGCCTCCTTAACTGTGGATGGTTGTGTAACAGGGAACACATGGTAGAAGAAGGGTAAGTAGTCACAAAGGATTTTTATATAATGGACAAGAGGAGGCAAAACATAGTGAAGCATGAAGGAAGTATGAATGGTGTCAAAAGGATACATGTAGTTTGACAGAAAATTGCAATTTTAGTGTGGGGTCAGGTAGAGTAATTCCTTTTGGTGGTATATGTAAGTGAAACAAGCATTTGCAATGCACTAGGATCTTGTATTTTTCCGAGTTACAGCTACTAGTAGTTCTAAACTCCCAACCGGATTTTTCTTTCCACATTGAAAGAAAAAAACAACGCGATTGCACTGCTACAGTTCACTCGTAATGAAACCTATTGGCAAAAGTGCAATTAACTATGTAACAGGGTCGATGTTATGCAAAGTGCTCGACTTCTGCCAAGCGAGATCGTGCTGCAAACAAAAGATAAAAAGTAGTCCACAAACCTGGCGGGAAATAGCGAGCCTTGCATGTTTCCAGTACTTGGACGCTGCGCTCGAGGAAGGCTAACCACTGGAAAAGGCATGACGTATGTGTGCCTTCCACTAATGAAAGCAAGCAGATTTTAACAGGCAAGCCCACGAACCAATGAAAGACAACTGACGTGACGTCAACGGGGCTTCGAGCCCTTTTCTAACTCCTAAAGCGTCTCGCAAGCGAAACGCATGCGCAAACGCATGCGACGCAGGCTCGACCCATAAAAGGAGCACAGAGAGCAGAGATAGGTTGTGTAAAAGAGTCAGAAGAAAGGAACATTTAAGTGTCATCTTGATCAAATAGTGGTCCTTATTGAAGCATTAATATTACATGATGTTACCTTGTAAATAGAGTACAGTTGGTTTTCTGTGAGTTAGGGGTAAGGAATCCTGTAAAATAAGATGGTTTAACAAGACGTAGGAGGATAACCAGTTTCAAAAATGGAGAAGAAAAGAAAGCCAGAAGTTTAGGGTGTATGTTGATCAAATGCAGGACAATATGACATCATTATCATCGTGATTCTTGTAAAGCACAGTAAATACCCCCAAGGGTACGGTGATTTTATTTTGTATTCTTTAATGTGAGTTGGTTAATGGCTTCAGTCTCCAAGTGGAGGTGAATTTAAATGTCTTACACTTGAAATTTTAGATGGACTTCTTCATTTAATTCAGTCAACAAACACCTACAATTTTTTAAAATTTACCGCAGTAGAGCTGATTTTTGAAGAGTCCAGCATGTTTATTTCTTACTAGTTGACCTAGCAAACTCTATTCTGACTAGTGAATTCTGATGGTTTAGGAGTGGTTCGCAAGACTGTGCCTGTGAGTCCTGCCGACTAGAACAATGGGGAGTCTGTAATGAGTAAGGTACTTATTACCTTATCAAGATGGTAAAATCTGTTCAAGGTATTTATAAGACATACTTATTAGTTGTGCCATTCCCTTCTCCCAAGCCTCTAAATTGGTGGCTACTACAGTGGTCATTTTAATATAGTAGAAAGGGCGTGGCATCCAATTTCCATCCACCAAGTTGGCTCTCATTTGATGAATGTTTAATTTAGATTTTCTCCATTAGAGTATAAGTAGTGTATAGTTGTCAATAGATAAGTGCAATCCTCCTCTACATAATGTTCGGAAAACCCTTAGAACATGTTGCTGAGGTATTCCCTTTGAAAAGAAGTTAAAGGTAATTATACGTCAGTTTCAGTGCTTTTAAAGGCCTTTTATCAAAGCAGTACAACTCAAATGGCAAAAATATAAGATGACAGGAGGATTACCAAACTACAGATACTGTTTCGTTCCTTTCCTTGGTTCCTGTGTTCAGAATTTCAAAATGTTCCATGTAGACTTTGAAGACATGGCTTAAACTGATCAAATATGTTTTTTTGGGGGAACATAGGGGTAAAACGTCTCTGCTTTCAGTGGTTTCCTGCAGAGCAGCAGATATAATTTAAGACCTTATGTATGGCTTTTTCAGCATTTGTTTCCATGATCTTTCTTTCTGTCCAGTAGGTTGAAACGTAGGGCTCTCCTTACATTAGAGCTTCTTAAACCTCCTGTGGGCGACCCCTGCCACAAAAAAAGGTCCAATATGATAAGGTTTTTCAGTCTTGATCTAGATTCTCCTAAATATACTTTCAACCTTAAGTTAAATTAATTGGTGAGCTCCTTGCTTTCCAAATTAAACTCTCTAAAACATTAGGCTAAGTACAGCCCTTAGCAAGGCATCATGAATCTCATGGGCGAACGCATAGTGTAGAGAAACCATAAAGATATGCAGTGCAGCAGAAAGTTAGGCTAATTGATATATGTTAAACCTGACATCCTTGGCATGATATTCCCAAAAACTACTTTGTTGATCTCATTTTTGTTGTCATTAGGACTCTATACACATTACCCCTGCTAACCAGGGCTAAAGTGGTTGTGCTCTCTTCTTAAAACCTAGTACAATTGCCCCACCGCTAATTGGCACATTTAATTTACTTGTAAACCCCTAGTAAATGGCACTACCTGTGCCCAGGGCCTGTAATCAAATACTACTAATGGACAGCAGCTTTCATTGCGCCTTTAATGCGGTTTTATATCTTCCTTTTTAATACTTATACGTCACCCGTAGGATATGCCTTGAAGGTTTATAGGGCATGGTGCATTGTCTTTAAAAAGCAGGACGTGTGCTTAAGTTTTACATATTCTGACAGTGAAAAACCTTTACAGTCACATTTCACTGTTGTAAGGCCTATCTCTCCCATTAACTAACATTAGGTTATCTTATTAAGTGTTACCAGCTTCAAATTGTGGGCAGATAGAGAAATGATGTTTACTCTAAATGAATTGTAATTGTAAACCCTCTTTAATGGTGAAGTCAGAGTTCAAGTTACAGTTGTAAAAATGCAGCTTTAAAAAAGTTGGTGTTTCTCTGTCCAAACTGTGTCTTCCTGCCAGTGTCTGGTTCACTTGATTGTCAATAGCTTTGCTGTTGTGGGTTGTGTTTTGCTTACAGACAGTGATGTAGAGGAAGCGTAGGGAGGTTCTGCACCCTGCCCTGAGTACATTTTAAAGGGCTCTGCCAGCAGCACACACGAAAGAGCCTGACACCAGGCCTGCCCTGCCTTTTGTCACCCAAGACAGTTTGGCGCCAAGGGGAAGAAATGTCCAGAACCAGGTTTGGTGGTAGGTAAGTGAAATCCCCCACATAAAGACCAGCAACATTACAAAAATAGGACGTTCAGAACCACTTATCAGAACACTCCTGGGCCTGTGGAAGATTCAGAAGAAGAAGAACTGCCTTGATATCAGAAGGACTGCCCTGCAGCTTGAAGGACTGCCTTCCTGTCTGAAGAAGGAAGATTGGACCTACTTGCTTTGATACCAGGATACCCAAAGTGACTCCAAGGGTTAATTGGCTGACCTTCTTTGTGAGCTACAGGGACACAACAAGCTTCTAGGGCCTCTCTGCAACTGTCCAGCTGACCAGCACCAAACAACGCTGCCTGGACCTACCTTATCCCAGCTTCTTACCTCTGCTTTATTGATTCCTGTTCCCAGGTCCTGGACCCAAGGCTGGCATCAGTCAACGCTCATCTTGAAGAAAAGGTGAGAAACAAAAGTTATGGGCTCCTAATGACTAAAAGGTGATCGCGTTGCACTGAGAATCATCACCTGCTAGACCACCAACACTAAGCTCCAGCGGGACCTCCTTTCGCACTGACAGTGACCGTCCATGATGACCAGCAACATGATACCTGCACATCGCATCAACAGCGACTGTCCGTGATGATCAACCAGCACCAAGCTCCAGGTGTTTGTGCTATCGTAACAACCGTACATGATGCTCCACCTGCTGCTTATGTCAAAACCCCCTCCAATGCTAAGTGAACTCGTTGCACCAGACTTGACAAGGCAACTCTTCAGCGGGACTAACCTGTCACTATATCAAACCGCTCACAATCCATTGTGGTCGGTCTGAACTTGTGACTTTCCCTGGTCTAGTGCAAGTGGCGATTTGTGCTTCTTACGGCTATTTTTACCTAAAACTTGAAAAATTAATATCTCCAGTTCTACTGATTGTTTTTTTGTTGTTCTGGTATAATCTATTTATGAAAACTTAGTCTGTTTATTTAAATTGATTTCAGATTTTTCATATGTTGTTTTTTAACTTTATTACTGTTTGTTGCTGCATAGATTCTTTACACATTGCCTCTTATGTTAAGTCTGACTTCTTTGTGCCAAGCTACCAGATAAGTAGGCAGAGGTTAATTTAGTGACTTTAGTGGTTCAACCTGAAAAATTGTATGTATTATTTGATTTGGGGTTCCAGCCCTCTCAACGAGTTACCCAATTTTATGTTTATTATTTGATTTGGGGTTCCATCCCTCTCAATGAGTAACCCAGTCTCTTACAATGAGCTGCTGTCTTGTAGAGTCTGTGAACTCCCAAACCTTTCCCAATCCTTCTGACGTTGTTGGTAGTTGACTCTGGAAATGGAGCGATCTGAAGCATGGAAAAACATATGCGTTTGACTTAGAAATAGTCACAAAAAATCATTCATACTGTTTGAAACAGTTTTTATAAACAGGTATCTGCAAACTTTGATCCAAATACAATTTATCATTTGTAGAATATTTCTGTACTTTTTTTCTCGTTTTCAGATATCTTGAAGATCTCAACGAAGGTGTTTACATCCAGCAAACATTAGAGACAGTTCTACTTAATGAAGATGGAAAACAACTACTGGTGAACTTTTCTAGAATTTCAGTCTCTGCTATATGTAAATCACAGCAGCAATTTAAATTATATTTTGTGAACCATCTATAATGAAATGTGTCCCCTGTGCTAATGTTATTTACTGTTTTTTGGTAACTACAAATGTGGTCAAATTTTGTTCACTCTGTTTTTATCATCTTGCACCACTCTTAACTGTCCTTTGTTACTGACATACAGTAACTTATTTTTCTTTTATAGTGTGAAGCTCTTTATTTGTATGGCGTCATGCTGCTGGTCATTGACCAGAAGATTGAAGGCGAGATCAGAGAGCGGATGCTGGTTTCTTACTACAGATACAGGTTTGGTGTAGTAACTGCACTGATTTGGATGATTTTGTGATTTTATTTGTAACATTGATTAGTTACCCTTGCATGAGTTGGCATTGCATCTGGTCCCCTGCCTCCTTCACCTATGCTAGTTTAATCTTTGTATTTTAATTTTGCCTATTAGGCCTAGAAATGATATACTGACCTGTAAACCCCAACATTAAATATGTCACTGCATCGTTTTTTAAGGTTTGGCTACTGACGGCTTCAGTTGATGGCAAATACAACACAACATTTGGGGTCTTTTTGCTAGCCCCCTTTCTTAGCCATCAACTTATTTGGGAGAGCCTCCTTCAGACATTGGCTTGATTGGCCCTCAGTTATGTTAGGTTATGTAGATTTGCAAAAGTGCACTTTCACCCAGGACAGTAACTTGGTGCTGAGCAGGTGCAATTCTACTCAAACCTAAGGCCTAATGTGATTATTCGAAATGCCAGGAGAGGCTTGGATGTGTAGCAGCAGGTTGTTCCCATGCTTTAGGAGTGATGTGGGAGAAGACTCGACTTTTGGATCCTGTTTTCCAAATGCATCGGATGTGTACAAGTAGGAGTCTCTCCAAGCAGAGGTGTCCTGTGGGTCTGTGAAAGCAGATGTGATTGTTGAGGCACCACAGTTACGTAGTGCATTGAAAGTGAGGATGTGGAGTTTGAATTGTGCTTGTTTGTGTATGAGTAGCCAATGTGGCGCCTTGAGGTGAGGTAAGATGTGTGCGCAGCATGGTAGCTTGAGAGTAATTCTGGTCACCGAGTTCTGAATGGTCTCCAGCCCCCTGGTGAGTTGTTTGCTGATCGCAGCATAAAGAGGTCCCAAAGCTCAGTTTGCTGGCGATAAAGTTGTGGGTGACAATTTTCCAGGTGTTGGTTGGAAGCCATTTGAATATCTTCCTTAGTATTTTCGGGGTACAGTAGGATAAGACAGGGATGGTGTTGACTTGGGCAATCATTTTGAGTTTGCAGTGGATGATGATCCTGAGGTTCTTGGCATGGGTGGTGGGGGTGGAAGTCAGTTATAGCTCTATCAGACACTAGGTGGAGTCCTACTGTGAGGGGCTCTCCTGAAGATCACCACTTCAGTCTTGTCGGTGTTCAGCTTCAGACAGTTGACCATCATCCAGTCAGTGATTTTGGTCATGCATGTCATAAACTTGTTCCAGGTGCTGGTTATCTTATCCATAAGGGAAAGAATAAGTTGAGTTCCATTGGGGTACCAGAGGACGTTGATGTGTGAAAGGCGATTATGCTGGCCAGAGAGATAATGTAAGCATTAGAGAGGGTTGGGCTCAGGGAGGATCCTTGCAGCACTCCGTAGATTAGGTCACAGGCATCTAGGGAAGGGATGCCAGGTTGACTGGCTGGGTCCTGCCAGTCAGATGAGCAGAGTGCAAAACTTGTATTTCAAATTTGTGCAGCGGATGGGAGACCCTGTTAAACAATGCTGATAGGTCAAAGAGGATGAAGGCCGCTGTTTCTTCTCTATCCAGGATCAGGTGGATGTTGTCTGTGGCGCCAGGAACAGTGTATTGGCACTGTGGTTGGGGCTGAGTCGGGACTGGGTAGCATCAAGGAGCCTGTGTTTGTTGAGGTTTCAGAGGAGGCATTTGTTGATGATTTTCTCTAATACTTTGGCCGGATATTGACGATCAGTTGGTAGCTGGCGAGCATAGAGCAATCTTCTGAAGGTTTCTTCAGCAAGGGGAGGAATGTTGCATTTTTCTGGAATCCTGGAAAAGTAACTGAAGGGATGTGAGCATGGCCCAAATGGGTAGACATCCTCTGGAGTAGGCATGGTGGGTCCAAGGGATTGACGGGGGCCCGGAATGTTTGGGCGTCATGACAGTGTCGGCTTCGCCCTGGGTGATGTTGGATCATGATGTAACTGTTAGCTCACTGGATGTGGTTGAGAGTTGATTGGGGAAGTCTGTCGGGTCCACTTGTGGGTTGAAGTTGCTGTACATGATGATTATTTTGTTGCTGCAGAAGACAAGAGCCTCAACATACTGGAGAGTGCTCCAAAAAGGCTTTGCCTGTACAAGGGTCGGGGCATAGTTAAGGTCGGTGATGGAGAGGGCGGGAGCAGGAATGGTATCATCTTTCATATTTTGAATCACCCCGTGGCATTTTTTGGATAGTTACATATTCTGCTGTGTTGAAGAAACTTGAAAAGTTGTTCCTGTCTGTGATTGCAGATGTTCACATGAAGAATACAATGATTATTTTTTTTAGTACAATTTCTTTATTGTTTTTTCTGAAATCTAGAACTGCGTGGACACCGCTCATATGAATGCACTAACGTTAATTATCATAGCATCAGGTAGCATCAGGGGAGCGGGCTGCTGGTGGCGGCAACACCAAGCCCAGTGTTGAAAACTGGTCAGCTGGATGTGCATTCACAACATGGCTCCATGTTGTACTTCTGTGTCTGGAGAAAGCTTCTATTACTTCTGTGCATGTGGTGTTGGCTCTGTGTCGCTGTGTGTGAGGTACGCTTGAATTGCCACTGCAGTGCTGCTCGTGGTGCCACATGCTTTCTATATGCATGAATGAAACTTGCACAGCTACTGCCTACATGGTCTGGTGAATAATTGAAAATACAGTCCAGACCTTTTGGCTTTGCAGATGCTTGTTGTAAAAGGCTTAACATATTATGGCAGGTTTTTAAAGAATGAGTTCCTCCTTTGCATTGCATTGATATTTCAATTTTGTGTGATTCTTATTCCTTGGAAACTTTCTGTGATACTTTAAACATTTAGGACCTCTGTTAGGTGTACCAGGGCACTCATGCACTTTACTAGGCTCATATTATAACAGTGAAAGCCTTTTACCACTGTTTTACTATTGAGCCTAAAATAGAGCACCAAGCGCATGTCTTTAGACGTCTTTAACACTTGACTCTCTGGGTTGGAAAAGCAAGCAGCCCAGGGCTTACTCAGGGAAGTCAGGAGCCTAATATATATATATATATATATATATATATATATATATATATATAGAACAATCACTAAACCATTATCTAGTCAGTTATTTTACAAAAAAGATTAAATTGCAACAATACTGTACACTGCATTAGTGGAGTATTCACTTTACAGAGTAGCTAGCTAGCATTGGTTTAAGTTTAACCCCTAAGTATTGTTTCAGACAGATAGAGCCAATGCAGGATGAAAGAAGTTATTGTTTATGGAAATTATGGGCAATGAGCATCTTACACCCAACTGAGTTGATTGTCGATACCTGCCCTCACCTCCTCAAGTGAGTATGGCTAGCCTATTTTTAGAGCATAAATGATCACAGTTAGTTTGTATCCCCACGATGCCACATTCTTACACTGTACTTTTGACTTGGCAGAAAGATGCGCTTCTCCTGGCTGAGTTGTGGACTGTGTCACTTCCAGTGGTGTGCAATCCTGCTCCGCTGTCTAATAGAGGCCATACTGACTCTGCCTCAGCTAAGACTATACTGTTCCTGTCTGTGGCCTCCACGTCTGTGTGCAGCCACTTGTCTATGGTTGGTGACGGTGAGCGAGCCTGTATGAACACAGGCGAAGGGAAGCAGCACATCTCTAGGAGTCGGGTGTATGTTCTGTCTCAGGGATCCTTTTGGAGCCCAAACATGTTAACCAGCAAAACAAAGTTGAAAGCCACTTACCTAAAGTTTTGCATTGCTTATCAAGGAGTAGGTAGTTTTAACCTCTAACAGAGTTGCAATCTTGAAGTAGCATTTAGCCTTCATAGGTGCTCACTTTCTTTCATGCAAGGGTACCTCCATCATCCTCACCAGCAATCAGTCCGCTCATTTCATCAAGGCAATACAAAGTCGGCTCTTCCTGGCAGGTTATAGAACTTTCAGCTTCCTGTTTTTGAACCTAGCACAGAGGAGGTGGCATACAGCTACCCCAAGCTGGGAGCACAAGCAAGTGTGTCTGTTTCTACTGGCATGGCTCCCCAGGTACTAGTTGATGAGGATTCTTGTCATACAAACAGGTGACTCCTGCCCCATGGTTACACCAAGTTTGCTGACAAAGATTGGGTATTCCTCAGGTCGAGCTGTAGGACCACTTTCAGATAGTTCCTTGCTTTGGTGTATTCATCCTAGGCAGGTCAAGCTACAGTCTTTGTCTTCTAGTGTCACCAGGAAAGTGGGTGAGACTGAGAGCTCCTGGACAAGGGACCCCAAAACATAAGGCAAAAAAGAGGCTGGTGGTGTCCCACTCGGCTATCTCTCACACTTTCATGGGTAACACCAGTATGGAAGAACAAATCAGGAATGGGGCAATGGCTGTCTTTCTACTTCAAAGTGACTCCTTTTTCTCCTGTACTCCAAACCCTGCAATTCACATTTCTATTGGGTAAACTCTGTCCACCCTTCCTCTTGGTATCACTCACTTCTATAAGTGTGGATTTCTGGACTGCCACAGTCAAGCACAGCACATACACTCCAGGCACATGCTACTGCACATACAGATGGAAATCACAAATATGCAATCCATCATGTCCAAGGAGGGACGCACCTATGTACAGGGGACTGACAAATTATAGAAAAGCAGGAGAGATCAGACACTAACTCCCTGTTACATGTGACAGGTGAAAGGACTGTCCATCCATTCTAATCTGTTACCGCCACCACACGTAGCCCTACACAGCCCTTTGAATTGACTGTAGTCAAGCTCTGGGTTGCATTCATTGACACATTGGACCATCAGCCTACATGTATGATTGTAATGTGTACTTAGGATTAAAACCAATAATCGGCAGAAACTTGCTAAGGAATATTCAGGCTAGGGTATCTATAGCTGTTCTTGTGTAAATAATCTGCAAAATCATAAAATACTTCCTATAGTCAGTCAAGAAATACTAAAAAAAAAAAAACTCTTCCCCCACCCCATAACCACCATAACTTTCTTTGTATAGAGAAATCCTTCTTTCCTCAAAATCCATAGGGAGGTCATTATTCAACAATTATATTACAAGTTCATCATTCAAAACCTGTTGGACAGTTGTCAAAGTGTAATTTCCAAAATTAACACTACATCACTCAATGACATCAAAGACATATCTGTGACTGTGAATATGGAAACACCCGTCTTCCTCCAATTATCTTTTCTGTTTAAAATCATTAACCAGTCTACAGCTTTATTTGGTTATATCTGACACCACGTTAGGCTGGGTCAGACTTTTCTAGTGTATTTGTAGTTGTGTGTTGTGTTACAAGTAAAACAACATGGGAGAGCAGGAACCCTCTTTACAAAGGACCACAAATCAGATGTCAAAAACAGCAGAGTGGTAAAACAGATGACTTGTACAAAATGGAGAGATTGGAATTTCACGGACCAGTTGAACGGCAGGCTATAAGGCCAGAGAAAAGGATGAGATGTTTGATAACTTTGGGCAATAGATGGGATGCAGTAGGAGAACATAGAAGCAACAAACAGAAGAGGAAGCAGACTAGGCCAACAACTAAATGAAACAAGAGTGAATGGTAGGACAGGTTGCAGGCAGGGTAGGGATGACCATGAAAAGAAGAGGAAAATGAGAGCTGTGGGAGAGGGGTTAGGTCTAAGGTAGAAAAATCATGAGAGTTTGATGACTTACCACTGACAAATAATAGAAAATAACTGAATAAACAAAACAATGCACACACCCAAATAAACCAACTGCACAATCATTCCTCAGGAGCTGGTCATCCTGATTCAAGTGTAAACAGGAGTTAATTGTTGTATCTGGATTACGTGTTGACAAATCTCACACCATTTCCTGTGCACTCATTTTGCTAGGCAGTACTTGGCAAAAACATATTGCATTTCAATTAATTTTATTTTCATACTGACGTTTCTCTGCTGTTGGTGGTGTATTAGTTCAATAAATTGATTATGAAGTAATTTATTTAATTTTCGTAGCAGATGTACATTAGTGGAAACAAACTGAAGCACCAAGGCAAGGCCTCTGAATAATGTGCCACCTAATATGGACTCGCTGCTGTATTTTTGGTTAAACCAAGTATTGAATTAATTCACTAAAGTTGCTGTTAAAACCAACCTTTAACAATCTTGATTTTCTTTTATTGCATTAGTGCTGCTAGGTCATCTGTTGACTCAAATATGGATGATATCTGCAAGCTGCTCAGGAGCACCGGCTTTTCAAGCCAGCCAGTAGCTAAAAGGCCTCTCAATTATCCAGAGAGCTACTTCTCTAGAGTGCCCATTAGTGAAACCTTCATCAGCATGGTTATTGGTCGATTGAGATCCGATGATATCTACAACCAGGTAAAGGCACCATATGAACACGTGAGCAATGTTTCCATTTATACATGCATCTGACGGTACCAGTAAACCCATAGGAATTACATTTTACTTTGGTCCAGCCAGTCAGTGAAATGAAGCAAGTATGATCTCCCGTTGACTGGGGACTTTTAAAAATGGAAACGCCTTAATATTAAGTTTGATAAATATGATTGCTTCATTATAATTGTAAGGTTCAGTTTCATATTTACTTTAATTTTGTATTTAGCATATTCCGTTAACTCAGAAAAGTAGGTATTTAATATGGCTGATGGAATCAGGGAGGTGCAATTACATATATATTGAAAGTGAGATTCCACAGATCATCAATGCCTCCTTCCACAGTGCATGTTTATCTGCAATCTCCTTTCTTTCGGGGTACACACATCCAGAGATCACCTATGCACCCACTTTCTTCTCCTGCCTAGTTTTAATACCTTCTCTCCATTCCTTGTGGTTCCTCCATGCCCTTAAAAGCCCACCAAGTCCGCTGTCAGGGAAGCCTCACCAGGTGCCACTGGATTCATGCCAGTCCACACCAAGCAACAAGTGAATCCTCTATCTGGTTCCCATCGAGTTACACCGAACCCGAATGCTCACTAGCAAATCCACTTGTAGAAGCAATATTGTGCCAAAGGATTACTTTGCAATCAGAGCTTCCTTCTATATTACCAGAGCACAGCTCTCTGTCTTAAGTCATTCGTAGTGCTTCAGCTGCCGCTAAAACGTAAATGAGGCTGTTCGACACGGATGCCATTCGAACACAAGATTTCAGATATGTCGTCTCACAGAGAAAGCTTGTCCAAATGGGAGCAGCTGTAGAGAGGCGAAAGCAGCCACACATTCCTGCCCCACTATTTGTGCATGCAACCAACTGAATACATTTTTATACTGTACCGTTTTTCAGCTTGTTACATTTTCTTGTGATTTTATGTGAAATTTCATTTCGGAACAATTTGGAAGAAATAGAAAAATTACACTTTCCTAAATTCAGAATTTTGTATGAGCTCCCCTCTCTCTCAACATTCCATTCACAGCATAAAAGGAGGACATTCTCCATTCTCCTTTCTGGCTCATACCATGTTATATCCCTGAACCCAGTTTATGCATTACCTATATACATGTTCTAGTACAATTAAAATATTGGATTTTCGGAACCCAGTCTCCCATAGTTGACTGAACTTTCAGTGCACCCAAAATAGTCATTCTTATTAGTCATCTTCCCACTTTTATGGTGTCTAGACGTGCATCCGGCACAATAGAAAATGCTTCATAATTTGATGGTCAATGCCCTTAGTTGAGGAGAAGTTAAAACAAGGCTTGAAGTTTTATGCTTTGTTCTTGCTGTTGTTTGTTTTAGGTCTCTGCTTATCCACTGCCGGAACACCGCAGCACGGCCCTCTCCACTCAAGCTGCAATCCTGTATGTGGTGTTGTACTTTGAGCCTTCTATTCTTCACACACATCATGCCAAGATGAGAGAAATAGTGGATAAATATTTCCCTGATAACTGGGTAAGCTCATTTTATTGTTGTTCAGCTAATTGTACGTGGAAAACAGCAATTAGGAATTTCTGCTCTTAAAAGTAGTCCAAATTTATGTTTTTTGAATGTGCACTGTTTGTCTCAAAAAGCTAATTTCTTTGGTGTTTTTTTTAAATCAGGACTGATAACATTGACAAAGTATTTGTGCATGGAATCTAACATTAAATATGTCAGTCATGCTGTTAGTGATGTGTTCTATTTTTCTTTTTTTATCAGATTATAAGTATTTACATGGGAATTACAGTAAATCTGGCCGAAGCCTGGGAGCCTTACAAAGCTGCAAAGGTTGCTCTAAATTACACATTAGATATTGCAAATATCAAAGAACAGGTAAGGATCAAAATCTGATGTATTTATTGGCGAATTCTACAACTTCTATAATGGCTGATGAACAACTTGCTCTGTGGTTATGCACCAAGGTTTTTTGTTTGTAGCCCAAATACATTAAGTTCTGTCTTTTAGGTTTGGAATGGTATTGAGGTTTGCCTATTAGGTTTATTAGACTAGCATCTGAAGCAGCATCATGTTTGATTGGTTGGGCTGTGATTTAATATAAATGAATTTGCCTTTTAATGCTTTACAGAATCTTGACGTTTCTGATGACTGTCCAGTTATTCTTATCCCACTATTCTTTACATTATGTGTGATTCACAAAGGCCCATGTTAAATGTCAGAAATGTGATCTTGTATAGCTACTACTACACTTTGAGTAGATTTCTAGCAATGTAGGAATTCACATAAATACCTAGAAGTAATCTGTGTCAGTTTTAGATTTCATAAAGTGCACCAATCCATAGAATTTATACCATGTGGGAAATGTTGCCAATGTAAATGGAACTCAAAAGATCCACTAGGAAATGTAATTTGTGTTTCCTATTGGTCAGTGGATCAATTTTCTTTCAGACATACACCACCATTAATGTGAGGGTTGTGTGTCCGTTGTTGTCCATGAAAAAGTACTTACTCCTGCCTCTGATAGGAGCAAATTGACATGAACTTTCACAGTGGAAACCTTTAACAATTTGCTTGTTTACACATTCTTCTGCAGAGTGACCTTGCGCAGAAATTACCACAATCCTGCCCTGTCTAAACTTGAAAATCCACATTGGTGAATAGTCTGCACTTATAATTCACCCGTAAAAACCCAAGATTCACCAGTACTGATACTGTGATGTGGAATTTGCACTTATTGCTTTTTGGTGCATCTAAGATCCAGTTAACTTTTGAAAATGTGGCCCTGAGCCCCTTTGTCAGTTCTGAATATCCAGGCCTATCTGCCCTACAATTACTTACTCCAATGCCTTGCTTCTTTGGTGCATAGTAACAGCACAGTGAGTTAGCCTGTTTTTTGCTTGAAGCATTGTCTGCCTTTTTTGCCTGCGGTTCCTGTCTCGTCTTAATTCAGGCTGATAACCACAGCAAAATGTCCCTGTCTCCCAAAGGCAATCAAATCTGCAGTTCTTGTTTCTTGCAGAGGAGTGCAGATACCATGAACTGAAATCTATTCCATCACATTTTGGAACCTTTAACGTCATGGAATTTACGTTTTATTCTACTTGAAACATAAAACCTGTCTGCACTGCTGTATACGTGGCTGGTGGAAACTCCTTGTTGGCTCATTTGCCAGAAATGCTGATTATTAAATTAAGAACCTAGCAGAATTTCTTCCCTTCTGATTGTACATGTAGACAATAATTCACCCTCTTTTCTTTGTCAAGGCCAGTCGATATGCAGCTATCATGGAGCGCATGCACCCTCAAGTGCAGCAGTTTCTGAAAGAGGGCTTCCTGAGGGAGGAGTTTGTGTTAGATAATATTCCAAGGCTGCTGAATTGTCTGAGAGATTGCAATGTTGCCATCCGTTGGTTGATGCTACACACAGCAGACACAGGTAATTATGTCAAGTATTTTTAGTGTAAATTCCAAAGCATTGGGCTCTCTGATTGATTTTCGTGCAACTGATGAGGAAGGTTAGATTTACTCATGTATTGGAGATAAGCCGCAAATAGTACTTTGCCTGCATGAATAGTTTTTATATTAATTGCGGTAAATACTTTTTGATTTTCCATTATTTACAAGTCATACCCAAGTTTATTAACCATGTGTGTCAGACTCTAAGCAGTTAATAAAATGAATTATATGTATCACAGTGAAAGTGATACATTGTTTAGGGAGCACTTCATGCTGCTGTAGGTGTTGCTGATAGCCAGATGAATAGTACAGTTAATCAGGTAATGCATTTATTGTGTATTTTTATATAGTGCAGCATACGTTCTGAAAAGGGCCTTAACCTAAGGAGAGTATAAGGCTGAATTGGCCTTGTCAGGATTTTTACTAGTATCCAGTGATGCAATCCATTTGACAAAAGAGATGACTCATCATATTAAGCCATCTTTCCAACGTGCCTTATTAGTGCCTGCTGTCTAACTTTCACATGTGTATTATGAGATTTCTGACAATTGTAGTGATTTTGTGCCCAAAATACTTTGCCCATAATGTAAGCCAGGTTTGCTAATGATCTCACATTTGCTAATTCCTGCCTCTTTACTAGTGTTTTAGTTACTGCAGTGGCAGCTACACCACAGATTCAGTAGCGGGATTTCGTGATTCCCATGTACCAAAGGTCTTTACGAAATTGGAAGTAGAAACCATGTGGGAAAGAAATGCAGCAAGTATGATGTGACTTTTGACCAAGCTCCCAGAAAGCCTAAACAATCTGCCCTATTTCTCTGCAGAATTCTGGTTGCCCCCTACTAGCTTTGCTAAAGAAGCAACACCTTCCTCAGAGGAAATGCATGTGGTAATGTGTGTAAATATAATGCAGGTGTACACGTGTGTGTGTGTGTGTGTGTGTGTGTGTGTATATATATATCTATGTATATACAAAACGTATCGGCGTCGTTGACGATGCAGGTAGCATTCCAAGTTATGCAGGAATCAATACATCTGTGTTCCATTACCAAATACCAGGTGCAAGTGCAAGCAAAAATAAAAAATTGCAACTAATTTCAGATGAAGCCTTCAAGTGATCATACAGTTTCACAGTATAGAGTGTCTTTTAAATTGAAATAATCCAATCTACCACTACTTTATAAAATCAAATAGACCACTAATCTTTCAAACATTCATGTTTAAACAAAGGAGCCATTACTGTGACAATTCCATTTGTTAAAGTTCATATTTTCTTGTCATTCTAATTAATTTATCTGAGAAATCCTGCACTTGAGGTAAACATTGCGTTTTTCATCTTAAAAAGTGGCACGTATCATTATTCAACATGTTGTTTATCAGTGCAAACATCCATAATAATAAAGCGGCAAATGGCAGACTGACAATCAATTTAATGCTTCAACAATTCTGTCACCGTCATTGGTCCTAAGAATAGCTTACATATAACTTTTCAAAGGCATTGTAAAACATCTCCAGTTCTCGTCTGAAATCTTAGGAGCTAAAGTACTTATTTTTTAACCGTTGTTTTCATTAAACCAAAGTTACTGTAAAACACATGTGCTCCTGCCTTTAAAGAACATTTCTTATATTTTCGGTTTTATTTAGAATTACCCAAAATGAACTTCTTTAGATGACCAATCAAGACATTTATTCATAAATCAATATGAACCCTTCTGTACCATATCAAATTCGTGACATTACAATTAATACTTCATGTCCATGGTGTTGCTCTACATGCTAGACCCTGATCATCTCATTAAATGGTAAATTGCCTAATTAGTTTGCACAGGTGCATGCTACCTCTGTTTGGTCAGAGTTACTGTAAAGTGCATGTGCTTATATCTAAAAAAACGAAAAATTTGGTACGATAACCCGGATTCTCTGCTCAACCTTATTCAGCATTACTTAATATTTCTTCCTCTGAGTCAACTACACAAACTATTTCATCAAAATTGTCAAAGCTAAACTTACACTTGGGTGATATTTAAAAAAGACTGGTGTCACTATCACACCTGTAATCTCTAACACAATTCTCTTTATCGTCCAATACGAAGTCCTCAAGGTAACTACTGGAGCAACATACTCATATCACTAAGTCTGAGCATCGATTATCCAAAGGTATACATAAAACCATATTAAAATTTCAGTGCTTCTACGCCATATAAAGTGCTTAGGGATGACTCTAAAGTGTAGACATTATTATTTGTCTCCACTCATGCTCCAGTGCTGTAAATATATTTGAGACGGGATTCTAAGGAGAATTCCAAACTGCCTATAGTACAATATTGTAGATGTTTTCAAGACAGGATTTTAGAATGTAAACTATGACGGTGGCACATGTACCTCCTGGAGCGGATGTGCATAATGTCATTTTAAAGTGTCAGTTCTTCACTTAAAACTAAGGTGCTAAGATGAAATTCTAGAAACGTAGGTAGAATCACATTAAAGTGCCAGTGCCTACATACTACATTAAGTGCGTCTGAGGAAATAGTACAAAGATTCTGATATGCAAATATAAGTTTAAGCATGACATTGCTTTGAGTTGGCTAAATAACTTCAATACAGACATAAATATATCAGTTGCAAGATTCTCCCATTTCTGGTACTGCAGATGATATTTTCATAGGTAACATCAACATTTAATAGTTCAGAGCATAAACCTCTCGCAGCCCTTTCAGGAGGACAAAAGGTAGAGGACACATGGGAAGTATGCGGCATATGTTCTAGACAGATGTTTCCATTTCATTATTATAAGTATATATGTAACTCTGCGTCAGCATTCAACCCCCATGGAACATCCTTTCCCATCAAAATGATCCATCTCGAGTCTGTTCTTCGAAGTGCCAGTTCAAGATTGCCTCCTCTTGGTCCGTGAATCACATGTTGGATGTCACAATATCTTAATTCAGATCTCTTGCCATTGTGTTGTTCCCAGATATGTTTGGCCATTGCATAAGTCATGTCTCTGTTGTTAATTGCTCTAAAATGTAGTAAGATGCGTCATTTTAATGTATTGATTGTGCTGCTTACATATTTCTTTTTACCACATACACAATCCAGAACATAAACCACAAAGGAGGTTTCACAATTTATCCATTTTCTTATCTTCATCTTTCTCCCATCCTGTAGGTCACACAATTTCCATATATATATATGGAAGGCCAAGATCTGGAACATACATTTGAATTCCAAACAGGCACTCGTATGACGTATGACCCCCACAGGCACCTTCTAGGCAGATTGTTACGTGGTCTCTGGACTCCATCCAGGTGATTAAGCCAACTACGACCCATACCTAAGGGTCTGGCTGTTAAGGACTGCTTTAAATCACATTTTTTTCGCCACACAACACTATTTCCCTCTGGATGAAATGGGGACGAGTAATGGAGTTGAACCCCTAACGAAGCCATGGAGTCCCTGAATGCCCTTGAGGCCAAAGCAGGGCCCTAGTCCGACTGGAAAGCTGCAACTGCATATGTACCGATAAAGACTTGTACATTTTTAATAACAGTCCAAGCGTCAGCCAAGCATTGTGGCCACACCCATAGAAATCTGGAGCAAGAGTCAACAGCGACTAAAATTTATTTGTATTCACTGTCCAGTGTTATGGGACCACAATGG
The DNA here is from genome assembly GCF_031143425.1 of Pleurodeles waltl. Taxonomy (NCBI): domain Eukaryota; kingdom Metazoa; phylum Chordata; class Amphibia; order Caudata; family Salamandridae; genus Pleurodeles; species Pleurodeles waltl. The sequence continues at coordinate 996,455,085 of NC_090439.1, read as the reverse complement.
TCCAAATACACACATTGTAATGGTTTGTTGGAAATTAGGAGGGGCGTCTGCGGTGGGCGTTTGATGGTGGAGCCCTTAATTTGTTTGCAGATGTCACAACAAAGGACATACTGCTTGGTCTGTTTATATAGACCTGGCCACCAATAACGTGCTTGCAGTAATGCTATTGTAGACACCACACCAGCATGGGCAGATGCTACCCCCTCATGCGCTGCTTTAATCAACTCTGATCCTGTATCTTTGTTGGGATTACTCGAACCCCCCACACCTGGTATTTTTACTTCGGCTTCAGGGCAGCATCCCATTCGGTAGGAATATTTAGCAGGAAATGTTTTTTGGATAGGGCGTGACTTCAACCGCGGCTTTCACAGCAGCCCATATGTCATCGTCAGGTTTTGTTCCAGAACACGTTACTGCAGCAACAGCAGCCGTAGCTACTGCTGATTTGGCTGCTTCATGCCAACACGCTGGTGTCCAAGTGTATGTTCAACATGGACGTTTGGTAGCGTTTCCTTCAGATCCGCTACTTTCCCCCACAGAAGTCTGTGTTTGATGGTGTTGCCTTTAGAATCTCTGAACCCATTCTGGCGCCAGTAATGCAGGTATTCATTGAAGGACTGGACACAATAATACGAATCACAAACAATCAGTGTTAGCTGTGCAGGATCCATATGTTCTAGTGCCATCACCAGAGCCTTTAACTAATTGTGCTGTGCAATCCCCTAGGTTTTGGGTGAATGTATGTTGGGGACAAAATTTATTATCCTCCATATAGCCACTTACGAGTGCACAAGCAGCTGAGTATTGATGTTTTGTGCCAATTGAAGGTTGTGCCGAGTCATCTGTGTGCATGACTCTTTGATATTGATCAATAGGCAATGTAATTGCTGGAACTGGTTCTAGTTCATATTGCAGAAATTCTTGAGTTTGTAATTTTGGGTCGAAAATTTAGTCAACATCAGTGGCTGTCAAAGACGTTTGCCCATTGAATCCAACATGGATGTAATGCTTCAGTCTTTGGAACGCTAGCTTTGGTAACAGCCTCAAGGGCTGGAATTGGAAATACCACAATAGTGCGTTTCCCCTGGGCTTGTGGTCTTTCTTTAATGTCAGCCATCTGAACAGCAGTGAGAATTTTCTCGGTAGGACCAATGCGTTCTTCTGCTGCTGAATACAAATGTGATTTGTATGCAGTCTGGACTGTTTCACCCTCATTAAAAGTTACATAGGTGAAACCAATGCTCCAGCAATTACTCTGATGGCCAGATGTTTTTTGTTGTCCTTTGTGTGTAAATGTTGTGCTGCAAGCATGTCTGTTTGCAAAGCTCTGAGGATGCGTGTGTGTTAGACTGTCCAAAATGTACTTAAAGTCAGGATGTATTAGGTCATATAAAGGTTTTATGCATGATGCGTAATCAGTAATGTAAGTTCTACTAACATTTAGAAAACCCAATAGGCATTGAAGTTTTTTAATTGTATTTGGAGGTTGTAACTGTGCACATTTTTCCAAGAATTGTGGCGTGAGGCTCTTTCCTTCACTTGATAGCTCATATCCCAAAAACAGGACACTAAGGAAGGCTCTTTTTGTTTTTTGAAATTAAATTTATAGCCAAACTCTGAAAATCCCACAACAATGCGGGCTACCCGTCTTAATTGTCGCAGCAGTTAATCACCCGAGAGATAACTATCATCTACATAGTACAATGCTTCAGGGTCAGTGTCATGCAATATTGAAGTCACATGAGCCGCAAACAGTCCTGGACTGTTCTTGTCACCCTGGGGTAAACAACAGAATTTTTTCTGGGAGCCTAGTGCGTTGAAACTTGTCAAGTCTCTACTCCCAGGTGCTATATTTTGGCAGGAAAAAAACATTGGAAATGTCCAGTGATGTTTTGTATTTTTAATGCACTGCTGTTCATGAGTGCTGTGCTATGTGAGTTTTGTATAGCGTATGTGCTTGTATGACTGTTTAAATGTCTGTAGTCTAAGACTATTCTGTACGAATGGTCCGAATTAGCTACTAGGAATAAGGGATTATTCATTGGTGAGACACAGGGTTCGATTACGCTCTGGTACTCCAGTTGTGTGAGGATTTCCCTCACGGGTGCTTTTGCATCGTGTTTTATTTGATATTGGGGCTGTGGTTGTGGTTGATTTTTAATAGGAATTATATGATAGGGGGAATCTTTATCCCAACCTACGTGGTTGCGATATAACGCAGGTACCTGCGCCAATGCCCAATCAATGGCATAGAATTCTACGAGCTCCTCGGGAACAAGAGGCGAGAAAGAAGGTTTGATAACCTCTTCCCCATATGGGCAAGTATGCAGAAATTCAGGTGGACAATCCCTTTCGGCCAGTAGAATATCATATATGTTTACGACGCAGTCCCAAAAGATTGCATTGATTATGCGCTCAATGCCTTCTAACTGTAATGTTACATTGTACACCCTATCAGGCATGGAGACACGCATGTCCGCAGTTTCTAATTGTAGGAACTCATCAGTTGCTTTCTACTCCAGATGCTCTAGAAGATTCCGGTGAACTATTGTGACCTCTACTGCGCTTTCTAATAGCACTAATGCCCACTTCTTGTTCTTCAATAGAGCCTTCTTCTTGAGAAGCATGACGAACTGCAACTGCTGCCATCTTTTTCTTTTTGAATTGGGGTTTTCGTTGGGGAAGTTGCTCTTCTTTTTAAACAGAAACTTCTGTTGAGCATTGTGATTCCTGTCTCGGTTTCACGTACTCAGTTATTCGCTCTGACCGTCCACCTCTCTCACTGCGTTTTTCCAGTGAGTCCTGATTGTAATGAGATTGACTTGTATCAGTATATTTAGATCTGTCAGTTTTTTTTAATATTATCTCTATTTCTGAAATTATATCTATTCTGTGGGGTCTCCGTATGCGGAGATTCTCCCCTTTCTCTTTTAAGTGTTTGTTATTTTTTATACCAGTGTTTCTGAGTACCCTCAGGGGCTTGCTAGGTAGACTATTTAAGATTTACCCTGTAGTTGTGGTTTAGTGGGTCTGGCCCCCAGACTATCTCGACCAATACTAGAGTAGGTCTCCGCGATAATCTTTGGCAGCTCATGTTCTTGGTCCTGTGGAGGAACGTCCTGGAGCCACATGCGCACCACAAGTGTGACTGCTTTGCCTTTAAGGTTACTCAATATAATGGAGGATACTGTGGCAAAAGTGCCCATTTGTTGCATCCCCAAATCCAGGGCTGGGGCCGCCCCGTGTTCATCTTGCATTTGTTTCAACACTTCTGGTAAATTGGCAAGTGTCGGTGTACCATGTGCAGTAGTATAGAGCATGGCAAATACCATGCCCCAAACATTACAGTTATCTATAGTGAGAACCATCCCAAATGGCAAGCACATATTTAATATTCCATGTTCTACCTGAGGTCCTGTAGGGGGAAATAATGCTTCCAGTAGTTTTATTTTTTGAGCTAACCAAAACGGATTATTTTTTTGATTCACTTTACCCGTGATCGAATGTACAGTCACAGGACTAATGCCTGGCGTTTCTGCGTGCAGTTGGGCCAGAGCAGCACGTGCTGGGTTTGTATTTAATGTTTGCATTACAAACTGTACTTATCGTCTATATATTTCTGTCATCTCAGCGTATAAGCGACAGACTTCAGCTATTGCCAAGGTTGCTGCATCAGGGTGTGGTGTATAAGTGGCCAATAAAGGCCAGGTAGAACCATCATTACTTAGAGGACCTAACCTAATGTGTAAAATTGTGTGAGGTAGGGCGCCATCAAGCCAATTATTATGGTCTTGATAAGATAGAGGTATTTCTAAATATGCATATGCTCTGTATTGTGCAGGTTTATTTGTAGGTGTAGAGTGATGAAATGTGTGTGTTTTCCCATCACCTGCTGGAATTGTGGCCCAGGAATTCTGTTCTGTATGCTGGGTGAGCCTCAACAATAAATGTGACTGGACCCCCCTGGGCTGTTAGGCCATGTGCAGTAAGGGGTGCTCTCATATTGACTGCAATTCTTACCCAGTGCGGGTTCGTCAAAATGAATGGTAAATTCGTTCAGAGATAAGCACACCAAATGGGGATTATCCTTTTAATGGTTCAAGCTTAAACAACCTACAGGGTTAGTTAGATACTCCCTACTTACCTTAGGAGGAAATCTTCAATACCATGGATGTCTCCATTTATAGTACTGAGGAGTCTTTGTATTTAGTGAGACAGAGATACTCAGGAGGACCCGAAAATTAGAGCCTGACCAAACATTGGCGGTGCCATGTCACATAGGCTCTCATTATTTTAGTGAGACTACTGGATTTGAGCGGTAGAATCGACTGCAGTGTGGGGGACTGAGTCTAACCCTCTACAGGTGACACCTGTCTGCCTAATCCCGGTTTTGCTCCGGCTGACTAGCAGTGCCTCATCTCTACCCAAGAGCAGGGATGATTGGGCAGCCGAGTGCATGACACAATTGACTCCTCAGGGAAATCATGGTCACTCAGATCACATCCGTTTCTCTCATTTGCATTAGTCTCACATATACAAGGACAATCAGAGGCAGTATATGTTTCAATAAGGTTTTAATGAAGCAACTGCATCTTAGATAATAAAGACAGTACTGCAATAACCAGGACGATGAAGGATGACAGGATTAACACTGTGACGAGGAGAGTAAAGCATAAAAATAACGCTACCATATTGTAACTACAGTCGTTAAAATAATTCCTACCTATGCTGTATTAGAACACAGCATTTTAAGCTCTATTTCTGCCCTTCAGGTTCCCCTGGGAAGACATCATCCCTCATACCTGAGAAAAGGCCTGAAGTCTGCATAAGCAGCTGTAGCAAAGCATTCAGCAATCAGCATACAGTCATGTTCATCTGGCTGGAATCTCCCTCTAACTTGTATGGGACGGAGAAGTGTTTTTATAATAAAACAGCTAATGTTTTGAGAAAATGTCCCTACGTAAGGATGTGTAAGTTTTTATGAATACCAGAGACAACGCGTTACCATGTTTACTGGCAACCTATCTTACTGCAGCCTGGAGAAAAGCAGAGAGTGAAAGAAATGTTTTGTTTAAGAACGTAGTGCTGGCCTAGGCAAAGAACAGCTAGATAGAGAGAAATAAAACAAGACGCACATGTGGCTACTGTTAAAATAATAAACAAAGCTGAATAAAATACATTTAGGGTAAAGTGAAAAGTGGCAGGCCTAGTGTGCTAAAATAACATGCATGGCGCTATAACTAAAATGGCTACATAACACTCCTTTTAAACAATATCTTCTGGTAGATTTTTTCACTTTTTTAAGTGTTTATCCAGGAGTCTCCAGCCTTTTCTGTAATAAGAGTAATACTTATGTTCATTCAAATGGATGCTGAGTTACTAATATTAATGATGTAATAGTGACTGCAGAAGATAATATTACTTTAATTGCCATCCCATTCAAGATTGTAAACAGTGATAACCTCACTGCATCAGGAAAGGCTGGCAGCAGTAACGTAAAAAAGGCATCTTGAATTTTTAACACATCTTCATGGGTAGTACAGAACAGCAATAGCCTGATTGCACCAAGGTATTAATAAGTCTCCCCAATGCTGCATATTTCATTACTCAAATATGAGCTTTGAGTATGACATAATATAACATGCATTTATAAAGGGCACATTCGCCCTAAAGAGTATCTTGGCACTGAAATAACATATACTTATTGCTATCTAACTCAGTGGTTGAAATGCTTGATCAGAAATACAGTTGGAAATTCAACATTTTGTCTCCAAGCAATACACACATTTTCATATTGAATACACTACTTTCATGTTTGTTATAAATCTATTAATTTAACCAAGCACAAGTTTCTAATTTAGTAGGATGGGCTGCACAAAAGAGAGCTCCCACTAGCTCATGAGCTACTCATTGGAGAAGCCTGGTTTATTAATGTGTTGTTTTATCATATATTCAACACAGTTCATCTTTGTAAATGATTAATTTGTAATCTGTGATTGTTTGGCATTTAGTTCTGAACAGTGTTTTACATCTATATCCCAACACGTTTCAGGGTAAACCGTTGCATCTTCAGGGGAATGAACATTCATGCTGAACACTGTTTACATGTTGGCCTCCTCTGTGCAGATACTTCCACATTCATGCTATACTACATGTTCAAACTAAAAAATACCAATTTCCAGTGAAAATCCCCATTAATTTAGGAAATCCATAGGCTATCCAAGGGGCTAGCCCGTAGGCATTGCCAGCCTTCCAAACCAGAGGTACTGCAAACAGTTCAGTCCTTTTGGGTCTGCCAATCTGATACTGGCAACAAGATCGGTAGTTCTTCCTGTCCTCCTCTCCCACTGCTGTAGCTGCCAAGACACTTTAATTTGTCCTCAACTGCTCATGTAAGTCTAGTGGGAAGCAGGATTCATCATTTCTTCCTTGGCCAAAGATCCATTGTGCCACACAAATTAGTCTTACAGATCATTCAGTTAGTCTACACCCTTCCCATCCTATCCTCCTCCCACTCCAGAACAAATTTTTGGAGTAGCATTTGCCCCATCTTGTTGCAGGCAGTAAATCGTTAACTCTGTGGGTGCCATCAAACAAGAACAACACGTGGAGAAAGGCAAGGGATGCTTTACACTACGTTTCAGTTTGAAGCAGTATAACCTTCCACATGATACGCCATATACATATATTTTTTTAATCTGGGTCATTTGGTCGACTGTCAGATAAGATCTCATTTTGGTGCTGATCTGTCTAATGCATGTCTGTCTAGTGCACAAGCCTTAGGAATCAGCGGACTCCTGTGAGCTTGTGCTGCTTTTCCTTATTTGTCACCATTGGCACTGTAGCTCATATTACTGAACTTTAAGTTCTTTGTCATTCAAAACAGTACAATGTTTTTGTGATGAGACCTAGCTTCTAGCCTTCTACCCATGCCTTGTCATTAAAGGTGTCATTTAAGGCACAACATCAATGATAGGTTCTCACTTCAGTTGTACCATAATAGGACAAATGCATTCTGATCTTACAGTCAAGATTGTGTAAGTGATAAAGGTAGACTCACAGGCCACTATTCTAAGATGGGTCCTGTATCCACAATTGCTATATGGTGCATTTGTGTCTCCTGCAAATATCACTACATACTTCACAGTAGGCAAAGTTGTTTAATTGTGTTTTCATATTCTCGCACACGCACCCCTCATCTGCAAATGCAAAACTGGAATTCGCTCATTCTCCTGCATCACATCTAAGACATGGAACAACCTCCATCAATACATCAGAGCCTCCTCCTCAGTTCTTGAGTTCAGCAAAAAACTGAAGACCAGGCTCTTCATATAAGCACCTAGGCACTGCATGCCTGGCCCAGTGCCTGAATCCTCCCCTCGGCTGATTAGTGTGCTATACAAATCAATATACATTTACTTGTCAGGCTGGTATGTGGGCTACCATAATGCAAAGCTCTTTCCTATTTGCACTCCTGTTGAAACTGCCCTTTTTTGTTGGTTCATCCCCAGACTTTTTGCCTCCTTCCTCCTATTTTTTCTGACCTCTCGCTGTTGGCTCTAGGACTCTGAGCACTTTATCACTGCTGATCAGTGCTAAAGTGCAGCTGCACTCCCTTCTAAAGTTGCTATGATTGGCTTATACCTAATTGGCATATTTAATTTACCTGTAAGTCCCTCTTACAGTGGGGTATCTCTATACCCAGGGTCTGTAAATTAAATGCTACTAGTGGACCTGCAGCACTGCTTGCGCCACCCACTGAGTAGCATTTCAAACCTGTCTCAGGCCTGCCACCACAGGGCCTGCGTGTGCAGTTTTCTGCCACAGAGAACCGGCACCTAAAGTTACGTGCCAGGCCCAGTACTCCCCTTTTACTACATATAAGTCAGCCCTAAGGTAGGCTCTCGCTAGCTCTATGGGCAGGGTGCTATGTATGCAGAAGGCAGGACATGTGCCTGTTTGCGTGCCCTGTCCTGGTAGTAACAAACAACCTATTTGGTGTCTCACTGCTGTGAGTGCTGCCTTCTCATAGGATTGCATTGGAAATGCCCTGCCCTATGTGTGGGGGTATTGTCTGATTTAAGAGGGGTAGCGTAGGCATGTTTAGTATGGTTGTAATGGTAATGAGAAATGCTGCTAACTGGTGTAAGTGGATTTTTTATTACTGTTACAGAAATGCCACTTCTAGAAAGTGAGCGTTTCTCTGTGCTTATGACTCTGGTGTTTTGCAGCTTGACTCCAGTCCACGTCTGGGCAGGAGTGTCTCACGTGGCTGGGGCTGGGTGGGGGGTGCGACGTGTGGGGGGATGTGAAGGTGCGAGGGAGAAAATTAATAATAAAAAAAAATCACTTACCTGCTTTGCTCCCACGCATAGACGGCCGGCCAAACACACATGCGCTCTGAGGGGAGTGCACAATGCACCCCCTTCAGCTCCTCACCCCCAATGTTCCACGCCCCTTTCACAAGCAAAGGATAATAAACACTGTTTATTATGCTTTCCATGTAAAAGGGTTTGCAGCAGTTGCTGCTGGAGGGGGAGGGGCGGGGGTGCGACGCTCCTCCGCCCATACGCGCCTGCATCTCGGCAGAGTGATTGTTGGGCTTTGTGCATACTTTTCAGGCAGCCTGTACACAGGGAGGGTGGAGGTGTCACAGAGGTGCATCTGCATTTTGAATATACTTCCTGGGCTGAGAGAAGGGGGAGGAGGGGCACACATGCATCTGTAAATGCTGTGCCCTGGCCTCACAGAAAAGGGTCGTTTACCCCCAACTGATGTTTGAAGCCTGTGCTGGAGGAGAGAGGGGCCACTCCCGGAATCAGTTGTAACTGGTTGGAACCTTCTCTCCGCTTCTTTGTTACCATACTGCAAAACTGAATATAAGTACAGGGGATTTTTCCCCACACTTTGGAGACTCTTTTTAATTGAACTTACGTGTAACTGGACACAGAATGCTGCTGGAGGGACTCACCAGGAACTGCCTGGGACTGCTGCTGCTGTGCTGACCTGTGAGGATCTGCCAACTGCCTGCAAACCCTTTGTGCTGGCCTGCTTCTGGGCCCTGCCGCCCTGTGCTCCATCTGATCAGTCCCCCAGGGGAAGGGGGCTGTGGCCCTGACCCTGCAACTGCCTGAAGCACAGAAGGAGAGCTTCCTTTCTCCTGATCTAGCACCTTTAAGGTGTTGTGAGAACGCCCCTTTTTCTTTAAAGTGCTGGATCTGGGCACATTTGCTTTATTGAGGGACCATCTCGAGGGCGCTTTTGTTGTGACAAATTTCGCACCTTGCGGACAGTCATGCCATTAAAAATCACCACCGCGACCCGGGTGTTATCGATTTAAAGCACGCCGGAGACACGTGGCCCTGGGATCCCCGAGGCACCACTGGGGCAAAGCACGCTCCGAGGAGAGGAGCGTCCCCGCAGCACAAGCAGGCACGCACTTTGGTACCTGCTCACCGCTGTGTCCCAGACGGGCATCCCTGTGGTCTGGAGTAGACGTACGGGGAAGGAAGCCTCATCGGAGGCTCCCCATCCCACCGTGGCCCCTTGTTGTGTGTTGTAGAGACGGGCGGGGATGGAAGCCCCACCGGGGCCCCTTGTTGTGTGTTGTAGAGACGGGCGGGGACAGAAGCCTCACCGGAGGCTTCCCTGCCCCACTGGAGCCCTCATTATGTTCACGAAGACCGAGGGCAGGGTGGAAGCTTCACAGGAGGCCCCCCGCACCTCAAGGTCCCCGCGCTGGGCACCCTAATTGTTGGAGGCCCATTGTGGTCCAGGAGGGCATCCAGAGATCACAGGCCCCAGAAGGGGCCCGATATGAAACCCGGAGGGGGTGTGTGCCACCCCCTCCCCCAAACATCACCACGAGGCCCCCATTGAGTGCAAGGGGCACCGGGGGACCCCTTGTTTTACCTCACAGCATTGGAGTTGCCTGTTCCTCAAAAGCAGGTACTTTTTAGGGATAATGCCCTTTTCTGATGTTCCTATTATGGACTTGCGGGGACTGTTGTGCTAGCCTGTGTTTGGGGTATAATATGACATATATGTCCTGATGTTTCTTTTATGTGCATGACATGCTGATATGTTCTTATGACTTGCCATATGTTTCCTAATGTTCCTGGTATGGGCTTTTATAATATTGGTTATGACAAGTGCATTTCTTAAGTAGTGTGATTTCTGACTACTGCTTATGTTGCAGAATAATAAGTAACCTGTCTGTAATGTGTGACTACTGCTGGGTTTTGCAGAATAACTATTGTGTGACGTTCTGACAACTGCTTGAGTAGCAGGATATTACTGACATGTTGTGTTTGGTCTAATTATGTTGTGTACAATACAGTTTATTTTTATATAACTTGGTGTTGTGTTTCCTTTGTGGTGGGGATAGTGCATCACCTGTGTTGTGTGTGTTGTGCAAATGCTTTACAGATTGCCCCCGGATAAGGCCTGAATGCTTGTGCAAAGCTAGCAAGGGGGTGAGCAGGAGTTATCTTGGTCATGTAACTGCCTTGCCCTGACTAGAGTGGGTGGGTTCTGCCTGGCGTAGGTGCATACCCTAGCCAACCAGAAACCCCATTTCTAACTACTCCCCTATCTGTAACTTCTCTGTCATTTATTAGAACTTTAGAGCAATAGGCCCCTTTATGAAGGAATGGTGCGCATCCATGTCTAGGGCCTCTCCTGTGTTACAAGCACATACACTGTATTGATTTATACATGGTTCTGTGTTACATCTTTGAGAATATGCTTCCCATCAGCCCACCAGGCTACAAGGTACTCATTGGTTATAGATAGGAGCAGGTCTTCAAATAGGTGTAACAGAGTAACCTTAAAGATAACCTGATCAACACAGGATGTGGTTTCTAGTACTACTTCTATTAGGATGTGAAGGTTTGTGGAACATTTTTATCAACAATAAATAGACTGACGTTTGTAACACTAGTGAAATTACCACCAGGCTAGTACTGCCTGACAGATTACATTTTTTTTCAAAAACACAATATGTTCCACTTGTTGGTGTTTTCATGCCTCTTGTTGTTACTTCCTTCTAGCTTATGACCCTAATAACAAGCGCCTGCGTCAGGTAAAGGACCAGATTTTGATGGATTCCAAAAGCAGCCCGAAGATCCTTTTTAAAATTTTGCTGGACACGGCTCAGTTTGAGTTTGTACTAAAGGAGGTAACCTTACATACATTTTTGTTTGAGATACGTTTCTGTGTCATGAATTTCAGAATATTTTTGCCTTGGCACACTCTAAGCCTAAAGGTGTCATTTTGGTTAATAGAAATACAGTGTTTTATGTGTGGCCTATTTATTGAAACATATGCTTTTGAAAACTCTGATTGTAAGAGATAAAATTATATGGTGAGGACAAATGACATTCCCTGTGTGTAGGAGCAGCAGTGGCTAACAAACATTTCCTGATGGTTTGCATATTAGCTTCAATGGTATAGTTATGATTATGTCTTCAGTAAATGACTATTCCCTTTATAATAATGAAATCCATGGTGGTAATTTAGGTTTCGACTTCCACTTTTGAAGATAAACAGTTGGGTTAAAAATAAAAATAAATCACTGAGACCAGTTATTTAAATTGTCTCATGAATTTGCCTGGCAGATGTACTTGTCTGTGGCATGGAATCAAAGCTCCCCCTGTAATTTTCATGGGACTCTGGTGAGCCATTTTATATACAAGAGTCCCCAGAGGAGAGTAGCTTACTTCAGATGTATCTTTTTTGTGCGTGCACTATTGAACTCTGTAGCCTGAAGAATTATTAAATCATAGGAATGCAGATGATAAGAAATAGATCAATTAATGTAAAAAAAAAACTTTAAGTATACTTACACAGTCATTGGTTTGGCTAGTATTACTCAATGGGCCACAAAATACTTTTTTCCCTATATATCCTATTTCCTTTACAGAAAACATTAATCCATATAGTGTATATTTACGTTTTGGAGACATCAACAGTGATTCGTGTGGTGACGTACAGTGAACTAATCTTATGTAATGGATTAGCGAAAGAAAGTGTGCAGTCAATTGAATACAAACAACCAAGGAAAAGATACCAGACCATCCCCATTTATTGGTCGATATTTTCTTACTCCTGACACTATTTTCACAGGATCTCTCTATTTCTAGTCTTCCGTCTGATATGGGGCCATTTGTAACAACTACTGTAGCTCATGGGTAGCCAGAAAAGAATTCACAAACCTATATACTGTTTAACTTATCCCCCCCCTCAACTTTTGGCTTAAAGTCACCAGAGGTCCTCTTAGTCTTGAAAGTCAATGTCTGGATTCTCCATTCTCAAACACTAATCCTGCCTCAACCTTGTTGAGTGAGTCCATTGTGGCAGTCAATTCTTCTTCGAATTATGCCAAACAGCTTCTTTTGAATCCAGACTTAATGCTCAAATGTAATAAGTCATTAGTAGCCACAGCCCAGGCCCTTTCCTTGCAAACATATAAGCTTGACATCCAACTAACCCTGACAACCCTGTCTCGAGTTTTCCAAAGATTATTGCATTTTGTTGACTGAGCTTTAGATGAACAAAGTAATTTGTCCAGTTGTACTTGTGGGTTAATATTTAACAAGCTACAGTCCTTGCCGGACATGTTTAGGTTTCTGGTAGAATACTTTAAAATGTAATAAATCACTTAGAAATGTAACTAGGACTTTAGCTATGAAGCAGAGCTAACTTCTAGGAATGAGGGTGAGGGAGGAAATGATGACCACAAGGATATATTTAGGTTGAAGGTATTAGTTTAACAGAAAAGGGAGAGGATGAGGATGAGATGACAACCAGTGGTCTAGATGAAGGGGCAAAGGGCTGTGACCCAAGTCTCCTCTTCCAGGCCTATACAATGAGGATGCTGCAAAAAGATGCTCTCAACCTTCCACCCTTTACCTGGATCCTGAGGATGAATGCCCCACGAAGGGGCAATACACATTTTCAGTGCCTAGGGAAAAGCAAAATACAAATCTTGTTTGTCAGATACCCCAAGACATTTTCAGGAGTTACAAATTGGCAGCAGGCTATTCAGAGATTTCAGAATGACTGAATCACACTAAATTTGTAAATACTTCATACCCAATATGGCGCCATTGCCAAAACCTCTTGGTGTGGTCTGCTTTTTAATTACTTGCTATGCATGAATAATACCAGAGAGCGAGCAGTGACAGAGAAAGTTACTGTTGTCTCTCTACTTGGTGTTGGTTTCTTGGTAAAGAGCCTAAATGTATTGGTACATATACCTAAATGTATGTTTATCTGCCTTACATAGATGTTCAAGCAGATGTTATCAGAAAAGCAGACCAAGTGGGAAAATTATAAAAGGGAATGCTCCGAGAGGATGACAGAACTTGCTGATGTTTTTTCAGGAGTCAAGCCCCTTACTCGAGTGGAGAAAAATGGTACGAGAAAGGTTCACCTGTGCGTTGATTTGCTTTTGTTTACAGTGCAATTTATTCATGACACTCCCCTTTTTTTCTTATACCTTTAAAGATATTTTAGCAAGACCATTGCTTTAAGTTGGACGAAAAAGATGGGACAGCTTCAATTGGCTAAAAAGCATTAAAAAAAATACTTCAGAAGAGGTGTGCATTAAAACATAAGCTAGCATCCAGTGTGTCAAGCAGTGTGTCAGCTGACCAGTATTTGGGTTCCTTTTTTGTGATTTTTTTTAATGGTATTCAGACATACAACGTAACAACAGACATACACCTAAAACAAATCATGCCTGTTGTTGTTGGCAATGCTTGTTAGCTGTACCAGATAGAAGAACAACAGTGACTTGTTATCAATAATTAGAATTAAGAGTTAATAAATTCTGAGAAAGCAAGACTATGAATTAAACATTAGTAAGGTCTGTGGATTGTACTGCTGAATATCGACCTACAAGAATATCCTGGACAGATTTTCGAGGGACACAATATAAAAAGGTAAGTGCATAGAGAAGTTTAGATTTACTGTTCCTAACTCTACATCTACATACCTTGAATCTATATATATGAACATGGTACACGTATTTGGAGTTAGGTTTAGCAAATCTATACTTATCTGTCGACATTTTAGTTTAAATATTTTGTCTTCGATGTTCTATGGCATTTATATTCTGCTTTTAACTTTCAGGGTGCACACCAGTCTGTGGAAGGGGTAGTGGTCGTTAGAGTGTCTCAATTACGCCCATTCTCCCCTTTACAAGACTTTTGTATGCAGTTTTCCACGCCATTAGGCACTTAAACAGTTTTTCTCCTCACACCTTTCTGAAATTCTCCATCTGCATATCTTACATTTCCCCACACGTCTATTTGCAACAGAAAGAAAAAGGATTGGATGGACATGTAGTCTGCACACTTCTGTGACCCACTGACAGGCATTGTAGGACATTTTCACTGCCTTTAACCTCTGTTTCAGAGCTTTCAGTTGTGCCCCATCATAAACACGCCCCTACAACCTGAACTCACCCAGACATCTGGAGACGACTGGGTTCAACATGTGCACTGTACAAGAGTCCTATGTTGCATGAAAAGAAACTATAAACATTACCCATCTTGAATACTCTTAGGGAATGCAAGATGAAGTAAAGCATGGAATGCAAGATGAAGTAAAGCATCTAATGTATAAACAAGGACTCCATCGCTGCTGTGTATTTATTTTTTCAGTCCTAGTTGAGAAATCTATCAATGGTTTGCCAACAGAGTTAAGGACAGGAATATAGAGCCTTGTACTGATACTTTCCAAAATCTTTTTTTTTAATTACTCCTGATTATGACATGTGGCAGGACCCTTCCCGTTCACAGCTCTGAAGAAGACTGTTTTAATGAGTTCTGTATTTAAGCTAAGAGAAGCAAGTCTCAAGCAGTCCTGTTAGCAGGCAAAATAGATCCAGACAATGTAGATGGTTGCTGAATCACCTCACATAAGGCATGGGACAAAGAGGGCAGATCACATAATCTCTAAAGGTTATCTTTCTGCACTGCATTTTCTGCACTTTCTTGTCTGTTAGCTCTCTCTTTATTTGCCCTGTGTTCAGAAGACAATTGTGGGTAGGCAGCATAGGAAGTGTTGGATTGCTGAAATAAAAGGGTAGAGTTTAAAATGTTGTTGCATCATTTATAATACTGTGCATATAACCTGGTGCCCAGATACCACCTATTTGGGATTATTCATTACAAAACAACTGCAAATTCGCCGTTCAATGGAAGTCTGTGTTGTTAGCTTATGAATACTGTGAATTTTAGTCCGTTTAAAAAACTTTGAAATGAAAAAACATTTTATTCAATAAAGTTTTGCCCAGTTTCTTCTCCTGAAACCAATCCTTGCCTTCCTGTGAGTGAAAATCAATATTTTATTAGGGTGGGGAGGATGAGGTGGGTGCTGAGGAGTCACTGTAATATGGTGCATTATTTAATTATTTTGTCTTTTTATGTATGTCATCCAGAAAACTTGCAAGCTTGGTTCAGGGAGATCTCAAAGCAAATACTGTCTCTAAATTATGAGGACTCCACTGCAGCGGGCAGGAAAACTGTGCAACTTATTCAAGCACTGGAAGAGGTACGTTCTTTTTCATGGCAGTGGATGACAAGCAGTAGATTCAAAATATACATTAATGAATGATAACATACACTGGGGCATAGGATCAAGCAACTCATGTATCACCATAATGCCACACAACTTCACATGGATTGGAGCCACATATGACGTTTTAACACAACACCACGTAGACTATCAAAAAAATTAGAACTCGATCTGTAAGTTTAGGCTGCTGCACTTTTATATCTTAAGTGTACTTTTATATGCGTAATGTTTCAGTAGTCAATTAAAATGTAGAGGGAGTGGCAAGTGAATTCGAGACTCTGCTGTCCGAGACAGAACCTCATGGATACATGTCTGTCTTTGCTTTATAACGCTTCTGAAGATAAGTGGATTGTGGTGGTAGTAACGCTGCAGACCTCTGCCTTAAGAACGCCTTTTTGTCTTATAATTTATTCTGTGTTTCCCTTCATTGCTTAATGTGGTCTGTTTATGACACTTAGCATGTACTCAAGATGTATCATTTTTCAAAACAAATGCCATAGTTTTAACGTAAAAGGTGAACTGTTGATTTCAAGTAAATGTGTTGACCTGTCAGTGCAGATTTTGCACATATTTCCCTAGTATGCTCCGTGGTAGTTTGGTAATCATTTAGATGCGTGCTAAAATGTAGAATGTATTAGATATTTCTCTAATGAGGATATGATTTGAAAAAACCTGATGGCATTCGGTTTTTCGTGAACTAATAATTCAGATATCTATTTGCTCAGTGCTTCCATTTAGTTTGAATCTTTCCCCAGTGCACGGAACCTGCCATAATAATGGTCCCTCCTAATAGAAATTTAGACAGATCCAAAAGACCAATCTCCATGGTAACATTTTATGTGATGTCTTACCTCACTGTTTCCAAATCTCCTGTTTTCAGATAACAGCCTAGAGGAAAAGATCGAAAAGCAATTGCATAACTCTGCCAAAACCAGTCATCTATTGAATGACTGTCAGGCGTTCGCACTAAGATCATCGTGATATATATCATAGAACAACACTTACCTTGTCTGGACAGAGACAATTTATGCGCCCTAATTTATTTTGATCTCTCACAAGCTTATGAGAAATTGTACCACCAAATCCTCCTAAAGTGGACCAGATGATAGACCAGCTCTGAAACTGGCCTACCTAACTGTCAAGGCTCAGAACTTTGGAGTCCTCATTCAGGATGCCCCTTGTGTGGTTCCCTGGTCACATCATTCTGTCATTTGCGTTTCGATTTAGAAAAGATAATCTTAAAATACCAATTACCAATCCAAATGTTTGCCGATGTTATGATGCAGCTTCTATGAATGTCGATTTACCGGAATGCTTTTGGTAGAGGAAGCACAACAAGAACCCTTTGACACACAAAGGCATCGCACAGAGACCTGTAGCAGCCAATTATTTTCAGCTGGCAAGGTACTAGAAAGGCAAAGAAAGAAAACTACGGAAGTTATTGAGGGCTTAATGAACCTAGTTTACTCTTTGTACCAGATGTAACCCAAGTGCAACAGCTGCTACCCAATCCCTAATGCAATTTCTAATGCATCATGGATTGTCTCACAACCATATTCTTTTTGAATGAAAAGAAATGACAGTTCTCAACTGGTTGTCATAGTTACGAATGCTAACATTACTGTGTTCTTGGTCGTATAACACCCTAGTTACTGATCCAAAGTGAAGAATCATGTGGAGGAATGCACAGTTTTGGGAAGGAGGACACTTTACCCAGAAAGCATTCTTTTTGTGAGTTGAGATGTTTCCATTCAATATTTTTTGAGAGAGGAAGATCCAAAATGTATAGATATATTGGCAGTTGGGCTTGCATTTAAAAAGATTTCATGCATTCTGATTGGCTGAGGGGGCTTTTTGGAAAAAGCACTCTGATTGGCTGCCTGCAATATGAACAGAAATGTTGCCGCTGCTAAAACAGGACCTGGGGACTTTGTCCCTGTGTCCTAAACATGTTTTAAAACAGGACATAAGGGTACAAAGTAGGGATACCCTTGCCCCTTAGCTCTTACGTGGTCTGTTCCAGAGTTACCCCACCCTCCCCAACTAAAATTAAAATGAAAATTTCCCACAGGGCTGGCTGAAAATGTTTTTAAAAGAATGCAAGCTGCTATTTTTTTAATACCACCAAAGTGGGCCCGGTGATCGATGCAACTTTAATTTTTATTATTTATGGGGAGGTGGTCGTGCTTGGATCTCATCTCCCCAAACCAACTTTTGGCGCCAGGGACCTCATTCCCTGAGGCCTGATGCATTGCTGTCCCGGGGAGCCTATTGTCCAGAACAGTGACAAAGAGCCTGAGAGGGGAACAGGAGGTGCTCACCCACCCCCTGCCTGTGACTAGGGGGTCGGGAGTATTCCGGTGTAAGCCTCCTGCCTCAGTAATTGTGGGCATGAGGCACTATGGATGCTCCTCCTGCCCACTGCTTCCACTGTGCTGGCTAGGGCCATAGGGGCCTTGGGGCTCCCTGTGGTCCCTGACAACTCCTGAAGCTGTGGGTGCTGGGTGCCAGGGAGGGACGGGATTCCCATCAAAATCAATGCTGCTTCCGCCCGCTGTTGCCAGCACGGGTGGGGAGCACAGGAGATGCTGTCTCTGCAGCACAGAGTAGGCTGGGACCTGAGGGGCTTCTCCCAGTTACCTCTCAAGCTGTGGGTGCCCTAAGTGGGACCATGACTTCCACCAAAACTAATGCTGCTCCTCCCTGCTGCTGCCGCCCCAGCCAGGAAGAGAGAAGATGCTGGTCACACAGCGTGGAAGCTCAATGGGGCTGCATAGGTCTTGGGGCTCACCCCCATAGCCTCCAATGACCCATCAAGCACAGGGTGCCCCGGGTGGGACTGGAGGCCCCACAATATAGAGCACAAATAGAGTTGTAGCATTGCCGCTTGATTATGGAAAGCGCCAACAGCTGCTCAGTAAATATATAATGCACGTTGACCAGCACACCGCATAATGCACTGCGTGGCCTTTGTTTTTTACCTCTCACAGTGCCCCAAGGTGAGGCAAGGGTAGCACCAACCTTTATTCCAGGTGTTGTGGGGGGCTGCAGGGAGTACAGCAGCCCCCAGGAATATTTTATTAAAAAACTTAAACTAAATCTCCTGGGTCACTAAATTCATGACCCAAGGAGAGGATTTGCAAGAACTTTTGTTCTTGCGCTCTAGGTTGAGGGGTCCCCTAGTGATTGGTCCTATGGCTAGATTATATGGGCTGGAGAGAGTAAAGAAAGAAGTCTCTACCACATGTTGTTGAATACACATGGTTTAGTGTCAATTTAAATGGCAAGCATTGAAATATTCACATTGATAATGAATGTATCTTAATAGAATTATTTTTGTAATTAATTTTAATGATAGATCCTAAGATGTGGGAACTGTTGCTGTTAATTTAGTGACTCCTTGACAAACTCAATACACACGCCTTAAATATTGATGTGGTGACCCCTTGCAAACCCGTAGGGCTTCTTTAAATAAAATGACACCCTTTTGTGTTGTGATGCTGTATCCACACTGCTGGGGGTTGGGCACAAGTCCTGGCCCAAAGTTAGGAACTGTGACCAACTCCACCTCACACTGAAGTTTATGCGCAGCAAGGTGTTGTCATAGTTACAAATGCTAATAAAATTTTACTTTAAATAACCCTAGAAATTCCCTGAGAACCCAAAGGCTAAAGTGATATCATAGTTAGGTAAAAATCTCAGTTAAAAAATATTTTTAAACTAAAATCTTGTAATTTACCAGTTATAGTTTACAGAACTAACTAGAAATTGCACCACAACCATGCACTGCGTAGGACCTCACATATCCCATCACCCATGACATGTTTAATGACATCTCGGATGACATCTCAAATGCCATATTTCTTGAAACCGCTATGCATGGTGAGGGTGCTAAAGTTCAACTGGTGAATTTCAGTGTTGAGTTTAAAGTGTTACATTCTAACTTGCATTTTCACCTAATTATAACATCAGTTTAACCTTTTTTATAACCACTTTATCTGGAGTCCTTCAGCCCATCCTTGCAGAGGTTTCAGGGGTCTGTTTCCTTCCAGAAAGCCATTATTCTCTCATCTCAGCCCCAGGTCCAGTGGCTTCTCAAGTGCCTATCGCTTGTGCAGGGCTTCTTTTAAGTGTGGGTGCCAAGTTCTAGAAGCCGGGTACCCATTGTCAATCCTAGGGTGGCACATTATCACTCTACTTCTGCCCCAACCTTGAGGCACAGCATTCCAAAGATTTTAAGATGACGACTTCAGGTAGTCTGTGGGAAGAACTTACCTTGGATCCTCGGTTCCTCCCCCAGTTGACACAGCTGACTGATCTCTTCTCACCAAACATCAAAGGGGTGTCTCTCCTATGTTTAGCTCCAGAAGTCAGGCCTTCCTCTTTTCTTCCAACAGCTTGAGCTTGCCCAGGCCAGGTGCAATCTCAGTAGTTCCATACATATTTCGTCCCCATCCCTGTCTTCCTCCATGAACTGGGTCAAGCACTGTTATTGGCTTAATTGTGTGAGTAGGCTTTTGGTCGCCCTACTTGCTAGTAGAGTAGTTAACTCTAGTTAGAGTGACAAATGTCGGTACTCTGGTTATGGCTGGGCCTGGGAAATATGAACATTCCCAATGCGCTATCAAGAGTGGAGTTATGATGAAAGTGCCTATAGATCTACTCATGGGATGCATGTTTATCCTTAGATTGATACCTCACTGGATCATGTATGCTTAAATGGGGTGAAGCTGTACTTTGGGGCATATTTAGCGTAAAATGTTTAATTCAGTTACACACCACAGACTTGCAGTAAGCACGGCAGACCTACACTATAAATAATCACTCACATTATAAGCCTGACCCCTGGTCAACACCGATCCCTGAAGGGTTCCTCTGTGATAGGTTACCTGCCTGCAGATACCAGGCTGAGCTAGAGGGTAGTCTCACATGATCAGCCCTCAAACATGTGCTCATTAGTTATCTTGTAACCAGCCTAAGGCCTATGACCCTGAGCCCTATCTTAAAAGGCAGACACAAAGTGGCAGTTACCACTCAGAATCAATTTTCACTGAATTTACTGTGAACTAGACTCTCTCACAGTAAATATCAAAACCAGGTAGACAAAAAAGTGAAAAATCCAGGGAGATTAAATGGACAGAACTCATTTATATATAACATGATAAAAACACCAGCCAAGTTATGATGTAAAGGCACTCCCTGTGCACTGATGCACTGACTGTGAGATAATGACTTCCAATGTGGAGACTGAATACTGTTTCTCATGCTCCTTGTTCCATAATGTTGTGAACACAAACAGATGACATTCAACTGGCACTCTTTTTCTGCTGCTCTGTCCCCCACTCAGTGTTCTGAAATTGCTTCATTCACCATCACCTAGCATGCATCATCTTGGTGTCCTCAAATTCATCCATAGCTGTCTCCTGTGTGCCTGCCTTGCAGCCGGAGTGCGTTACCCAAATGAAAGTTCATGGCAGAGTCACCACTCAAGCCATAACAGTCTGACCCAAGCTATAAGGTTGTCCATTTCCAGATACTGTCAGTTCATTAGATTGTGTCCAGTCAGGACATGCACCAGTTTGAAACCGGTTATGTCTGCTTATGAATCCAGCTGGTCTCAGTGCTTTGAATTGGGAGCCGAAAAGTAGGTCAATACCCAACGAGTGGCCTCCTTGTGTGCACCAATTGTTTGGGACCTGTTTCTCAGACAGTTCGCTAAGGTCTCAGTTTTCATTACCGGGTTACCCCAAGGGATTATGTGAGCTATTGAACCGGTGCACCTACCGTGTCCTAAGGCTTTACATGTTCCATTGAGAACTAGATTTGAAGGTTAGGCAGCAACCTGCTTTCAAATGGCTAGATCCTTAGAATTGTCTGGTTACAATAATTATTTAAGTTGTATTCAGGACTGTTTGCTACAGCCAATGGTGGCGGGGTTGCAAAGGAAAGTCGTCAGTGGCTTTGGATGTGGCAGATACTAGCTCACCAATTCTTCAAGCAGTTTGTGAGATAGTGCAAACCATCAGTGATTAGGACATGAGGAGCTTGTGCAGTTGTACAAACCAGACAGTATGCTTTCTGTGTATTTGTGCTGTCTGTTAGCCAACTGAGCTGCAGCAATCGTATCACTCCTGGGCAGTCTTGTTTTCTTGAGGCATCCACCACACAGATTCATCAAGCACTGGGGACTGATCTTCTCTGTTCCTCTACTTGCAGGTCAATATGCCTCTTCCCATTTCAGTCTGTCCACAGAAACAAAGGCTCCAATTTAGCTTGAGGGACAACAACCACTAGCAAATGGTCTTTTGTTGACAATTCATCTGCTATATTGGTGTGCAGGCCTGTAAGAAAATGAAAGAAAATTATAACCAGTATAAAATCCCAGTTTTCAGATATTACTATATCAATATATGTGTTCTCTATAAGTACTGAGGATCATACAGCACTCTCCTATGAGTAGAACTTATTACTCCAACTGGTCAACAGTTAGCTGAAAGATCCTCCCTTGTATTGTTAGAACCTCAAACAAGAAAAACATCAGGAAAAAGATAAGGTTATATCTATCCCTTTCTTTTCTGTCACATGCGAGACACTCTCACAAGAATTCTCATACCAAAAAGTAACGAATTGAGGGCAGCGATTTCCAAGGGAATACATTCTCCAAAAGCGAAAATTTAGTCTGTGAGTAACCCTTAGAATTCCATAAAAGTAATTGTCAGTGCATCTCCATCATTACGAAGAGAAATGAATCATATATAGGATTCTATGTAATATGCCATATTAAATCCACAATCACTATCCAGAGAATAAAGTCCTGCTTAATGAAAGAGCGAGAGCTCGAAGAAGTATCCATACCAATGCAGGCAAAGTACTTAGGGAGCAATCGTGGAAGCTTTACTGCAGGCTCTGCAATTCAACACTAAAAGGAAATGGAGGGGGTAGAGGGGCGTCAGAGCACCTGGCAGTTTACAGCCCCCACCTCCTGTATGCATGCCTTCATCCAAAGAGAACTGCAAAACAATGACTTTTTCCTGGAACACAGTGCCAAGCGCGCTTGCCTTTATGGGGCAAATGCAACTTTAGAGGCAAGGATTGCAGCCAGTGTCTTCCCTACCGGGGAGAGGGTTGAAAACGTCAGCACTCCTCTCAACGAATGACATCCCTCAAACTATTGCTGTGAGTCAGGAGCGTCTTCTGAATACCTCTGCGGTAAGACAGGAAACACGGTTGCCTCCCTCACTTCTTGAAATCACAAAACTCCTCCACATGAACAACTTCAAACATGGGAATTAGGCACATCGGCTGACATGCGCAAAGGTCTTTTATCCTGGAATACCGCCATCGGCTGGGAAGTGTTAGCCCCTCTCCCCCTCAGAATCATGGGACTTGTAGTTCCATGAATCCAATGAAAGGAAGACACATACACAAGCACACATAAAGTACAAATAAACGCTATTTCACCGTATTGCAATAGTCATACATTATATGTTCTGCACCCATAAGAACCTGAAGGCGCCTTGTGCATCAAAGCCCTGACAGCTTTATTTAAAATTTGAAGCTTTCTATAAGCCAAGCAGAAGTACGTTTTGTCAGTTCTCAATAAGTTTAATTCTGGGGGAAGTAGTCCAAATCCAGTCCATTTTCAATTGTTCTAAGTGTAAACTTATATTGACTCCAGTCTTAGAATTCACCAGTGCTAGTCAACAGCCAGCAACTCAGGAAAGAGTGGAGAGGGGTTTTCCTCAGGCAACCTACTACAAGCAAATAAAGGGATGGTTATACCCCCCCTTCCCAAAAGATAAACACACTTTCAGTGATAAGGTCCTAAGCACCAAGGCTTGAAGGCTGTAATGTCTACAATGGACAAGAAACAGTCTCCAGCTAACTAGCTTGTGCTGCCTGGGTGTGGTATTGATGCTCATGTTCTCTCCTTCCTTTTCTCCTCCCCTCTCTTTTACTTTCTTTCTTTCTCTACTAATCCCCACATATGCATATCGGAATCTGTAAACATCCCAGTTCAGGGTGCTGGTTAGACCTTTATTACGGAGCACCAGTAGGTCATCTCTCCACAAGGGTGGTGTAAGTAAGTCATTTCCAAGTAATAAATTCAAAATCTTGTTAGGTCCAATACAAGCATTTGAAAAATAAACGTGGGCTCAATCCCTGCTAACTATTGCACATAGTAGACATGATTAACTTAAGGAAAATTGTGTATAGTACATCACAGTACCAAAATAAATTAAGTTAGAGCACAACACAACAAAAATACCACAATCAATCGAATAGAAAAAATTTAATAAGAACAACATCACCAAAACAATTCAAATCCAATAAGGGGGACCAGACATATGAATTTTTAAAAGTTTAGCTAAAAAAAGCACCAAGAAAAAATAAAATGACTGATATGTTTTCTTGGGCTAGCATACCACCTGCCCTCATCAAAAGTCGCAGGAGTCAGTGTTCTAACCCCTGGTGCAGGGATTTAGTAAAAGTACCAATACAAATAAGAAATCCAGTTGGACTGCAACCCTTGCCCAACCCAGGAGGTTGTAGTAAATTGACTTGTTGGTTGGGCGGCTGGGTGTCCTTCTCAAGCAACAGCCACAGTCCTTGTCCGGGTGATCCACAAAAGTCACTAAATTCACCTTTGCTTAACTCTGCTTGGCATAAAATCAGTCAGGCTTAACTTGGAGGCAATGTGTAAAGTATTTATACAGCACTCAAACAACATTAAAGTGAAAACCCCACATCAATTTAAAAAACTAGAGTAAAATTTTATAAATTATTTGACACCAAAACAACAAAAATGCAATCGCCTGGGGCGGGTAAAAACCAACAAGGGCAAAGGTTAGCTGTTAAAAAGCAAGAACGCCTAGGAGAAATGAAATGGAAAAATAGGGCATAAAAAAACCTTGCAAATGCAGCATGTGGACGACATTACTGTGGTAATTGACTACTGCGACCTCCCATCGACAGGATGAATCAGCTGAGAAAACGGTCAAGGAAAAAGCTTAGAGAGGCAAAACCAATAAATATAGGGCCCAGTGGTGACTGGGCATAGGCAAAAAATGGAGAAGAGTCCTACCTGTAGGGGAAGAATCCCTCTTACATGATATCCAGTTGGCATTGGAGCATCTTGCTGGGCTGCGAGAAAACCCTCAGTCTTGCCCTTCAGCTTTCCACATATGTCACAGTCAGCAGGTCCAGTCCTCCTCTGTCCACAGACCCAGAACATGTTCTGGTAAGCTGGGGGTGAGATGTTACTTTTGTAGTAGTTATTGGGTGGGGATGACTCCTGGACATTCCCTAAACAATAGCACAAAGTTTCCATGGGCAACCCCTCTCTCTTTTTCAGCACATCCTGTTTGCCTTACTACAAACTATCCCACAGTGTACTGTTCTTAGTTTAATCCAACATGAAAAAACTCATCTGTCCTTGGTTATGAGTGGTGCCCCCGCTATGGGTGTTTCTATGGAAATGAACAGCCTCCTTCTCTTCAACAACACCAAACTGGTTCTAGGACCTGTTCCTCTCTCACTGGCATGGTGCCAACTTGGCTACAGTTAGCCCTGGGATCAAAGGGCTTCAATTCTCAGGTCTCCCTTTATACTAAATTATGAATGGGCAGGCCTCACCATTTTCCCTTTCAAATTAATGAAGTGCCTGAACTCTCCCCAACTGCTCTCCCAGTCCTGAGAGGAATTACACATCCCACAACCAGGTCCTCCTGCCAAAAGGTGCAAGCCTTAGTTTATACTCTGGGTACAGTTATCACACCTCATTGAGGGGAAAGCACTGGCAGGTGGCAGCAGCTTGCATGTTAATACTAGTTAGCCGACTGGAACTTCAAGCAGACAGTATAAAGGTTTTAATTTAATTTTCCAATATACTTTCCAGTCCAAATTCACATTTGAATTGGATTTTTAAGAAATATTAAAAACAGTGGTTGAATAATTGTTGTAGTTTATCCCAAAGTAAAGTTAACAGAAATTTAGAGTTTGGCGGATGGGGTTACTCTGTCACAAACATGACAGATATCCCTTCTGCTGTATTACAATTCCATTATATCCTATGATAATCGTGATACAGCAGATGAGATATCCATCACATTTGTGATGGATTAACCCGTCTGCCAAACTCTTAATCAGCCCTAAAGTGTTTCTCTTATAAGATCTACTGTAGCTATGTATAGTGAAAGTAGCTTTAAGGAGCTAGTATCTGTAGGAGCATGCCAATATAAAAATCATCCACTTTTAAATAGTAGACACCTTGGTTACCTTGTAAGCTGCAAGATCTGCTTGGAGGTGACTTGTATAGTATTTAAATGTAGGGCCCCTTCCTATCTAAAATGGTTATTTTGACAGAATCACCTTCAGGTTTAAAAGCAGGAGCATTTGGGCTACACATGTTGGTCGAAAGCGAGGTTTTACCTCATCAGCCTAGTGGATGATACAGTGTGTGCTGCAATCCACAGGTGACATTTAACTTTCCATGCCATTGGTGTGTTTTCCTGCACCATATACTGCAGTCTTACTAAAAAGTGTATGCCGATTTACCATGTTTTAGGGGGTTGAAGTGCATACAATGGGGCCTGAACACCAGTTCCCCAGTGGACAGAGATCACACTCCAACAAAAAGAAAAATGCCTGCCAGCAAAAACACTGGAGTGATTATGCATAAGGAGGGATTTTCTCACAGTTGCAAATAAGAATGACTGTTTGAATATTATATTACTGCTATCATACTTCTTATAGCATGGTTGTAGGGACAGAAGACTCATTGTTGGACTGTTTCCTTTTTGCAGGGTCATTCCCAATCTTTTTGCATCCTTTCTCCTAATTTCTCTGACCTGTTTTTATTGGCTTTAGGACTCTGAGCACTTTACCACTGTTAACCAGTGCTAAAGTGCATATGCTCTCTGTGTAAATTGTATTGTTGATTGGCTTATCCATGACTGGCATATTTGATTTACTAGTAAATCCTTAGTACAGTGCACTAGAGGTGCCCAGGGCCTGTAAATCAAATGCTACTAGTGGGCCTGCAGCACTGGTTGAGCCACCCACATAAGTTGCCCTGGAAACATGGTGCAGACCTGCCACTGCAGTGTCTGTGTGTGCAGTTTTAAACTGCCAATTCGACTTAGCATGTGTACCCAATTGCCAGGCCTAAACCTTCCCTTTTTATACATGTAAGGCATCCCTAAGGTAGGCCCTAGGTAGCCCCATGGGCAGGGTGCACTGTATGTTAAAGGTGGGACATGTACTTATGTGTTTTACATGTCCTAACAGTAAAACACTGCCAAATTCGTTTTTCACTGTTGCAAGGCCTATCTCTCTCATAGGTTAACATGGGGGCTCCCTTTAAATATTATTAAAGCGTAGATTTCCTTTGGGAGCAGATAGACATGTGGAGTTTGGGGTCTCTGAACTCAGAATTTTTAAATATATCTTTTAGTGAAGTTGGTTTTGAGATTGTGTGTTTGAAAATGCCACTTTTGTAGATTCCCTCTGTGGGTTAGGTTGACAGTTGGGCTGTTTGCACCTCTCTCTAGACAGTGACACAAAGGGAGCTGAGGTGTAGCCTGCATATCCTGATGAGCCATCTGTGCTAGGAGGGAGGGGAGGAGTGGTCACTCACACCTGAAAGGGCTGTGCCTGCCCTCACACACTGCAGTCTCCAATCCACGGGTGTGTGTCTGGGGCCTGGCCTGGGCAAGGCAGGATCTTGAAAGCAACAGGGACTTCTCTTTGAAGTAGGCCTACTTTAAAGGCATAAAGGGGTATAAGAAGACCCCCCAAAACCCTTGAAAATTAGATCACTTCTGGAATCAAGAGGAACATCTGCCAAGGAGAAGAGTTGAGGAGAAGTGCTACCCTGCCTGTCACTGTGCTTTGTGGAGCTATCCTGCAGTTGCTGCTTGTGCCTGTGAAAGGGGACAAAGACTGGACTTTTGTTGTGCATTCCTGCTTCTGAAGAATCTCCAAGGACTTGAACTGAGCTTGCCTCCTGTTGTTGAAGTCTCAGGGCCATCAAGTAATTCTGCTGCCAGCACCTGGACTCTCTGCTGAGACTCCTGCCCTGCCAAGTGGTGCCCTATCCAGTTCCTGGGCCCTTGAAAGGTGAAGCTGGCAGACAAAGACTAAAAATCCATGCACAGACCAGCGTGCAGGGAAATTTTCGACGCACCTTCCGTGACCCGGCTGATAATGCGCTGCTGGCTTCGCAGCTGAAATCAACGCTCCACCTGCATCGCGGCTGGAAGATCAACTCAATGCGATTGGAGATACGACGTGCAACACCTGCTAACAGAGGCTGATAACGATGCGAACCCCACGCAGCGCGGTCTTGTGATACCGTGCGACCAGGCGCATCACTCTCTTGCGGGAGAGGAGAAACGACGCATGCCGACCCGACCGGAGGAGGAACTTCGCACGGTCTCGCTTGCGAGTGAGAAATTGACGCATCGCTGGCTGTTTCTGACAGACACTAGCCTGTGCGGTGTTATTTTGATGCTACCCATGTACTTTTGTATGCTAACAACGATCTCACTCTTTTTTTTAAAGGATTTAAGGCTCTTACTGTTTGAAAATTCATAACTTGACTTGTGTGTGTTGATTTTGTTGTCGTTTTGGTCTTGTTTTGTTTAGATAAATATCTATTTTTCTAAACCTGTGTTGAGTCATTTTGTAGTGTTTTCACTGAGTTACTGTGTGTATTGGTACAAATACTTTACACATTGCTTCTGAAGTTAACCCTGCCTGCGTGTGCCAAGCTACCAAGGGGGTCAGCAGGGTGAGGGTCTTGCTTTGACAGGGGGTAACCTGACTGCCAACCAGAGACCCCATTTCTAACATTCATTAACTCAGAGTAGTAGGCTCCCTAATTCTCGCTGGGGAGTTAAATCAGAGGTGCATCTCCTTTTAGCAGCGCTCTTCTCTGTTGAGCACACCTGTGGTTTAATGGTGGTCACCTTCTGTGTACTCGCGATTGCAGAGTTCACCACAGGGAAAGTATAAGGTGGATCAGGACAAAAAGTACAACTTTCAGAGTGGCACAACTTTTCCTAATTATGCAGAGGCCCTGCTTGTAAAACTATTTGCATAGCATTTTGATAGCTCCTGTCTCTTGTGCCCAATTTTGTTCAGCTTCACTCCAACCTAGGTGATCTGCATCCAGTCGTTGGTGCACAGGGCAAACTAATTTCAGGTGCAGTGATGGAGAGCCTGAATATCTTGAATTCAGTTCCTGGTTTCAGGTTTTACTTCATAGGACCCATGGACATGTATATTTTTTTCCCCTGTGGTTACAGCAGCTGTGTTTAGTATTCCAAGTGGTAGCGATGCAATACCTAAACTGAATCCAGTGAGTTAATATGCTTTTCAAGAACATATGCTAGATGGGTTTTAATGTTTGCTAATCTTGGTACATATTTTACATTTTTCCATAGGTTCAAGAGTTTCACCAACTGGAATCCAATCTGCAAATATGCCAGTTTCTTGCTGACACTCGCAAGTTTCTCCACCAGATGATTCGAACTATTAACATTAAAGAAGAGGTCCTGATCACCATGCAGATAGTTGGAGACCTTTCATATGCCTGGCAGCTCATTGATAGGTGAGTGGGAACTGAATATGTTGGCCCCGGTTTATAGCATCCAAGAAATGTTTAGAAGCAATTTTAGGGGTCCCAAAGGAGAGTCATTTTCTGAGAACTTGATTTCATGCCACTAAATGCAGACGTGAGAACTCCTGTGGCATTGGGAGAATAAACTACTATGGAGCAGCCCTGTAACCCTGGCAACCTAGGCGGATGAGTGTAGAAGAAAAACAAAGATTCCCTTCGGGAGAAGCTTTCAGCCTAAACCTCTTAGGCCAAGTATTGTAATTTTAAAACAATGCATTGTGATTATACAGTTAGTTTTATTCACGGTATAAAGTTAATTGATGTTTAAAAAGGACACGTTTTTGACATATCATGACATTACAGGTGCTCCAACATGGATGGCACAGTGAAGGTGAATGGTGACATATGTGAAAAGTTGTCCATAGAATACATCTACAAAATATAAACACGTATCACTTTGGGCTGATAAAATTGTAGATTCTTAGCACTACTCAAATTTAAGAGTACATTGCGTATGTCATAATAAATCAAAATCAGTCCATTAGTTCATTTGTCAACATTTCGAACCTATGGAATAGATTTATCCAGGAACATCATCAGGAAGCAATATGTGGTAACAGCCAGTTTGGAGTGATACATCACCGGTATTGGATTGTGTAGGGCAGGGCACTAATATAGGACTAGTAGTGAAATTGAGATCCTACCAAAAGGCAGGAATACAGCGCCGTCCGGAGATTGGCAAGCAGGACTTTGAGACTAGCGCAGCAAATGTGGGTGGTCAGAAGAGCTGGAGTGTGCAGCAGCCTTTCACCTCAAGCATAAAAAATAAAAATAACCAATATGTGTTGTGATTTGTTTTTCAGAAGATTCGTTGTTTAGAGACACAGTTTAGCCAAAAAAAAGAATTAATCGGCAGGGCTCCTTTAAGTACCTCAACAGTAGACATTCAGTTGTGCACACAGGTGCACCACAAAAGCCTTGTGGCCACTGAGTAGAAGGACCACATGATTTATTATGTTTGTGCTCACCTGTCTAGGAAACACATTTTCACAGAAAAGACAGACTATTGTCACGTTGTTACAGACAGTAATGCCATAGCTCTACCATACCTTTTACTTGAAGCCAAACTGGCGTGTTTTCCAGTCAAGCAGATACCACATTTATATCTACATGCTTTTCACTGAAGAAGCCGAAGCCAAAGCTTGGTCACACCACCATGTGTAACCCTCCAGTCACACCACCATGAAATAAAATGCAACTTAAGAAACCCAAAGACTGGTGTAAGATGTCCTGCAAGACATCAGAAATGTCATTTCGTGTAAACTCCACATAAAGGGGGTTATTCTAACTTTGGAGGAGGTGTTAATCCGTCCCAAAAGTGACGGAAAAGTGACGGATTTACCACCAGCCGTATTACGAGTCCATTATATCCTATGGAACTCGTAATACGGCTGGTGGTATATCCGTCACTTTACCGTCACTTTTGGGACGGATTAACACTCCTCCAAAGTTAGAATAACCCCCATAGTGTTGAAGAATGTGTGCTTCGTCATACCAGTTTTCCTCTGGCATCTCCGAGATTTTCTTATTGTGTTTTGTGTTTAACACTGCTCTGAAGCAGCCTTCTCACAGTGTGAGTGATAAACATTCGTGACCGTTTCACAGTGACAATAGAAACGTGTTATGGCATGGATTACTAAAACCCATTAATTATTTTTTTTATTTTTTAGTTGCTGCACCAGGGGTTTATTGTCTGCTAAAAGTCACAGTAGAATGGGAGCAAATGTGTAACTAGCAGAAACTGAGACACAGCGATATATCACAGTTACACATTACAAGTCTGCAGAAAACTCATAAGAAACCATAAAAGTATATATGAATGCATGATATAATGTTGGATACCTTCTCCATTCCGGATTCTTTGGCTTTTGTTTTTTAACGTCTTTATTGCATGTGGTAATACAAAAAACGAAAACATATATTCAAGTTGCAGTAAAAGGCAATGTTCAACAAAATGGCATACAGGAAAGGCCATATTATCGTAATCTCCAATAGTGGGCAGTGTACACACACATGCATTACTGAGACAAAACATGAATTCATAGATATCCAGCAGTGTTCACCTTCTTTAAATCATCAGTTCTTGTCCTCTGTCCATTCACGAATACTGGAGAGTGACTTTTCACTGTGAGTAACGCAGCGCAGTGTTCCACAGTCCATTGCGGCATTACACAGCAGGACCGATATGTATCAATCCATTGTGATCAGTAAGAATGTTTTGATAGTGCCCCAAATATCTCTGGGCCTGGATGATGATGGGGTGGCATCGTAGCATACACCTCAAATTGTTCATTGTAGTAAATAGGAGATTGGAGCCACTACTATTTCAGGAACCGTCCTCTACCCCAACTTCAGGCTACTAACCTGTACGCCTGCAGCAATGCCAGTGCCATGTATCAGTGGTGAGATTTGGGTATGTTCCACACCCATCCCAGCATGGCCACTCTTGGATCTTTAGGTGTCTCATGCGCTGCCATGGATGAAAGCACATGCAGCATCTCCTCCCAGTATGCATAGATAGCTGGGCTAGACCAATCCAAGTGCAAGAAGTTAGTCCCAGTCTGCCCACACCCAGTGTGGTTGGTGTCTACGCTGTAGCCATACTTGTGAAGAGACACAGTGGTGTGGTATGCCCCCTGGAGCATTTTATAATATATGATATGAAACTTGCTGCTAGGGATATCATACCATGTTTAAGTGCAGAAAAAAGTCCACATCTTCTCTGAAATCTCAAGCCCCACTTCCTCTTCCCATTTAGTCCTCAAGAACCGCCCAATACAGCTTGGTAATTAACTTTGTCGTCGAGCTGGGTGCAATGAGTACATTTAGCACCATACAGAGCATCTGCTCCACAGAGAACTCTGGCCCTAGCGCCCCCAGTGCACTTATCAATTGGCTATGCAGGAGAATATCCAGTATTGTGGCCTCAGCAAAGTCTTCAGGGCTCAGGAATAGTTTTTTAACATATGGTGCCCCCTAGTTTACCAATCCCCTGGCACACAGTTGAAGGAGCGCCTTTGGTTTGTATGTGGCCAGGATTTCTGAATGCTCATGAAGTGGGAGCAAGGGTAAATATAGTACCTCCAGGTATGCCCATCCACCTAGCTCTGTTCATGCCCCCAAGTGTGCAATTTGGAGTTGACATAGTGAGTGTCTGGTGGCAGAGTGGTAGTACAATTCAGGGTGACAATTCTTGTTCCCTCCGTTAAGGCGAAATTTACAAATTTGCCCCAGTTGATAGTGACTCAAGACAGCTAGCCAAAACTGATAAATTCTCTCAGAATCTCATTAAAACAGTTACCTGGATTTCACAGGTGCAGAATCAAGTCTTCTGCATAGAGCGATTTCAAGATGGGGCGCAGTGTAGCGAAGGACATGGGCTGCACAATTGTGATGTGATTTTGCTGCTCCAGACCATTGCAAATTTTATAGGGGAGAGTGGACAGCCCTGTCCCGTGCCCCTTAAGAGTGCCAGAGTATCGGAAAGACAGTCGTTAATATGTATTCTTACGGTTGGGACACAGTACAAGAGCCAAATTCAGGACATGAAGGACTCTGGTATGTCTCTGTGTCTGATAATAGGAAAGAGGTATCCCCATTCCACTGAGTTAAACGTTTTTGAGGAAAACTGTGATCGTGTCAAGTCCTGGGTTGAGGTGTTAGGGCAAAGAGTGTGTAAATATTATGTGCCGTGGAGCGTCTGTGGACACAACCTGACTGACCCAGTCAAATCACATCATGTCTTTAAGGAGTAGGTTAAACTTATTTGTGATTAATTTGATTTGTATTTTAGTGTCACAGTTGAGGAGTGACAGTGGGCGGTAAGAGTCACAATATTTTGCCTGCTTGCCAGGTTTCTGAAAAGTCACCAGGATACCTTCTCTCAGGGAAGGATGAAGGATCTGTGTATAGGACTTTTCAAGCATATTCAGAAGATGTGGGATCTGTATGATCTTATAGCGTTTTTTAGACTTCTGCAGGGAGTCCATTGGACCTCAGGGTTTTACATGTGTGGAGGCCGTCAGTGACTTCCAGCACTTCATCTGGTATGAAGGATTGTGTCCGGAACAAGCGCTGTGCATTGCTGAGCCACACCAGAGCCTGTCTTCCAGATAGTGGCCAATTTGCATGGGGAATTGTGATCCACTGATCGAGTAAATCCCTGAGTAATATGAATGAAATTAATGGAGAATTGCTGTTGTGCCAGGTGTTCGACACCTCCCTCATCTATTATTGACACAACAGTGTTTGTTACTTACCTCCAAAACTGTACTTTACTTACCTCCCCCAGGCACTGTTGAAAATTGCAGTGTCCACTTTTAAAATAGCTTTTTACCAGTTTAAAGAAAACTGTGTACATTGTTGATTCCATTTAAAGTTCTAAGTACTACTATGCAAAGTACCTTTCATTTAATGTACTTACCTGCTAACTGAAACTTGTGGTTCCAGAAATAAATTAAGAAATAATATTTTTCTATCTAAAAACCTATTGGTCTGGAGTTAAGTCATTGAGTGTGTGTTTTCACGTATTGCTTGTGTGTGTGCAGCAAATGCTTAACATTACCCTCTGATAAGCCTAACTGCTCGACCACACTACCACAAATAGAACATTAGTATTATCTATTATTGCCTTTGTCAAGCCTCTTGGGGAAATCCTGGACTCTGTGCACACTATATCTAATTTTCATATAGTATATACAGAGCCAGCTTCTTACACACGAGTTAATAAATTCTCAAATTCATATTTCCTTAGTGGTTCATTTGATATTTCAAGGCCTTACCACTGGCTTATAGCCTTGAATGTCTCCTGTTTTGACACTAATGTTTAACAGGCTGCCAGCTTCCTTTTGCAATCCAACAGTGACATGTGTTACTTCTGCCTGTCTTCTCAACAGTGTAAGCACTGGATCAATACAGATGGATAACAATTAAGTGGCTGGTCCTGGGTCAGGCAACCTTCTCCATATGTTGGCCTCTGTCCCCACTAATCACTTAAGATGGGATTTTTTAGTACCCCATACATCTGCTCTAGATTTGATTCGTCAGACTACCTGTTTGAAATTGGGTCTCTAGGCGGCGAAGGTATGTAGCCTGTCCAATTAGGGACCACAAACCTAGTCAGATACACAACCTAAATTAACCTGTGCTCACCCTCTGGTAGCTTTGCAGAGAGCAGTCAGGCTTATCTTAAGAGACAAAGTGTAAAGTATTTGTGCAACATTTAAATTACAGTGACACATTGAAAATATCACAAAAAGACTCACACCAGTTAAGAACAATAGAGGGTAGTTTTATGTGTAAAACAAGACCAAATCAACAGGATTCCAATAAGTAGATGCTGAGAGATACAGTTTTAAAGATTTAGGTGAAGACTTGACATAAAAGTGCAAAGTGCCAATTGTAGTTATCTGTTTGTGCCGGACTAGGACAAAGTCAAGAGTACAGGCAACTGTGGTGGAGCGCGGGCCGAATGCAGGGGCCTACTTAGCCCAGCTAAACACAGTACCTTAAATCCTGGTGTGTGGTCTGTGCAGTGTTACTTTGGAAGGCTTTGCAGCAGTTCCAATGAGGACCTCAGAGGACAGAGCACCTTAGGCCCACTTCACGGGGCCAGGACTGGCTGGGCAGACTCATAAATGGGTGGTGTGGGAGCCTTTTCTTTTGTGTCCCTGACACTTCAGAAAACAGGAGGATAGTCAGATGACCTGTGGAGTCTGGCTTGTAGGTTCAGTCCTTTTCACTCCCAGGCAAGAGGGCAACAGGCACAGGTCAGCACAGCAAAGTGGGAGTCCAGCAAAGTAGCAGTACAGCAGAGTGGCAGTCTGTTCAGCTGCACAGCAGTCCTTCTTCCTGGCAGAGTATCCCCAGGTCCAGAAGTGTGCTGAAGTAGTGGTGTCTTAGGTCCAGCTTTTATACTTTGGTGCCCTGGCTCTGGAAGACGGGATAATCCTCTAGAGGCATACCTTTCAAGTGCACAGATGCCCTGCCTCCCCTGCCATGGCTCCAAGCTGGCTGGAGTGACATTGTAGGGTCGGTAATCTCTATTGTGTGTGGACAGGACAAGCCTATTTAGTTGTAAGTGAGGCAGTGCTAAGCTCCCCCCATCATGTCAGTTAATGGCCCATTAAGGCCCATCAAGTTACACCTAATCTCCCATTGTGTGTGGCTATCTAGAGGGAATGCACAAAGGCCCAGATTTCACCCACCCCAAATACGTATTGGAGACAGGTAGCAGGCACACACGGCTTGGAGTAGAAAAATGCCAACGTTCTAAAAGTGGCATTTTTACAGGCGAGCGCAAAGCACTCGGTCCTGTGTTGTAATCTCTCTTTGGGTTTCAAACCACGCCCAAGTCACATCAGTTTCTTTCATTGGTTCGTGAGCTTGCCTTTTAAAGTCTGCTTGCTTTCATTAGTGAAAGGCATGCATAAGTCATGCCTTTTCCGGTGTTTAACCCTCCTCGAGCGCAGCAACCAAGTACTGAAAACATACAAGGCTCCATGTTTTCCGTCCAGTTTATGGACTACTTTTTCTTGTTTTTCGCAGTGCGATCTCGCTGGGCAAAAGTCGCTTTGCAAGACATCGACCCTGTTACATAGTTAATTGCACTTTTGCCAGTTACATGGATAATTGCACTTTTGCCAATAGGTTTCACTACAGTGAACTTTTATTTTCCTTTGTATGTCTGCTTTGCACTGATGGCGGCCATCAGCTCGCTTATGTGAAACTTTTACTTTTCAGTTTATATGGCAAGAAAAGTCCGGTTAGGAGTTTACAATGCTAAATGCTCTACCTCAAGCAAGCGCCAGACCGGTTGCATTGCAAATGCTTGTTAAAATTGTAAACATAAATCCAACGTAACTATTAAAAATTATTTATTATTACAAGTCTGTAGCTACTAAACATGACAGTCCTATTCCTTCTGAATCAGGGATTGCACGTAATAAAGGTATTAAGTAATCCCCAATGTTATCCTACGAGAGACAAGGCCTCACAGTAGTGAAAAACAAATTTGGGAGTTTTTCACCACCAGGATGTAAAACTCAAACATGCAGGTCCTGCTTTTTACTTACACCGTAACCTGTCCTATGAGCTACCTAGGGACCACCTTAAGGATGTCTTAATGTGTAATAAAAGGGGAGTTTAAGGCTTGGCAAGGGGTTTTGAATGCCAAGTTGACATGGCAGTGAACAGGCACATACAGGCTCTGCATGTTTAAAGGTCTACTTACATGGGTGGCACAATCAGTGCTGCAAGCCCACTAGTAGCATTTAATTTACAGATTCTGGGCACATGTTGTGCATTTTACTAGGGGCTTACACGTAAGTTAAGTATGTCAATTGTGGATACACCAATGTTACCATGTTTAGAGTACTGAGCACCTGCACTTTATCACTGGTCAACAGCGGTAAATGCTCAGTCCTAAAGCCAGTAAAAACTAATAAAGCACAAAGTAGAGGTGAAAGGCAAAAAGTCTGGGCATGATCCTGCAGAGAGTGCCAGGTCCAACACTACCCTAAGCCCAAACTCTTCAACTATACACATTGTTCGAGGCCAGACCTATAACAGCATAGTTAAAGTTTATTTTTTTGTGGTTGTGACTACTAAGAAAGTCTTACTTAGGCGATAGAAGCGTTGTGTTTTCTGTTGTGTTTTTGGCCTAATACCACTTAAAAATGATGTTTCTGTTTGCTCTAAAACCAGCAGTTGTATTACTTGTGCAGCATAACAAATAATTCTTACTTGTAACCATGCTGCTTTAAACATTTTATTTTTAGCTTCACTGCCATTATGCAAGAAAGTATTAGAGCTAATCCTTCTATGGTCACCAAACTTAGAGCTACATTCCTAAAGGTAAGTGTCCTGCCTGTAAAGTAAAATTATATAATTGTGTTTGAGATGAAAATTCTTGGTGGCCTTTTTTTACAGTTGCCAGCTCCAACACATAATAACTTGTTTTCTTTAGTTACATTTTGATTCAGAATCAAACTAATCTGAAGTTAGTTTACATTTTCAGAAGTAAATTCATTTATTATATCTCACAGCATCATTTTCCAATTAATATAGTCTTCATTTTAGCAACTTACATTTTATTTTATATATCTGTTATAAAATATCAGTTTCATAAGTTTGTAAATTACACGTCCAGCATACCTTCTACGGCCACATCACAAAGACAACACCTGTGATTTTCGTAAACCTCTATTTATCATGAGATTTATAAACCTCCCACTAATTATGGAGGGTAGTGTCTGTAAATCATATATTTCAATGAGTATGTCTACAATTAAAGGTTAGATTTCACACATGTGGAAAGTCGTTCAGTTGAAAGTTACATTCATGAATATTTCTCTGTTTATTCTTGCCCTACATATTCAATTTGTACACTTAAGCCATAGTTTCTTGGCTGTAAATGTAGGTGCAAAAATGTGAAGAGCACTTCTCAAATTTGTCAATGCCTGTTGTTACATTTATGTCAATATAAAATCCACCATACCAGTGTGTTTTCTGCAGTCAGAGGTGGAACTTGCAGTCATAAAAATCAATAAATCATGGCCTGTTATTTAGCAGCAAATATATTTTTGGCTCAAATATTTTTAATCTTGGTTGTGCAAAACATTTATTTTGAATATGATTGTTCTACACCTCCTGAAGGTATTGTTATAATTTATTAGATATAAAGCTATAAAGTTTATTATGTGATATTGACTGCAACAAAATCATGCTCACATGTTCTCAGATTAGTTATGTGATGAGAGTTTTCAGTCATGAGGCTGGTGGTAATTTTTTGGCAAAGTTAAGAAACTGCTAGAGGAACCTTCCATCTCACCAGTAGAGAAGAGGCAGGGTAAAAAGCAGAGAAAGACAACTATAACCACCAACCTGTGTATTTTCTTTAAACCAATCTGCCCTTTACATATGCCCCAGTGTTTTTTTTATCTGTTTCTACCTGTTCTCAGCATTGCCCGATTTGTCACTCGTCTCAGTGCTCAAAGATGTTCTTTATATCTGTCTATTTTCCTTAATATTTTTCTACAATTTTTTCATTACAATTGTCGTAAATATTCTTAGGAAAATTCTGCCCTGTTTAAATAAATAATCAGATACCTAACATTGTGGAGAGACCTGTTTGTAAGCGTTATTATGTTGTGCAATATTTCTGACTACAATATTCTGAAACCAGCTAACATGACAACACTGAAGAGCTATAGTGTTAAGCCAGCCTCACTCATTTAATACTCATTGTATACGATTTTCCTTTACTGTACTGCCTATTGCAAAATTTGCATTAGGAACCATGGATCATTAGGTCTTCACTTTCTCACAGAGGGTTATCCTGCAGTCCAACATTTTTAGTTAATTAAAGTAGGTATTGTGGCTACGGCTTCTAAGTGTGAAGGTCATAAAACCAAATAAACATTTCTCTGCCCTAGGGCTTGCAGATATCACATTTATTGTTTACTGTTGTAAACTGCTGCAACATACATTTTATTTCCATATTTTGGTACTGTTTGTAACTAAATATGCCAGTGCAGTTATTTTAGTTTAGGTATGTTTTTGCCACAAAAACGTATCATTATATCCATTATACAGAGATCTGGTGGCATATCCATAGTTTCTATGCAAACAAAGTGGGGTTAAAATTTCTTATATAGTGCAGCCAGGTGAGTTAAATATAGTCCCTGTCCAAGCTAAGCGAGTTTATAATATCTAGTATACAGGCACTAGGTGACACATCCTTATAACTAATGCAATTAAATTTGAAAATGCCCACATATTTTTTAAGATTGTACTGGAAAAGATTTGTCCATACAGAAAAGCATTTTCCAGGAGGAGTAGGATAGAAAACAAATGTTAAACAAAACATTTACACCACACTCAATCCTGTGTATGTCAGTCAATACACGTATGCATGTAAATATACTTTTACTGTAAATGTCCATGTTTACAAATAGGGATTTGTGTGAATCCCCCAAAGCCTTCATAAGTATTTGCAAATTGATGCATATATGTCAGAATGTTGATATTTTACGTAAAGTGGCCCCGAATGCCTAATATTTATGGATGTTGAAGGATCTTTACTATATTTGTATTATTTATATGTAACGTATTTCTTCAAGCATTGATGCTGTATTCCTCCAACCATGTGACAAATTGCCATGTCTGCAATCTGAAGTAATTTTAGATTTTTATTTCAGCTTGCATCTGCTCTTGACTTGCCATTACTTCGTATCAATCAGGCAAACAGCACCGACCTTCTGAGTGTATCACAGTATTACTCTGGGGAGTTAGTGTCCTATGTCCGGAAAGTAAGTCACAACTCTTATGTTGCACTCTAAAGTTAAAAAAAAAAATCTGTTATGTTAAAATCTAAACTTATACTTTTAAACTGGAGTTTCGATTTCTCTTTTTTTGTAGCATACTAAAGGGATAGTTCTTAGTTTCGGTAGATGATGGTATTGCCAAGAACGGCAGATACCATTTGCACCAAACTTGCAATTTTCTCCCTTCTTCTAGAGTTGGGGAAACCTCATGATTTCGCCTGTAGAGACTCACCTGGCTCTGAAGGTGAAAGCAATTGACCTGACTACTCCATCAACCATTAGGCCACCAGGTGGCAGTGATGATCACCCCACCCATCTGTGATGTCTGCTGCCAAGTCTGCCACACAAGGCACGGCAGAGCCTCACCTGGCTGCTTATTCACCATTTGCAGCGACAAAAGTGCATCTACTGTAATCATAGACACCCCATCTAAGCAGTCTGAAATTATTAAATGTGGCAGCATTCTCTGACCTGGTGGACTACTGGGCCACCTGCCAGGGTCTAAATGACCCTTCAGGTCTATTGTTTATATTGGATGTGTTGTGCTTAGATTTGGTGATCTTGTGAGTACTCCCCTCAACAATGGTGTGATATCATTTGTTTTATTCGTTTATTAAAAATTCTATAAAAAGCTTCCCACTGATCCTATTTCATAAAGATAAAAAAGGTACTTCTTAAGTATTACAAAAGGAGATTATTTAGATTAATCAAATTGAGAATACTTTATTGATATTTGGACAAGCATTGTGATTGTATGTGTATGAATGCAACTCAGGGTAACAGAAGGCCAACTTTATTCTAACTTTCCATGCAGCAAAATGTAAAATGGTCACTTATTTGAAATGGTTGTGTGTGCAAATACTGTAAAATGTGCAATGTGTTCTATTAAAGCTTCTTTAAATAAAAACTTAAATAGAAATCTTTACATATAGTTTTGTTTAATGTCAGCATGTCAGATTCATGTGGTGTTTCCATTTTACCTGAGTGGCATGGATTGACGCCTGCTTCTGATTTCTTCTACCCCAATAGCATAATAACTTGTTCCTTTAGCTTGACTTATTTCATGAATATCCTCTATTCACTCCAGATTTTGCTATCTCGTATTAGACATTCTGAGTAACCATTATATGTCCTTAATCTAAACCAGGAAAATCGGAAAGTTGTACTTTAGGATGGGTGGCTCACTAATGAATTCACATTTATATTCTACATTTCAAATTGTGCTGGTGCTTTCTGACATGTATTTCAAGATTGTAACAAAGGAGGATTTCTTGCTAACTATGAAAATCAATGCATTACATCATTTTCAGCTTCTGAGACAAGGCACATGCTGCTTTGTGTCAGTGATTGACTCTGTAACCCCTTTGTAATTACAGGGAGTGCAGAATTATTAGGCAAGTTGTATTTTTGAGGATTAATTTTATTATTGAACAACAACCATGTTCTCAATGAACCCAAAAAACTCATTAATATCAAAACTGAATATTTTTGGAAGTAGTTTTTAGTTTGTTTTTAGTTTTAGCTATGTTAGGGGGATATCTGTGTGTGCAGGTGACTATCACTGTGCATAATTATTAGGCAACTTAACAAAAAAAAATATATACCCATTTCAATTATTAATTATTACCAGTGAAACCAATACAACATCTCAACATTCACAAATATACATTTCTGACATTCAAAAACAAAACAAAAACAAATCAGTGACCAATATAGCCACCTTTCTTTGCAAGGACACTCAAAAGCCTGCCATCCATGGATTCTGTCAGTGTTTTGATCTGTTCACCATCAACATTGCGTGCAGCAGCAACCACAGCCTCCCAGACACTGTTCAGAGAGGTGTACTGTTTTCCCTCCTTGTAAATCTCACATTTGATGATGGACCACAGGTTCTCAATGGGGTTCAGATCAGGTGAACAAGGAGGCCATGTCATTAGATTTCCTTCTTTTATACCCTTTCTTGCCAGCCACGCTGTGGAGTACTTGGACGCGTGTGATGGAGCATTGTCCTGCATGAAAATCATGTTTTTCTTGAAGGATGCAGACTTCTTCCTGTACCACTGCTTGAAGAAGGTGTCTTCCAGGAACTGGCAGTAGGACTGGGAGTTGAGCTTGACTCCATCCTCAACCCGAAAAGGCCCCACAAGCTCATCTTTGATGATACCAGCCCAAACCAGTACTCCACCTCCACCTTGCTGGCGTCTGAGTCGGACTGGAGCTCTCTGCCCTTTACCAATCCAGCCACGGGCCCATCCATCTGGCCCATCAAGACTCACTCTCATTTCATCAGTCCATAAAACCTTAGAAAAATCAGTCTTGAGATATTTCTTGGCCCAGTCTTGACGTTTCAGCTTGTGTGTCTTGTTCAGTGGTGGTCGTCTTTCAGCCTTTCTTACCTTGGCCATGTCTCTGAGTATTGCACACCTTGTGCTTTTGGGCACTCCAGTGATGTTGCAGCTCTGAAATATGGCCAAACTGGTGGCAAGTGGCATCGTGGCAGCTGCACGCTTGACTTTTCTCAGTTCATGGGCAGTTATTTTGCGCCTTGGTTTTTCCACACGCTTCTTGCGATCCTGTTGACTATTTTGAATGAAACGCTTGATTGTTCGATGATCACGCTTCAGAAGCTTTGCAATTTTAAGAGTGCTGCATCCCTCTGCAAGATATCTCACTATTTTTGACTTTTCTGAGCCTGTCAAGTCCTTCTTTTGACCCATTTTGCCAAAGGAAAGGAAGTTGCCTAATAATTATGCACACCTGATATAGGGTGTTGATGTCATTAGACCACACCCCTTCTCATTACAGAGATGCACATCACCTAATATGCTTAATTGGTAGTAGGCTTTCGAGCCTATACAGCTTGGAGTAAGACAACATGCATAAAGAGGATGATGTGGTCAAAATACTCATTTGCCTAATAATTCTGCACTCCCTGTATTAGTAAATGCTTTTGCGTCTGTAGTAGTCCATGTTCAGACATTAAACTGTAGTATCTGAATGCACAGTGGCCAAGTGAGTATGAAGGACTCAGCTATCACTTTGCATCCCATCCTATATGTTGACCTGGCTACTTATAGATAATCATCATTTCTCCAAGTCCAGGACTCCCTAGCGCTGTTCTCCACGAGTGAGCAGTTGACCTACTTAACAGAACACCATTACCTTCTAGTCCATCTTCCTTCCGCAGGCCTTACTGAATGAGCCAATCCCCAAGTTGGTGAAAATTGATCAAAGCATAAAAACAAATTAACCACAGAAAGTAATATTGATGCTGCTTCTGTGAATTTAATGAGTATATCAACATAAACAAAGGAAAGAGAAAATTAAATATAGCCTTAACTGAATGCAGCAGGAATTGGTATCTGTTTGTAGAAAGGAAAAAACACAGAGTGGTCCTATCCAGAATCTTATTTTCTGCATGATGGGAATGGGGAGCCATATTCGATTAACTTCCTTTTCTAAAGGTAGGCAGATAAAACTACTGAGAATAAATATTGTTGAAAAGGATTGCCCTTATCCAATTTTAAGTGACCTATTTCTCAGTCTACCACTCTGGTCACATATCTTAAGAACAGGCACCATCCTATATCATGGCCAACTCCAGGCAGAGAGACCAAAAGACCCTGGAAAAGAGACCATTGGTGTTGCTGCTGGGTATTGCAGCGCCCACCGAGCGA
This sequence comes from Pleurodeles waltl, assembly GCF_031143425.1. NCBI lineage: Eukaryota > Metazoa > Chordata > Amphibia > Caudata > Salamandridae > Pleurodeles > Pleurodeles waltl. The sequence continues at coordinate 996,411,814 of NC_090439.1, read as the reverse complement.
GGAGCTCAGCCAGATGATAAAATATGCCACTTCAGCGGGTGAGGGCTTGTACATCCTAAAAAGGATGCCCTCATTGATCACAGGAGTCTGATTCCAGTGTTTCTTGTTGAAATCCAGTGGTCCTGTGGTACAGCACACAAACTTTATTTCTTGAACCTAAATATGCCATGGAAGGATATGTGCTGGATAGCATGAAAAAAAATCCTCTTGACAAGGTACTCTTCAATATACTATGGGTCCTGATTTTAGAATTCTGAAATCATGATTTTAGGGACTTAACTTGCCCGCTCAGACTGAAAGTACTGGGACTTCTTTGTCAAGAGAAATGCTTGAAAAGACCGGGACAAAATTCACCAAGTAAACCAAGAGTAGAAGAGGATTCATGTCCTCCAAAAAGATAAAATCCTTTCAAGCTCACAGCCTATATGTTAATTTCCTGGTGCGCTGGGGAGGCCAAAAAGGGAGGCAGTGGCAAAATAAAGCAGTTGTAATTATTCTAAAGGGGTGGTTGAGGAGTATAGTTATCCCTGTGAATGTGCGCTGTAGAATTATTTGACTGCAACTGGGTAAAATGCTCTACCACAAATGCTTGAAACCTACAAATCTTTATTCATCACATACACTACTATTTTCCATCAGCCACATTTCTAGAGGAGAAGGGTACTGCTTTACAGTTGATGCAGGACGTCTGATCTACAGTGACAAATGCAGCAAAACAGAAAGGTCTTACTTACCTGTAACTATCTGATTTACACTTCTACGGTTGGGGAGTCACAAGCAACCTACCTGCCTCTCCAATGACCGGGAAGTAGTAAATAGCGATTATTTAAAAGTTATATTAAGGTACAGAGGCACAATTTACAATGGTAAAAACCTCTAACCTTAGGTGAAAGCTGTGTTTCTGTGCCCATGAGCACTAGTCAATCCGTACTTTCTCAAACCTGAAACAGAGTTTGAAGAAAAAGACGGTGCATTTTTCTGAACATTGGATAGCAGGAGAGTCTGTGGCTTGTGATCTACAGTACTACAAGCTACAAAATGATTGTTACAGGTTTGTAACTTTTTTATGATGGATAGAGGAGTGGAAGGTGTGGCTCTCCTTTCTTTATCAATTTTTTTAATTGAGGTTCTATAAGACAGTAGGAGAGATCGGTGCATAACAGCTCAGCAATATAACTTGTAAGTGTTACCGAGAAACATTTGCCACGTTTTATAAGAACCTGAAGGCCATAACAAGATATCAAACCCTTTAGGGTAAGAGATCTTCATGCACAATGGACTTAATACATTGAACAATCAACACTATATAATAGATACCAAAGGAGCAGATAGTGAAAAGTAAAAAGTGAGAGGGAAAAGAAAGAAATATGTTTTTTTCAATATTATGAATCAATTTATTGCCCCAATCTTTTTATCAAAAAAGGTTCTACAGATCATTCCAGAAAGTATGTTTACGTCTCTTGCCAAGATCATAAAGCTTCAGACTCACAATATTGTTGAAGTTCCCACCCGCCTGGACAAGGACAAATTAAGGGACTACGCTCAACTTGGCCCACGCTATGAGGTAAAGATTCTTTTAATTTTCTGGGGCAGAACGCCTTTCTCGTCCACTTTTCAATCCAGAAAGATTTTAATTAGTAAATTATTCTTTATTCTGCTTTGTTTGGCCTATGTGTTTTGTATTGTTTGGTGGTGATATATCATGTACAATGAAAAAAATAGATAATTTGTTGTAAAATATAGACTGTTTTATTAATGTTTTGGGTGGTGTAGTTTACCTTATGTTCTCCTTCTAGCCAGACACCTAAAAGCAAGAGCTCATTCTTGTAGTGAAAAAAAACATTTATTTCATCTCTTTATGGAGGCAGCAGAGACAATTTAAATATAAATATTGTTTGCTGTAGAGTAGCCTCAAGCAGGCAACTGAGTTTATAGATATTCAGATGGTAGAACAAACACATTTTGGACCTTATGGTTAGTTTTGCTTTACTTTTGACTGAGCCAAAATATACACACTGAAACGAGTCGAAAAGATTCTCTGGAATGCACTTCTTAATCTGGATAAGACATTTATTATAGCTTTTCACAAGGTTTGTGAAGGAAGGCTTGAATAGCAAAAAGTGTACTTTTAAAATCTGCAACAATGAAGTAAGACCATATAATAAAGAATCTCAACAATACGAAGCAAATAATTAATAAAAATGCATCACCCATAGGGCCTGTCAGGTGTTTCATCTTTCTCATGCCAGCAAGCCGATGACCCCATTCGACTGCGAGAAAGAGAGCTCTCCACCCTCACAGAAAATCTATATCAGGCATTCGACGTCTGAATCCTGATTGAGGTCTCTGAATCTGCCACCGTTGACGAGGGTCATCTTTTATATTTTAGAGAACCGGAGAAGGAGCTTTCTGGAAAACCCCTCCCATTGAGAAGTATTCAAAAATGCTGGCTAGTTTAGGTAAGCTTTGAAAGAAACATGTTTGGAGTTGGCCAAATTTCCAAGGCGTCCCTCCCACAGTCACACCGTTCCCTGTTGTACCATAAACATGAGTCTAGTACATCCTTATCGTGCTGACTGACTAACTCCTCCATAGTATGTCCTAGCTCTTCGGTGAGAAAGAGAACACGCAGAAATAGAAAACACGTTGCATAACACGTTTGTATGGAAAACTACTCGCACCTCTAACGTGGCAATGAAGCATTAAAACTAGGGCTAAGCTGAAAACAAAATGGAGTATGTAACTGGTGACCCCTAATGTGACGGTGGGCAGCTAAGCCAAGTGCAAAGTGGTGCTACACGAAGTCAGTGGTCAAAATAAAAATATCACTACATGGTTCTAAAAAGCCAAGACGAGTTCTGAAGGGTGCATATACATGTCAAAGTCACTTTTATGGTTGCAGCAGGCCCATAGTCCTTTCCACTCACATATTAAAAATGTAATTAGACAAGATAAAGAATACTCAATGTATAGAAATATTTTGTACAAATATAACACTTATGATTTGGCAGTGAATGAAGTGTACAAGATACTGTGTGTGTGTGTGGGTGTATAATTACGAGTTGTCATAGAGGAAGATAAGCATAATGGTTAGTGAAAGTTTATTATTGAGGGTAGGGTCCATGAAACCAGGGCATTCTCTGTTAAAGTGGTGCACACGTCTGGAAGACTGTAGCAAGCTATCTGCTGCTTATTGCAGAACTCTTCCAGGATTTTATTAATTGATTATCTAATCAAGAAATATCAGGGTCAGTTGGTTGACGTGCATAGACATTCAGCATGCTAATTTTAATGATACTTCGGACCTGATGTAATAATACCTAATCACAAATCTATACGTGCAAATTAGACACCCACTTATTTGTGATCTATTTCAAAAGAAGTCTCATCACAAATAGCCTTTTCACAGAACATTGAAGATCCACTTGCCTAGTGAAATTTAATTAGGCAGTGCGCTATTCATGACCCTTTGCAATTGGGTGCAAATGGAGGAATTGTGACCTACAAAGAACAAATGCATTCCCAAACTGGAAACCTTTTTTTTAACCAAGCTGTACACATTAAAGGGATGACTGCTGCTTAAAAAAATGTTCCTTATCTGAGAAAACATTGGGTAGGAGCAGATAGTGGTGCTAAGGACCACTGTCTTCTCCCTCGGTACTGCCTGACTCAATTGGAAATCTGGAAACAATGTACATCTAGAGACAGTACTACTTAAAGAAAAAGTGATGGAAATTCAGTAGTATTAAATAGAGATTCAAAAGAATTATTGGGACAGCAATTAAGTATAAGGTGTGATATAGGTAACATGATAAACAATTCAGGATTCATATTTTTTAGATCACAAGTCAGCCTTCTATGTGTACTGATTTCTTTCATGACAGGATTTTTCTACTTTGGTTTGCTTTCCCTTCCTCTTATGCACTTCAGAATGTTCCAGCCAATTGAACGCATTAAGATGTTCCATTCCCATGAATGTACATTAATATTATTCAAGTTGTATATGTCAAGATTTCACAGCCAAAATGTGTTTCACCCTTGCAGTGGTAGCATTGTGAGCTTTGTCAATGCTGAAATTCACATTGACAAATATTAGAACTTTCAAATAGGGGGTGTGGTTTGAGCTCAAACAAGATAGCCATCTAGGTCTGTTGTTCTGCCAAACCGAGGAGGGTTTGCACACACAATTGGCATGATTCAGCATGGCATTACCAGATATGCCATGATATGCATGTCGCAAGATAGACATGTGCTCTACTGTTAGGCTGATTGAAGCCTCGCTCCGAGCCACTCATTACAGCCCACATGGCGTCCAGATGCCTCAAACAAACCTTAAGATAAACAAAGGTATCAACTGCATTTAGAATACACTCACCCATACCCCAACTGAAGTAGAGTAATCTCTGTAGCACGAGGGAGGCTGCCAAATCCTCTTGCTGTTACCTTGGGCATTACTACTTGAGTCTTGCACCAATGCTAGCTTTGCTGACTTAAACTTGGTGACTGCCGCGATCCACTCGTCATTGTGCTCTTTGCACTTAAATGTCACATAAAAAGAATCTATTATATACAGAACTCTCAGCTGATCAACACACAGGACTGTTCCGATCACTGGCCCCCAGCCACCCCAATAACCACTTACTGACTAGTGCCTAGGACATATGTGAGCAACACCATCAGCCAGCACAACAGCGCAAGCCCTGACAAACTCCTGGGCCAAACTCCTACATTGCCTCCCTAGCTTTTAAGCACTGCATTGATTCACTTCCCACTAGCAGCAAACCTGTTTGTGTGCATCAATGCTAACACAGTTCTTTCTCAGCCCACAACCCTGACTTGAGTTCAGAGCACTGCAGTTGACGTATACTCCGTCTCATGCTCCAGTGTACAGCACACTGTGCCCAGGACATAAAATTACAATTTTTTTGCACAAGGTTCCTCACTCAAAAGGCTCAGGAGAGTGTGCCTACAGCAACACAGCCCTCAATCTTAACATACCGCTCCCTAATCTGACTATACATCTTCCCCCTCGACCTCCCAAAGCCGTTCAAAGAACACTATCAGATAAGATCATCACAATTATAACACAAGGAGCAAACGCAACATCCTACCCAAAACCTAATCACGATTACTCCTCCCAGCAGCCTACCTGCCATACAACCACGTTATTCTACTCCCTACACTGAGAAACCAAAGTGAAATCACAGGATGCAACTGATTGAAGACAACTTTGACACCTGTTGACTCTCAGCTTTCGACTACTCTCTAAGAAATCTATTGAAACATGGCTGAATCCAAAGGCAAGGAGATAGACTTCCGTGACAAAAGAGAAGAAAAATAGGTCAGAAATTATCCAAACATGACCCCCAATCCCAGAATCTCCAATCAAAAATAGAACTGACTGCAGAACTTACATTGGCTTAATACTGGAAAAACCAAATGCCCTACATGATTTAAAAATGACAAGAGAAAGCCAACACATATCCTCTAGGATATACAATACCATAGGGAGCAGAATTGAGTATCAAACATCCACCCTTGAGAAGAAAACCAACTCCTACAAGAAAAAAAGCTTATCTTTGCAAAAAAAAAGATCACAAACCTAGAAGACAGAAATCGTAGAGGGAACCTCAGAATTTTCAGTCTACCTCAAAATCCCGAAAATGAACATGATTCTAGTGTGGCTGTCCAGGAGACCTGGATACCTCAACTATTGAAAATAGATTTCAAAAGAGAAATTGAGATCGAGAGGACTCACAGTTAACCCACCAGAGCCTTATTCCATCATAAAATGCCACAAAAAATGATCTTTAGACCACTATGCTACGAGAAAACAGAAAAAATACCCAAATAAACGCAATGAAACTCATAATGTAGAAGGGGCACAAAAGACTATGCAAAAGAAACTGTTATTCGCAGAAAGAAATTCCTTACCCAAAGAAACAATATGAAATCATTAAACCTTTCATTATTCTTTACGGGCCCAGCAAAAATATAGATTAAAGCCGGTCGGAAGACATCCTACTTCAACGAACCTTCTGAGCTAGAAACCTTTTTTGTACAATATAACATCCTCGGATATGACTACATGAGATTACATGAGAACTCTGTATGACACCGCTTCATACTCTATACTCTAAATGCATTCCTGAGGTGTACCGTACTGGATACTTTCCAATAATGTGTAACTAGCTCAATGCAGCTCTCACTTAACCATTGCTCACCTATCCAACTAACGTTTGCTTAACAACTTCAACAACCTAACCATCTAAAAACCTAACCACTTAACAATCAACAAAACACAAAATTATTACTTAGCCACCTTCATGGTCTCTAGGAATCACTAATTATAACTGACCTCTTTCTACCCCCAAGAGTTGAAATAATATGTATAGGCTTGTTTGACTCCAGGCCGACCATAACACCATCTATCCTTGTACTTATAAGGTTGACACCACTTACCAGCCTCTATATAATACTGCCCACTCTTCCTTTTACAAGCCTAAAATGAACACAAGACTAACGACTACATCACTCCACTAATATATGTTTCCTCAACATTGCTATAATGACCAATTCAGTATTTTCATGGTTAATTCAACCTTCAACAAGTTTACCTATGTTTTATACAAATGTATTTTATACACTTCTATTCAGATGCATGATTTGTTTATTCATTACTGTATACTGTATGTTTAATTACAGTGTGCTGCCCAACAACTAATGTTTTGTACTACATGCTACCCTTAATTATTACAGATCTGTACCTTATCTTGTTCGAATCCTCTACCGTTGTACAATGATACCTTCTCTCAATACTCCTCACCTTCATTGAATATACCAGAAGACCAAACATTCGGTCAAAATGAGATAAACACAGAATATCCATCCCCTCCCCTTTGTACCCTGTGCTCCTCTACAAAACTCCCTAGGCCTTCGACTCCTGTGGACTCCACCGCTCCATATGGTTCTTGCAGGTTGGGATAGGTGGGATATGGGCTTCTTATATTGTGTTACCCCTTTTTTTGCTTTTGGTTCTCCCTCTCCCCAATGCTAACATTTAATCTAACTCAGTATCAACAAACTCCCATTGGGTGTGCGATACCAACCTCACCATAACTTACATTTCTCTGTAATAATAACATTAAAGACACCACATAAGGCACAATCACGTGTACCCCAATCAAAGCTATTACACCTTCCTCCACAAACGATACCATTCACCACCCTCATTCTCTTAATAAATTCTGTGGATCAAGGTACCTTATCCATTTATACATCCCCAAAAATATCTCCATCACACAAGGAACGTACACTGTCTATAATGCTGCCAAAAGCTCATTAAAAATCCTATCCCTCAATACAAAAAGTATCAATCACCCTGTAAAGCCATGGAAATCCTTAATTTCTTTGTAAATTTCAAGGGTGACATAATCCTGGAGACCAAAATAGGCCCCACTGAATGTTAAACCATACACCATCCCTGGATACATAGCTCTTTCTTCTCTTCTGCCCTTAAAAAAAAAAATGGGGTTGTTACCGTTATAGCTAAAAAAGCTAGGCTGTCAGTTATAAACAACCAACACGATACTTAAGGAAGATGGTTAGTTACCAAAATAAAGAATAATGAAAAATTTCCTAGCTATCGTAACGGAAAGTTTCAATTCTGTTAAGCACTCAGAGGCGAGGATTATGCATATCTTTCTCCACTTTATTAAATAGTAGCCGAACATGAATCAATAAACTACTACTCCCATGACCGCTTGGGAAAATGGAGTACGTTAACAACCAATACAAACATGTATTTGGAGCCAATCAAGATCAGGCAGTCCATAACATAGTCCCTTGTTTGTGTTTTCTCCCCCCTCATCTTTTGTCGTGCGAGCAAGTCTGAGAATCATCATTAAGAATCTTGCTTCACTGTTCCAGATCCTAAGAAAAAGAATACAATTTGAGAAAGGAACTAGGTTTTGTTTTATTTTTGTCTTTTTTTTTTTTTTAAGTAACATCCGTTAGAAATAACTTATCAAAATAACATTTCTTATATAGTAAATCAATAAAAAATATTCAACAAATAAATACCGAAACATAACGAGAAATTACTTACTAAATACAGTCAGGGATCCCTTAAATTTGCAATATTTATAAGGTGATCAGGGTGGGATAATCCTCGCCCGAGTTCTTTATAGAATTGAAACTTTCTGTTACGATATCTAGGAAATTTTTCATTCTATATCAGGACTGGAGACAAGGATTATGCTAGTTCAAATTTTGTCCACAACCAATTGAGCGATATCTAAAACTGTTTTAAAATAAAACCTCTTAAAAGTAGAGTCCGAAGACCAGTCTGCTGCCTTCATGATATCTTCCAGACGAGCACCTTAGCTAAATGCTTTGGAAGCCATAGCTCCACGAGTGGCATGAGCACCAAAGAGAGGAACGCTAATGCCAGCTTCCTGCATGATCCAACGAACCCAAGAGCAATGGTAGGAGAGGTAACAGCTTTATGCGTCTTACGCAAAGCAATAAGGAGTTGGCGAATCTCTGTGGACGTCTCCTCATATGCTTTGAGGCATCACACGACACACAGTTTTGGAGCGCCTGGGAAAGCAGAATAAGAGATTACTCTGGTATTGGTCTGTGTTTGTCTACTTAACGTAAAGGAGACTCCCGAAGGGGAAAAAGTCCTGTTAGGGATATCTAAAGCACGGATGTCAGAAACTCTTCTACACAATATTAAACAAAGAAGCATGGCTAATTTAGCAGAAAGTTCTTTCCTGGAAAGATACTGGTTAGGTTACCAAGACAAAAAGAGGTTTAGAACTTGATTGACATCCCAAAGGGGTGAATAGCAGGGTTCAGGAGGTAAAGAGAGCCTTATGCCTCAGAGAAGACGACACAGTAGTTTATGTTCTCCCACAGGAAAACCATCCACCAAAGTATGTCTAGCCAAAATAGAGGATCTATATGAATTAATAGAACGATATGCAAGGTCTCTTGAAGTGAGGTCTGCAAGAAAATTAAGAACATGGACTACATTTGTTTCCACTGGATTGAAATTGCTTTGCAAACACCAACGGGCCCATCTACTCCATGCTGATCTATAACATTTACAGGTACTGGGAGCCCATGCTTTAGATAGTAACTCTTCAGCTTGTTGCGAAAGTCCCGGGACCGACCATCGTACCCAGAAATTCACCACGCCATCAAGGATAAGGAGCCTTCTAGAACCATCTGATGAAGCGTTTCATTCGGACTGAGAAGAAGCGAAGGAAACAGGGTGAGTCGGATTGGAGAATCCCAAGAAAGTTCCAGAAGAACTGGAAACCAAACTTGAGACTACCAAATTGGGGTTGCTGATTGTCGACGTACCTGTGCAGACGTTCGAGTAATCATCACAAAGGGAGGAAAAGCGTAAGCTTTCTCTTGACTCCAGTCCTAAAGGAAAGCATCCTAGGCAGCTGCCAACGGATCTGGTCTCCAACTGAAAAATCTGGGTAGTTGGTCATCTAATCTGGATGCAAAAGATCCACTGTAAATGGACCCTAAAGGTGCAGAAGACGAGAAAACATGTCTGGATGGAGTTTCCACATACTGGAGTCCCTGAGGTGTCAGGAATGAAAATCCGCAACCTAATTCTGATTGCCCGGAAGGTATTGCGCTGTGACCGAAATCTGATGATCCAGTCAGTATTGTCAAAAACTGGTCACCAGATTAGCGAGTGCCTTGGATCGGGTGCCCCCTAGGTGATTAATATAGCAGACCGCAGATATATTGCCCATCTTTAGGAGAGCACTCGATTGGATTGAGGCTTTGGTCCAGCACTTGACTGCAAATGAACCAGCTAAAAGCTCGAGATGATTTATATGTAGCTTTTGTTCCTCCGGGGACCATGTTCCCTCAGTGGAGAAATCTCCACATCGAGCCCCCCAACCTGATCTGCTGGCATCTGATTTGATTATGAAATCTGGAGCGGAACCGAAGATTGCTCTGCCGTTCCAGGCTTCCATATGCGAAAGCTACCAATGAATTTCCTCTGTCTCTTCTTGCAAGAGAAGTACCTTTTGAGAATACGTTAGTCTCTTGGGAAAATGAGCTGCTTTGAGACGTTGAAGAGCTCGATAATGTAGAGGACCAGGAAAAACTGCCTGAATGGAAGAGGTGTCCTATCAAGCGGGCAATTTGTCTGAGGGAAACCTTTTGTTTGGCTAAAGTACAACGTAATTTGTGACAAATTTTCGTCATTTTGCGAGATGTAAGGCTTAGAGTAGCCGAAATCAAATCTATGGTGAAACCTAGAAAGACTGCTCTTTGAGAAGGGGTTAAGAGAGATTTGGACTCGTTTATGACAAAATCTAGATCTTGTAGCAAGTTGACTGTGACCTTGTGCAGAGAGTTGCCTGGGACCTTTGGGTTAAAAGTAAAATGTCGTTGAGGTAGATGATTAGTCGTATCCCTTGCGCTCTGAGATGTCCCATGACAGGTTTGAGGACCTTTTGTGAAGCACCAAGGCACTGAGGATAGACCGAACGGAAGGGTAGTGAACTCGAATGTTTGATTTCTCCAAACAAATAAAAGAAAACGCCTGTGTGGAGGGAAGATAGTTATAGTGAGATAAGCGTCTTTTAAGTCGAGACAAACCAACCAATTGAGAGGACGCAGTACATCGCGAAGAAGGTGAATCCCTTCCATTTTGAAATGATGGTAAATTAGCCATTCATTGAATTTCTTCAGATTGATCACAGGTCGCTGACCGCCATTGATTTTGTCTACCAGGAAGAGATTGCTTATGAACACCGGCTGATGCGGTATCGCTGGGCAAATAGCCCCTTTGTTCAGCAAGGCACAACCTCTGCGTCCACCAAAATAGTGTCCTGTAAGGAAAACACATGAGGATTTGGGCATGAAACCTGCCTGGGAGCCCCAACATATTCTACCTGGAATACTTGTATTGTCTGCAAAACCCATGCATCTTGCGTTATTTGTCTCCATGCCTGGATAAAATTCACCAAACGACCTCCTACTTTTAGAAGGGATAACACTTACCGTAAGAGGATGTTGTTGCAGATCCTCTACCACCTAGATGCCTGAAGCATCTGCTTCTAGTTTGGTAGAAATTGGCAAAAAGGTTCTGGTCTTGAAATTGTCCTTACCTGGAGCCTTGTCCTCCGAAAGAGTTGAGTGGTTGTGCGCGGCAGGCCGGGCGGCCACTACCTCAACCGGCCCCGTGGAAAATTCGGGTGGGAAACACTCTCTTCATAGAAGACTGTGCCTTGTCCAGGGAAGTGAAAGTGTTTACAAACTTCCCTAATTCCTTTATGAAGGGTTCTCCGAATAAGCCTCCTTGAGCCACAACACCCGCCTCAGAATCAGCCAGATCTCCTAGCTTAGGGTCCACTTTAATTAACAGTGAACGCCGACGTTCAGTAAAGGGAGCACAGTTTGCGTCCCCCAAGAAAATAATAGCATGCTGTGCCCATCCAGAGAGGACTTCAGGAGAAATGAATGCACCAAAAGACTTAGCATCTTCAGCCATGTCAAGGATTTTTGTTAAAGGGCCTAGGACATGAAGACGTTTATCTTGACATGCCCTCCAAGGTCTATCAATTCCTTTTCTAGGATCTTTTATACATTTTTGCAAGAAGGTGGACATCCTGGGGTCCAACTCAGGAGGTCTGGCGACTTTGTCTACCAAGGAAGGGTGGGGGAATTCAGCCCTGAGACAGTTACGAGATTCTTTCTCTAGGAGTTTCCGAATGCACCCTGCCACATAAATCGCTACTTTCTCGGACGGGGCCATTTGGAAGACTTAGGGTGAACAATTTCATCTGGGTCTTACGTATCCGAAACTGCAGGAGCAGGCTGAGGACAGGAAGGAAGCCAAGGTCTGGATGGACTGGCATAGTCATCCTGATCCCCAGAAGAATCGTGTTGCAGGGAGGGGGATGGGGGTCTTGAAGAATCTAAGGAAAGGGAGGGGTCATAAAGGGAAATGAGGAATTTTTTGACACGATCAAAAACATCTCTATCAACACCTATTTTGCGAGGACGCTTAGCTGGAGGCGCAACCGCGAATGGATCGTTAGAGGCAGGAGGGCCTGAAGGAATGGTATTGGAGGCTGAGTATTTTGCACACTCAAGTACTATTTGTTAAGAGAGCCTGTCCTCAAGAGAACCAGTTGCTTCAGAAACTGCCCTGTAGATAGACGCATCAATAGCGCCAAAAAACTCCTCATCATCATTAGGATCCATAATGATATGAATGAAGGTTAATGTTAATAAATTTGGTTAAATTAAATCGGGCAGATATGAACAGTCTAGAGGCTGGGGGTCAACATAAACCTTTAAGAGTGTAAATACACTCAGAATATCAAAAGGCTAGAGCCAGGGACACTTCACCCCGGTGCACAATATATTTAAAAGAGGGTAAAAAATATATGTAAAATGTAAATATTTACTTTGCCTGGGAGATTGTCACACAAAACGGCCAATATGGCCAAATACAGACCCAAAGGGATCTCAGAATAAGCAATACAGACCCATAAGCAGAAAACGGGGCGTCGATAATTGAATATATTAATACCGACCCTTATTCTAATAAGGGTGTCTCTCTCCAGGCAAAAATGACAGAACGCGCTGAGAGGAGGTGCGAAGCTTTGTGCTGAGAGGAAAACGAAGCCGTGTCTCCCTCAGCGCGTCTGTTGTCAAATGAGCACCATCTGGCGGTCGTTAAAACCTCGCTGAAGTGCACCAGAAATAAACCCTCATGAAGGAGCGAGAATGCTCCTGCGATGAAATAAATTAAGCTCCTTCACAGGAAGGCCATAAAGAAGATTTAAACAACAGATAAACGAAAAACAAACTTTAGAATAAGGAAAGGTCAACTTATCTCGGCTGCGAGCAGCAAAGAAAGAGGAGAAGGAAACACAAACAAGGGACTATGGCATGGACTGCCTGTTCCTGATTGGCTCCAAATAAATGTTTTTATTAGTTGTTAATGTACTCCATTTTCCCAAGCTGTCATGGGAGTAGTAGTTTGATTAATGTTCGGCTGCTATTTAATAAACTGAAGAAAGATATGCATAATCCTCACCTCCGGTCCTTAATAAAATTCTACAGCATTCTACATAATTAACATACATGCTCTGACAGCTGATGATCCACAGTTCTGGATAACCTTGAATGAAAAACTCTGCAAACTACCCAACGACTCGGGCATAATACTAGTTGGCGATTTTCATCTTCCCTAAGACTCTATACTAGACAGGAATTTGTCTTGCCAAACAAATGGGATCCCTTTGTGAAAAAAAAAAAAATGCCTTGATGATGTTTGGCGCCTCCATAATCCCACAACACATTACTTCACTTTTTATTCCTACCCCATTACATGTTTTCCAGAAATTACTATAAACCTACAAATAATGTACTCACGCCTCACACTTCTGTTCTTGCCATCAAACCCATTCTAGTGTCTGACCATGCGTGAATCTACGCAGAACAACAAGAAGCTCATAACAACCCTAAAATGAAACAATGGAGAATGAATCAAGAGATAATTGATGATCAAACCCTCATAGACAAAATAGGAACAGCTACTAACAACTTTTTGGAGAAACAACACCGAGAAGTCCCCCAAGAAACCATATGGGATGCGATGAAAGCTATTATTTGAGGAGAAATCATTAATATCATGTCCAATATAAACAAACTAACAAATAAAATATGAAATTAACTAAAAGTCACTATCCAACAACTTGAAAACAACTTTAAAAACTCAGAAAACAAAAATCTCCTTTCCCAGTTGAAAACTCTAAAATATGAATACAACTAAATAATAAGTAAGCATCCCCACATCCTGATACAAAACAAATTTAAAAAATTCAAATAATCCAACAAAGCAGGCACAACCCTCGCAACTGACCTAAATTTACAAATCAACCTTATCACAGCGATTAAGAATAAAACGGGAGCAACTACAGTTGACCCTCAACAAATAACTGAAATCTTCAAAAAAACTGCTATCAGGAACTATATAACCCCAAACAAACATTCCACTCCCAATGAACACCTAAAATACCTAGACAAATTCACCTGAGACAGCACTTAACTAACCCATATCCTCAACTGAAATTAGACCTGCTATAGATTCCCTAACAACTGTGAAAGCACTTGGACCTGATGGTTTCCAGCCAGCTTTTACAAAACTTTCCAAACAATCTACTACCCCACATGAAATCCCTGTTCAAACACTTTGAAACCACCGGCAAAGTAACAGGCGCAACAGCAGAATCCACAATAACTGTAATCCACAAAGAAGGGAAAGATCCTCTTGAAGTTAAAAATTACAGACCCATCTCCCTAATAAAAGTAGATTGTAAAATATACACAAACGTTTTAGCAATTAGATTAGAAAAAGTCCTCCCAACTCTCATACACTTAGCCCAAACTGGTTTCGTAAAAGGAAGACTTAGATCTGACAATATCAGACTCTTCTGTCTCATCATTGAAAAAGCTAAAACACTACCATCTCCCACCATCGCCATGGCCCTAGATGCTGAAAAGGTTTCCTGGGCTTTCTTTCACACAGTAATGTATTTGCTAAACTTAGAAAACGGTTTTATCCAGCAGGTATTTGCCCTATTAGAGCAATCCTCAGCCTGAATCTCAGTTAATGGACATCTTTCAGACAAAATTAACCTAGCCCAAAGAACAAGACAAGACTGCCTTCATCCCCTCTACTACATCTCTTAGCCATAGAACCTCTTCTAGCAGCAATCAGATCTAATACAGACATAAAAGGACTACCTTTTGCTAATGACACCCACAAAGTTGATACTTATGCTGACTTCTTAAACTTTTCACAAGATGCTGTGATGGCCATACCTCAATGAAATTTCAGTTTATGCTGAATGCTCTCTAACTGTCGAGAGATCAGAATTGTTCCCAATAAACAATCTTGCCTTCCCAGCCATACTGAACAACACAAATCTACAATGTCAACCTTCCCAAATCAAATACCTAGGAATAAGTTAAAAAAATAACCTAGAGGATACTAGAAAATTAGCTGAAGAATCCCTTCTCAAAAAAGTTAGACATACTATCATCTTGGTCCCCTAAATACATGACATAGTGGGGACGTGCAGAATGCATCAACATGCTGATCACCCGCATATAAACTTTATAACCTCTGTTACTGTTTCAACTTTCAACAAATTTCTTCAAAAACACTGATTCTCTTCTGTCCGATTTTCTTTGGAAAGGGAAAAGAGGCAGAATCACCCTCCAAAAAACTAAAATTGGATAAATGTTATGGAGGACTGAACATCCCAAACTTCTATAAATACCAGTTTGCCTTCCTCATTAAACAAGCCTCATGGTGGCACCACACTACCGACAATGACAAATCTCTTTGCTGACACATTAAAGGAAACCTCACAAACCCGTCTCACTATTATCAACCGTAACAATGAAATAATTTGATTTTAACACCTCCAAGATCATATTTAAGGACACTTTTGCAGCCCTTAAAATTATTGATAAAACATTCACAAACAACATACAAGACTCTGAATATGCATCCCTCTAGAATTATAAAATAAAAATCAAAAGCAAACCACGCATATGGTCCTCATGGGCAAGAAAAAATATCCTATATCTTATTGATCTAGGCTCTGCAACCAATCCCAAGTCCTTTGCAGAAATGCAGGCCAAATAAATCTTAAAAACATAGCTTTCTACAATGTTCTCAATTTAAGGTCGCTGTAAACAAAGGTAAAAGCCTTGTTAGCTTTCTCACAAAACTACCTCACGAAGCAACAATAAGATATAAAATCATAAATGTCTGTAATGTGAACAACAAATTACTTTCTGAGACCCAAGGCAAGTGGAATACCCCACACCCTCCAGCTGATGACACGGTCATAACAGATCACACATAAAAAAAAATGTGGACCCTTTCAACAGGTATAAAATATCTCCCATTCTGTCGTAGTGTAAATACTGGACCTTGCACTAAAGCTCATTGGAGACCAGAAAAACTCTTCGAACTAGGCTTCCTTGAATCAGACAAATCTTGGAACTGTCACAATTCCCCAGGCACTCTTAATCACATGTTTTTACTGTCCTATCCTAAAATCATTCTGGAGAGACATCTAAACCATGGTAAATGAAATCTACAACATAGAAATCTCAACATACAAGATAGAAGTCATTTAGATATATTTCTAACTATAGGAATTAAGAATAACTTGTGTGAATGGAAATCATACAAAAACCTAACTCACCACACCTGGTGGGCATGGGTACGCTTCGTAAAAAGATCGGATAACTCATTAATCAACAACAACTTCAACTCTGAAAATCTGCACAAACTATGAAATAAACTAGATCTTTACATCCAGAAAATCAACCCACCTTTTCATTCTATTTCCTAGACTAATACCTAGCTAATACAAACATAAAATTTGAAATATAAGACCCACCTTTTCGCCACAATGTGGCGCTAAGTAAATACACAGAAAGACACTATTGGCAACATTACCTCCACATCGCTCAGCCTGTCAACATTGCAGAGTCCCTCTTCTTCCCGTCCTCTCCCCTCTCTATCCCCTGTGGGCTTTATGATCCTTAACAATAAAGCTATAATCATTATGCTTCTCTTCAAACAGTTGATTCTCTGTTTTTCAAAAACTAATCTTTACAGTTTTATCATTCAAGTGTTGTACAACTCAAACATTATAAAGACTAGATCTGTATGAGTACTGTAAGCACTGTATGTAACGGAAATGGTTTTCCTTCTCCCCTGTATATCCTCAAAATCAATAAATAATTTTTAAAACAAAACAAGAACTTTAAAATAAACATTGATTTCCTAATATAATAAAGCTTAATTGAAACAAATACAAATGAATGGTGACAAACACTAATGTGACACAGCAACTTCTACGCAAAACATGGATGAGACAGTGAGGCTGAAAAGATGCCCTACCTCCCAGAAGCAACTATAAAAATCCATGTCTATCTAAAATTACTTGAGCAAGCCGGGTAGGGGACGAGGTAGATGCAATGTAGCCTTAACAAGCGAAGGCAGTGGGAGAGAGGCACTAGAAAAACCTGCCTAGATCTGTACTTTATTTTTAATGGGCATACCAAATCAAACATTGAAGGTACCTGGTATGGAGCAAAATAAAAAGGATGAAGCAAGTTCAAATCCAAATTTGCAGCTATGTGGCTGAATTCCTACCTTCAGTAGCTAGAAGTGTGAGGGGCAAGTCTCCTACCGTCTGGTCTCTTATTGTAGTTTGCCTGGGTGACCTGGGTAAAGGCTAGTACACGAGGCCAGTTGTGTCTCTATGTAAGTGGCATAATGATAGGGTTTAAATGCAGTTGCTTCATTTCACTTTGCCGTTTGTATGGTCCAGGCCTATAAACTTTCAGTGGCCACATGAGAAATCAGATGAGGCCTGTTAGGCTTGTGAGCCTTAGGGTGGTCTTCTGCAGACTTTTTGTCTTCCTCCTCTTTTTTGGATGATCTCAATTTTGCTGGCCTTACTACTCTGTGCACTTAACCACTGCTATCCAGTGCTAAAGTGCATGTGATCAAACCTTAAACATGGTAAGATCGGCTTATGGGGGTGTGGCCTGGCTGGCCAAGATGGTCCTCCCTGTTAGAGCTCCGCACCACCAGCCTAGTAATCTACCTAAATACTATGTGAGTTCTCAGCATCAAGCTTGACTGGGGACGACCTGCTTATCACTGTCAGACATTCACGACGGCCGTTGGGGGACAAGAGTTGGCACCAGAGCAGCAAGGCTGTCTGCCTGCCAGCTTCACTCACCAATATTCATCACCCCCCCCCCAGGCAGATGGGATACCCGGGGGAATAGGCATGTCACTGTGCCTGCCCTTTCCCACTCCCACCTGAACCTTCACCAATGACGGGGGAGCAGAGGCGGAGCATGGAGAAACCCCCGCAGTGATGGCTTACTCTGTCAGGTGGTGACCCGGCAGACACAGACCACGGGCCACCAGCAGAGTTCCTGACCTCACCGAGGACTGGTGAGCCGGCAACACAAAGCTTTCCACCCCTCCACCCCGAATGCGTGGATGCCACACGACGCAGGAGCGTGAAGATCCTGCTCTGCCTTCCCCCACCAGGGAATCCAAATTAGATGCTGGAAACCAGCTGAACCACCCTCACATCTTTCTCTTTATCGCTACGCTACTGCCCTCTCTTCCTTCATGGGTCAATGCTTTAGTCTGTTTGGGTTTGCAGCCATTAGCAGCAGGCCCCATGAGTTGTTGATTCAGTGTATTGCCATGTTAACTCAGTTCACAACCAAACAATACGACCAGGTAGGCGGAGAACTTTCACATGACCGTGTTTGGGCAGCTACACTATCACAACTGGTGTAGTAGGGATTTCCTGGTGGGGCTCACAGAGCCCCATCCTGGCACATACAAACAAACACACTATGGCTTTATCCACTAAGACCAGGTTCCTTACCCTGAACATGCGCGGTATGCACATGCTAAAAAGCATCACTCAGTCTACTCCTATATCAAACGTCAGAAGCCCCACATCATATTTGTTCAAGAAACCCACACAACGGCTGTGGAACTGCAGCGACTTTGCCACTACTTACTTGGCATTCACCCACGGAGTGCTAGTCTGGATCTGACTGGGCGTCCCCTTCCAGCTGCACAACATGGTCATAGACAAGAAGGGGTGGTACGTGCTAGTCAAAGGCTGAACAACCAGCTCACGTATCCTCTTGGGGAGCATGTATGCCCCAAACACTGATCAGGGGGCGTTCTGGGCCCCACTCTGGGTTACTTGGACGCAGAACTGGGGTGTCATGGATATTGGGTGGAGATTAAAATTGAATACTTGATATACCACTATATTGCTCCCATTCTCTCCTCCCTCGCTGTCCTCTGAACATCCAGTCAGAGCACTTTGCAGGGTGAGTTTATCAGTGGGTACTTGCTGACGCCTGGAGGACCCTGCATCCACACTCTCAACTCTACTCATTCCACTCTGCACCACATGACCTCTGCTTTCGCCTTGATCGTATACTGTGTTCCTCCTACATCCCGGACAGAATCACCCATGCTGATTAACTGGGACGTATCATTTCTCACCTTGACACCCACACAGTGGACGTAGCATGGAATGCCCCAGTCTCCACATGGTGCCTGTCCCAGGAAACGCTAGACGATCCAACATTTTGTAAATCCTGGGAGTAACACATCAGACACTTTGAAGAGAATACTATGAAAAGAATCATGCCGTGGTGTCTACTAGGGTGCTCAAGTGGAACATGTTTAAGGTGGTCATGAGAGGGATCTGCCTGCAGGAACTGGTAGGGTTTGCGGAGTCTTCAAGCAGAAGTTTGGGGAGGCTAAGATACTTATACCCAGCACTTGAAGTGGCTGTGGTCGAGGATACTCTAAAAACCCTATGCCCACTGAAGCCAAAACCTGTCACATCGCTGTCCTGAATCGACTGCGCTGCTTCAGTGCCTATGTAGCCAAGACGCATTGAGAGGGAGACAAATCTGGTTACTTTATCCCTGGCCCCTGGATATAGTCTGTTCACACAGTGAGACATCTTGAATGCTTTCGTCAAATATTACTCCTCTGTATACAAGACATCCCCGTTCTTGGGTGTTGACACTTTCCTTGCATGCCTCACTTTCCCACACATCCCTAGCACCCTCAAAGATGACGTAGATGTACGCATTATGATTCCCGAAATCAAACAAGCTATTCTGGATTTAGCCAGGAATAAAACCCCAGGCCTAGATGGGGTACCAATAGACTACTATAGCACCTTAACCGCATGCCTAGCCCCCTACAATGGCAGAGAAATTTAATGACTGGAGTACTGCCTCTATCTCTACAGGAATCTTTCCTGATGTCCCTTACGAAACCCTACAGGGATCAGACCCAACTATCATCTTACTGACCTATCACAATCTTTGGTATGGATTATAAGATTCTGGGAAAGATCCTGGCTGATTGATATGCCCAGATATTACCCGAGCTAATTTACTCGCACCAGGGCGCAGTACATCTCAAAGTATTCAACGGCTGTTTGACCTAATGGACCAAGCCCCCAACCAGTTCCCACATGCAGCCTGCCTGATGTTAGATATGAGAAGGACTTTTGACACTCTCAAATAAGACTACCTTTTCCAAGACACACTCAAATGGGACTATCATTTTGAGTGCTGGTCAGATTCGGGGTCGGTAGACGCCTCTTGGCCTACACAAAACTGATGTACACCAGGCCCACTGCCAGAATCCACTTGGACCATCTTATCTTGCCACCATTTTCCGCAGGCATGGGCACCAGACAGGGTTGTCCCCTGTCGCCTCTCTTACTTGCGATAGCCATTGAGCTCCTTGCTGCTGAGCTTTGCCTCAAAGGTAGGGTCTTGGGAATTCCCATAAATGATGCCACCCACACAGTGGCTTTACAAGCTGACATCCTGCTCCACTCACTCAGACTTCTTCTCCATCCATGCCACTCTTCATACGTTTGCACAGGCAGCAGACCTCCGAATCAACTGGGCCAAGTTGTGTGTGTACCTGCTCAGCCACAGTGAGGCCCCACTCGAGGTGAGGCTTTGAGAAACCAATTGAATTGGAAAAGCAACATGGTCCACTACCTCGGAGTCCGTATCTATCACTCCCCAGTTGATCTCCATGAAAGAACTTCAAGAGAGCCCTTTCTGCCCTTAAACCTCAAGTTCAGTTCTAGAAAAGTCTACCCAAAATTATATTCCTACCTCGACTACTCTACTACTTTGTAAATGAACCTGTCTTTCCCCAATAGATTGTTTCCAAAATCACAACACAATGCTAGGGGTACTTATCTGGGAAGACCAGCATCACCTAATTGTACTGAAAAATGTGTAGCACCCAGTTGGCTTGGTGCCCCATCGTTAGAGGCGTACTGCCTAGTGGCACTACTATAGTGGGTGTCATCATGGCTAGCGGGCGGCTTATGGGAGAGATATGCAATGCATCCTCAACCTTTACTGTATTTATGCTTCGTAATTTCCTGCTCCCCGTGCCACATAGCCCCTACAAGGCGTGATCTCCCGCAAATGCCTTGCACGGGTTTACTGCATCATGCTCTACATTCCATCATATGTCCCAGCGCTTCCCCTGCTGGGCCTGACATGATTTCCTTGATTTTAATGTGCCTCTGACTTGAGGAGCTAGCATGAGCGATCCTTAAGCAGAGTAGGGACCTCTTTGCTGATTGACTTCAATTCACCTTCTACCAACCTCTCTCAGAACATGCTATTCCATGTGGACAGTTTCTCACATGTAGGCAGCTGTGCACTCGTACCAAGTCCTCTGGTCCACACGAGATAAAGAACCCCAGATGCACTCAGTTACACGGCCTTTATTGCACATGGGGACAGGACGCCACTTAATAATGTGGATTTATAAGGCCATACTGAAACACACCGAGTACCCATTGGCAGCTCCGAAAGGGAAATGTAAGGACGATATAGGATGGGCTTTATGTTACAAGGATTAGGAACAGACTCTGAAATGTTTTCAACAAGAAATGCCTGGTGTAAAAGTATACAATTCCCTATCTAACACAGGGCCTATTGATGCCAGAATAGCTCAACTGCTTCTTCCCTCAAACACGCCTCAGTTGCCCCAGTGGCAGTTGGTCTCTACCGATCTACAGCACATGTCCTTGTCCAGCCCAGCCTTATCCTCTTACTGGCACTCCATCCACACTGTACTAAATGAAGTTACCAAACTTACTGATATCAACTTGTGGTAAGCTTGCACACTTGGCATAGTCAAGCTTAGGAAGCGACACAAAGTGAGGATAAGCTTTGCTGGCATGGCCAACCTGCCCACTAAGTGAGTCCCCACCCTACAGTAGAGAGCGGAATGGATGCCCTCAAAGGCTACATGGTACAGGGCAATGCGGATATGGTGCATTACGAAGAAGTCCAGCACCTAAGCAAGAAACCCATTTCAGTGGCCTGGGACATCCTCTTCGATCACTTTGAGTAACTCACCCGAAACAATGACTACCCTCCATGAATTTGGCACAGAGGCCAGCATTCTGCACATCCTATCTACCACTTTCACTCTCCTTGGCTGAGGGAGTCGGGCCGAGCTACTATTCATTACCCTAAAATATCCCTGCTCATGCATTACTGCGCCCTAAGGATCTTTCCCTCTGTCACAATGGTATTTGCTGTCCTGGGTCAGAGACACTGGGGAGCAACCTTACTCCCAGCCTCACTCGTGGTGCCCACCACAATATAGCTGGAGCTCTGCCCTGGCCCTCCCAGTACCTCCACAATACGTTTGATCCTGCATATCATAGAGTCTGAATTGTCGTCCTCCTCCCCAGTTTAAGGACACTAAATCAGTTATCAGAGAGGACATAATAATTCATGCAGGATTAACAAATCTATCTCCATTACCTCATCCTGTGGCACTCTGGTGGCTGAGCCACCCGATGTAGGGATAAACGGTGTGCTGCCACCTACCAATCAATAGAGCGGTAGCTGTGTGACAAACCGTAATAAGGCAAATTATTTGTACAACTGTTTTATTGTTTGTATATGAAAACCCTAATAAAACAATTAAAAAATGGTAACATTGGTTTATCCTCCATTGGTAAATTTACTTTACTAATAAGTCCTTAGTAAAGTAATATTACATGTACCTAGGCCTGTAAAATTAAATGCTACTAGTGTACCTGTAGCGCTTATTGTGCCACCCACTGAAGTAGCCCTTTAAACGTGTCTCAGACCTTATATTGCATCCTGTGTGCGCAGGTTTAAACTGCCTTTTTGACCTGGAAAAATAAACCTTTTGCCAGGCCCAAACTTTCCTTATTAATACATATGTCATCTCTAGGATAGGTCCTAAATAGCCCAGAGAGCAAGGTGCAGTGTTTTTAAAAAGTAGGGCATGTAATTTTGAGTTTTACATGTCCTGATAGTCCAAAACATTTAAATTAGTTTTTCATTACGCATACCTCTCCCATAGGATAACAATGGAGTTACCTTAATAAACTTAATAAGCTGTAACTTCCAAATGCGAACAAGTAAACAGCTCATGTTTGGTGTCTGTGGAATTATAATGAAAAATCATCTCTTATGGTAAAATCAGATTTAAAGTAGTAGTTTTGAAAATGCCACTTTTAGAAATTTGGCATTTTCCTGCTTAGCTGTTTAGTTCCTCCAGCCTGTTCAAGGTCTCATAACTGGGAGTAGCAGACCATTGGGCTTTGCATAGTCCTCCTAGACAGCCACACACAATAGAGAGCTTAAGTGTGCTTGGATGAGCCGTCTTTGGCAGGTCAGGAAGGCAGAGCTGGGCACAGCCCTACTTACACTTGAGTAGACTGTGTCCTGCCACCACACAAAGAATGACAAGCTCCCTGAAGTTATTCTGGAACAAGGGCAGGGGAGGCAGGAAACCTGTGCACTTCAAAGTGAAACCTGTAGAAGCTTCTCCCACTTAAATGGAGAGGCAACGGGTATAAATATTGGACCTCATACACCAACTCTTCAGCACTTTTCTGGACCTGTGGCGATTCTGCCAGCAAATGACTGGTGTGCTGCTGAACGGACTGCCACTCTGCTGGACTGCTGCCCTGCTGTCCTCTCACCTGAGTCAGAGGGATTGGATCTGTACCTGATTCCAGGACACCCAGAGTGACTCCAAGGGCTCATCTGCTGACCTCATTTGAGAGCCTCAGGGACATAACAGGCTCCCAGCCACGTGAACCAGTACACAGATCCAGCTGCAGCCCGGGGGGGTTCCTCGCCCCAAGACCCCATCCTTTACTTGTTTGTCAGGATTTAATCTATCTGGAGGTGCCCATTTAGATCTAAGAAATAGGGTGCAGTCAAAGGATCTTTTTGACTCGTGCACCAGAACAATTTTAGAAAAGATTCCACCTGGAATCTTACATACATATGTGCTTGACATATGTCATTCTGATGTTATTCAGCAATGGATTTCCCAGTGGCATCATTCTGGATACTACCTTAAGTACAGAACCCATCTTGCGGTCTTATAAAGAAATATGAAAATGGAACATTGAATGTTATCTTTGTGTAGTCTTATGAATGAGTGTGTGACAATGAGGGGGCAGACCCTGTAAGTGAAAGAAAATATATAGATGAGACAATTAAAAAAGAAAAACAAATGTACACACTGTACGGACGCACTTCAGTGTACATGTGTAGCAGAAAACATTTAGCATGGTTTGATATCTTGATATCTTATATGTATGATATTCTGCGTTTTGGCTTGGTATATGCTGTAGACATACAATATACATGCATACATAGACTGTGCACATGCCATACAAAATCTGGTATTTCCTTAGGTATTTTACCATTATTATTCAGTGGTATACAGTGAGTCTTAAATACAGCAGTGTATTTGGAAGGTATCATAGAAATTTGGTATTGCCTAATGATTGTCTGTATTGTGTTTGTTCAAATAGGTTGCCAGACTCACTCACGCCATCTCAGTTTTTACTGAAGGAATTCTAATGATGAAAACGACTTTAGTTGGTATAATCAAGGTAATGCTTTCATGTAGTCTGTGGCGCAGCTTTGTTGAGATGTAAGAAATATTTTTCTCAAGTATGCTTTATTATTTGCTTAAAATGCAGACTACTACGACGTTCATAGTTCAGGTGTGTACAAGTTTGAGACAGTCACTCTTTTTTCCTCATCCAATACAGTATATGTCCAGTTCCCATTCAGACACACAACACACCATTATGCATAGTGGCAGAGCCTATTTATTCTAATTGAGACGTTCAGAATTGTTCTCACAGCTTCTCATTGCATATGCATTCTTTTGAAGATATTATCCCTAAAGTATCTCTTGTGCGCCCTGAATTTCTTTTTCTGAAATCCAACAATTTGACCTATTTCCTGCAACTTTTGTATCATCAATGTTGGAATATATAAAGAGAAGCCGTAGCTCCGGAAGCATCACTTTTGTCCATAAATCTCTGCAGAGGTCCTTTATCATTTATACCCAATTGCTTTTTACTTACAAGTTCATCATAAAAGATAGATTTGATCATCACCCTTCCTTTGTTACTGTGGGAGGCCATTTTCTTATTTTACCCTTGTTGTAGTGCAACACATGTTAAGAGGGCCTTTATAGAGTGAATATTCACCTTACAGCTGCTTAGCTCTCGGATTAAGTCGTTTAGTTATTGAAAAATCAGATCCTAAATGCCTTTCCCTTTGAGATGATTTTCAGAATGTTGATATTTTGCACTAAAATGCTTTTTAAAGCGTTAACCTTCTTTTTAAAGCACATAAGGTAAAATGCAGTTGATTAAGGGTTGTATTTGAACAAAGTATTTCTTCGTATTTGTAACCTTAGTTCCATATGTTATTTCAGGTGGACCCAAAGCAGCTGTTGGAAGATGGCATCAGGAAAGAGCTTGTTAAAAGAGTTGCTCTTGCTCTGCACAAGGGTCTGATATTTAACCCCAAAGCAAAGGTATCTTCCAGTGTGTTCTTTTATTGTCTTAATATGAAGGAATGTTTTATAGACCTACTCTCCATCTTTCCTCACCTTGAATACAAGATCTGTGACTCGATATATACATATTTATTAAATTTGTGGTGTGAATACTTCTCTCGATGAATAGGAATCTGCCGCTCAGGTGAGCCTTTCTCGTTTGAGCCTTGAGAGATGTTGCAGAAGTAAAGTAGGAAAATAGTACATGCGCAAATCCTCTTTCAGCTTGATCTTGAATGGTTTTGTGAGAGGAGTACAACAAGTGAACTAGATTAGATAAATTGTGGACAATGGTGCTCTTGATTTGTTCTTCCAAAATAGTGCAGCAGTGGTATTTGCGCTATTCAGCGCCATAATATGAATCATTCTTATTTAGCTCTCAGGATTGGTGCTGCTATGGTAATACATTCTGAAAAGAGTCTGTTTTGTCCACATAGGCTATCCACGCCAAATTTGTTTCCTTTTTTCCCAACATCCTAGGGATTCTACAGGTACCCAGAGTTTGTGGGTTCCCCTGAAGGAGACCAAGAAATTAGCCAAAATACAGCGAAAATTTCGTTTATTTAAAAAGAAATGGAAAAAAAGGGCTGCAGAAGAAGTCTTGTGCTTTTATCCCTGACAATGGCATCAACAAAGGGTTTGCGGTGCTAAAATCACCATCTTTCCAGCTTTCAGGAACAGGCAGACTTGAATCCGAAAACCCACTTTTTCAACACACTTTTGGCATTTTACTGGGACATACCCCATTTTTACTTTTTTTTTGTGCATTCAGCCTCCTTCCAGTTAGTGACAGATGTGGGTGTGAAACCAATGCTGGATCCCAGAAAGCTAAACATTTCTGAAAAGTATACAAAATTCTGAATTCAGCAAGAGGTAATTTGTGTAGATCCTACAAGGCTTTCCTGCAGAAAATAACAGCTGTAATAAAAGAATATTGAAATTGAGGTGAAAAAAACTGCCATTTTTCTCCACGTTTTACTCTGTAACTTTTTCCTGCGATGTCAGATTTTTTTAAAGCAATATACCGTTACATCTGCTAGACTCTTCTGGTTGCAGGGATATATAGGGCTTGTAGGTTCCTCAAGAACCCGACGTACCCAGAGCCAATAAATGAGCTGCACCTTGCAATGGGTTTTCATTCTATACTGGGTATACAGCAATTCAATTGCTGAAATATAAAGAGTGAAAAATAGGTATCAAGAAAACCTTTGTATTTCCAAAATGGGCACAAGGTAAGGTTTTGCGAAGCAGTGGTTATTTGCACATTTCACAATTCCCGGGTGCCCATACTAGCATGTGAATTAGAGGGCATTTCTCAAATAGACGACTTTTTTACACACTGTCTTACATTTGGAAGGAAAAAATGTAGAGAAAGACAAGGGGCAATAACACTTGTTTTGCTATTCTGTGTTCTCCCCAGTCTCCTGATAAAAATGGTACCTCACTTGCGTGGGTAGGCCTACTGCTCTCAACAGGAAATGCAACATGGACACATCACATTTTTACATTGAAATCTGACGTGTTTTTTGGAAAATGCCCAGGTGTAGATTTTGGCCCGTAGCTCAGCAGGCACCTAGGGAAACCTACCAAAACTGTGAATTGTTTTAAACTAGGCACCTAGGGGAATCCAGGATGGGGTGACTTGTGGGGCTCTCCCCTGGTTCTGTTACCCAGAATCCTTTGCAAACCTCGAAATTTGGCCAAAAAAACACCTTTTCCTCACATTTCGGTGACAAAAAGTTTTGGAATCTGAGAGGAGCCACAAATTTCCTTCCACCCATCGTTCCCCCAAGTCTCCCAATATAAATGCTACCTCACTTGTGTGGGTAGGCCTAGTGCTCCCTACAGGAAATGCCCCAAAACACTATGTGGACAAATTAAAATTATCAAATACTAAATTAACTGTTTTTGCCGGGTTGGGGGGGGAGGGGCCTGCGTTTTTGGTCCTGGGCTCAGCAGCCATATAGGGAAACCTAGCAAACACAAACATTTCTGAAAACTAGACACCCGAGGAATCCAGGGAGGTGTGACTTGCGTGGATTCCCCCAATGTTTTCTTACCCAGAATCCTCAGCAAACCTCAAATTTCGCTAAAAAATCAAATTTTTTCACCACATTTCTGTGTGGGATCACCGCACGGGATAGGTTTCCTACCACCCAACGTTCCGCTCAGTCTCCAGGTAAAAATGATACCTCACTTGTGTAGGTGTGCCAAGTACCTGTGACAGGGAAGAGCCAAAAACATGTTGAAATTGAGGAGGATCCAAAGCGGGTCACAAAGGGTAGTTTGAAAAAAAAACATTTTTAGGCTGACAAATGCGGCAGAATTTTTATCGGTATAGATGAGACAATGCTGGGTGGTAGGAATTTTGTGGATTCCTGCAGATTCCAGAAGGTTCCATCACAAAAATGTGGGAACAATGTATGATTTCAGGCAAACAAATGTCCTCTTGCTTGCCGTGGGATAAGATGTTTTAGTATGCGGGGAGAGCTGAAAGACTGTTACCCCCTTCATTTGGGGTGGGGGCATAACCATACCGGTTGGTAGCCACCACCACTTTATTTTATTCCCTGACATCTAGTAGACTTTCTGCTCCCCGGGGTGTGAATCTGGGCTAATTGCCCCATCTTCCCACTGGTGGGCAGAACAACTTTGTCCCCATTTATTTGGGTGGGGGTATGGCTATACCCCCATCCACTTATTTTGAAAAACAAAATCTTCCCTGGTCTCTGGTGTGCTTTCTGCCCCCCTTGGGTGCAGATGAGCCTTCCAAAAATAGGCCAATCAGATATGGCCAACAGTAATGTGCCTACATGGGGAGCAACCCTTCCCCAAGGGGCTGCCCCCCCAAACAAAACACATCCCTACACACACCCCAATCCCTGGTGCCTAAGTGCTTTCTGTCCCCTCTCCCGGGGGCAGACCGGCCTAATAGAAATAGGCCGATCTGCCCCCAAAGGGAGCAGAAATGGCCTAAAATAAATTTGCCCCCCGAGAAGCGGCCCTTGCCCAAGGGGTCGCTCCCCTTATGCACAAGTATATAAAAAAAAAAGAATCCCTGGTGTCTAGTGGTTTCTGCCCCCAAATGGCCTAAATACAATTTGCCCCCCAGGTGAGCGACCCTTGCCTAATGGGTCGCTCCCCATACATAAAAACATAAAGTAAACAAAAATATATATATATCCCTGGTGTCTACGGGTTGGGGCAGAAAAGGCCTAAAAATATTTAGCCCCTCTGGGGAGTGGCCCTTGCCCAAGGGGACGCTCCCATAATACGTAAGAATAACAAAAAAACAAAAAAATCCCTAGTGTCTAGTGGGCATATCTGCTGCCCGATCGCATAGCCATCGGCAGCAGAAATGCTTGCAGAGACATGAAAGGAATGGCCTTTCCTTTCATACCTCTGCCTGGAGACATCTTTAGATTCCTGCCTAACACAATATACATACTTTAACAGCATACCAAATAGGGCCAAAGTAAATACACGCAAGCGCAAAATTATATGTAAATGCATTTTTACATTACTTTTGAAGTTTATTTCTGGGCAATACTCTATTTTCTTCACTGACAGAAATAATCATTTAAAAATTACAGTAAACATATACATAGAATGTGTCAGGCTCAGGTTAACAGGTGGCATGGCACTCTGTGTCATTATTACAGAAATTTAATGGAGTTGAACATTAACTTGTTATCTTACGTTTTGGGCAAATGAATAAACCCCCTTTACCCTTAAAATTATCACTTGTAAATTTGAGTTGTAATGGTTGAAATGAAAGTGAAAAACTCATTAACGAATAATGTTGCAGTCAGCGGATACTACAAGCCTATACATTCCCATATCTACTGTAAAACTGCAGGCCTCCATGATTCAGCGTTTGCAAGTAATTCCGAACATGGTGGTCAGCCTACTTTGTAAATTGACTAAACTTACTTCAGTTTCTCTATTTCGGGAGAGACTATACTAGCTGCTGGTGTGGCATTGCATCATGTATAAGGCACTGACTTTGACACATCAAGCCCTCCCTAACAAAGGGCCTTGGTAACTAGATGTGAGGATGAAGGAGTATAATCCAGGGAGGCTCCATTCATTCTAGTAGCGCTGGTCTAATTGTAGTTCCCCGTTTTAAAAGACAACACAGACGAGGCTCCTCCACAGTTAAAGCAGCTAGTTTGTGGAAATTAAGAAAAATTTAAGAGGGCTCTGTAAAAAAAATTATTCAAACGTGAGTGATTCCATGCTTTTTCATTTTTGTTTCCCCTCCTCCAGTTGCCTAGAGCGCCAGGACACACTTTTCGAGTAACTGTGCGCTATAGAGGTTCTTCTCATTCATTCATTCATTCTACTTAGACTTTTTGTAGTAGTTAATAAACTCTGATCACACCCTTCTATTTGTTTTAGGATTTTTTTAATTATGATAGGTATTTCCGCTAGCACAAATGCAGAAAGGTGATTCCATGCATCAAACACCCTTTTAGTGAATTACCCTGCTTCTCTTTTTCTCCCAAGATTATAAAATACGCAAACATGCTTTTCATTTTTTGTCTGAAGGCCGTAAAATTAGGTTCTCCGCTGCTGTTAATAACAAGTGTGCCCTACACTTCTGGCACATGAAATGCAAAATACCCTAGTCCTCTTTGGTAGCAGCATAAGGGTTAAGGCTTATAGCAGATCAGGCATTAAGGACATAACTTTTTTAGTTTTCGCATTTCCAAGGAAGCATTGGCCTATAGTTTAACAATTTGTACCATTCTAAATCCAATCTGTGTATGTGTTTAAAAAATAAATAAATAACACCAAGACATTCTGTAGCGTCACATATAACCATAATATATTCATTTAATTAGGGGATAAAAACCTTTTTTCTTAAACAATTGTTTTTTGCAGGCTAGCGAACTTATGCCTAAGCTCAAAGAAATGGCTGCTACCATGGATGGATTCCATCGTTCCTTTGAGTATATTCAAGATTATGTCAGTATTTATGGCCTGAAGATTTGGCAGGAAGAAGTGTCCCGCATCATCAATTACAATGTGGAGCAGGAGTGCAACAACTTCCTTCGAACAAAGGTATTGATTCTGTTAAAAAGGTGTTTCACATTTGTAATCTTTTAAAGCACATGTTGGAGTTCCTCTTTATTGGGCAACTAGATTGGGATTTATCTAGGAGGGATAACAAAATGTGCATGTGACCCAAACTTCGTGAAGATGATACTTGTAAAGTGTACCCTGTCAGTAACTCGGATCTGTGCAGATCACCATTTAATTTTTAAATTTTCAACCCTTGTCAAGGGTTAAAAATGGGAAATACATTCAACAGAACTGAGTTTTTAAACTCTATTCCTTTAGCTGCATTTATACCACCAACACTTTTATGCTTTTGAGGTTGTGGGACATAGTGACATGAACCGGCTGTTCTACCACCTAAATGGGTTGATGAGAACAAGAGTAACTAAGTTGTTTAAGAACATATAATATTTCAATTTTTCTTGGAGAATCAAAGCCACACTTACACTTGTTACCAAGCTCTCCCCCATCACACTGGTTGTCAATTTAAACAAACTGACCTAGATTCCATAGCAGTCTGGTTGCATACTGCAGTGAGTGAAATTACTATTGCACTGCGTGACCAAGTATTTTTCTTTAATTGGGCCCTAGGTGGTCTGTGTTCCTTTGTGCACTTCAAAATACACTATGAAATATGTACATCTCTTCATATAGATTGTTATTGGTTATTTTGATAGCGGGTAGCCATGTAAAATTTCATTATTTATAACTGTTTCTCTTTGGATTTCTTTCAGATTCAAGATTGGCAAAGTATGTATCAGTCTACTCATATTCCTATCCCAAAATTCCCACCAGTGGATGAATCTATAACCTTCATTGGCCGCCTCTGCCGGGAAATACTGAGGATTTCAGATCCTAAGTAAGTCACTGAGAAGTAGCTATGTCTTATCACTTTTTTGCATCAACAAAATAGTTTGTGTAAAAATAAGTATTAAAATTTGTTTTTTGTTGGTTTCCTCAGGGTCACTTGTTACATTGACCAAATGAGCACATGGTACGATATGAAAACTCATCAGGAAGTTACCAGCGGACGCCTTTTCTCAGAAATCCAAGACTCCCTGGGGACCTTTGGCCTGAATGGATTGGACAGACTGCTTTGTTTTATGATTGTGAAAGAACTACAGGTATCATTCAACTACTTGTTTTCAATTGGGCATGTATATTCCATCAACATAATGATGTTTAGTTTAGTTTATTCTTGAAATGAAAGTGTAGGTTTAGTGTCATACATATAAATTCCGTTGCTGTAAATGTAAACTCACTTGTGTTGCTTTGTATTCTTGTCCAGTAAATTGAAAGATCTATTTAAGTCATGAATTGTTTTTCTTTTTTGGCGGGGTTGGGGTGGGCAGGTGGGATTTGGTTTAAAATGTTCATTAACTTCATTTAGCTAAACAAGGCATTATGTCTTGATGCTGAACGTGGCCAAATGCTGTCTGATTTGATAAATATTATAATGTAACACCTAGAATTTAATTTTGTTTTCCTTGGAACAAAACATTTAGTCCCCTGACCAAATAAAACTAGAGGTATATGTTTTGAAACAGTAAAGGGGGTGCATTTCCAGTAAGTTACAAGCACTTAGTTAGCAGGCAGACTTACATTGTAAATATATGTTTCAAAGCTTAGGAATAATTATCAAAAAATCTAATGTGAAATCACATTCCAGGCCTACAGAACCTGTAATCCAAAACAGGAGAAATTGATTCATTTAATGTACTGAAACATTTCGTAACCACTCTAACTGCTTAACTTTAACTTAATCAGCCAGCCTGCTTGTTCTTTTTCTTTTGACTTTTGTAGATGCCCACTAAATCACTACTGGAAGATGGGGTCCTAATCAATTGCAACAATTTTAACCACAAACAATGCACAACAATGCAGAAACATGTGAACCGGATATATAAATTATGTATAATTTAATTTACAAAAAAAATATACAAGAATCACAACTTTATTGGGAAGGTTGAAGTTTTTCAAAATGTGGTTTTATTTTTAAAAGACAAAATGATATGCTAGACTCTAGCATAGTGATATGTTTTTCAGCTCCTAGTGTATGCTTCCTTTTTGTCAGCGTGTGCCAGTGCTTCAATAGAGGCCTCCAGTCAGCCAAACTAGATTCTGTTTGCCGTACTTACTTTGCTCCCACCTATCAAGCTGTCAATTGAATTTTTAGCCTTTTAGTTCAAACATTTGTTTTAAGTTTTACATTTTGTTGTTTACTTAAGTATACTTTATTAATCTCCTAATACAGTTTAATTTACTGAACAGTCACAAAACCCCTGAGCAGTATAATTCACATTCCCACTTGGCAGCAAGAATCTATCCTTAATATCCAACAGATTATGATTTTCAAAACACAACTGTCATCTCAAATAAAATAATGATAAAGCTCCAAGAGGTGATCAGACGTTGCATGTTGGCACTGTGTCTGTTAAATGACTTTCCTAGCTGAAAAGGGCACTGTATTAGTTGAGGGTTTTGGCATTAACAACTGCAAACATCAATACGTGAGGAGTTTACATTTTCTAGAAACCTGGTTGACATTTTTGTCAAGATGTTTTCAAAATTTGTGAACCTTTGACCACAAAATATGACAGCTTGGCCCTATGGTAAGACTCCACTGTCCATCAGCTTAGTAATGATATTGAATCCATACTGTCTACCTGACAAGTGTAGCCAATAATCTTTGTTGCAATGTATATTGAATCTTCTTGTTACGGGATCTGTAACAGAAATTGGTGGAGCATGTCTTTGCAGGGCACTCTTTAACTACAAAGTTGATATAGAGAGCGACATTCAGTCCAAGCCTCAGCAAGTGCTAGATTCCACAGTTGGTGTTCTTGGAGGGTGTATCTTTAAAGGGATTCAATGGTGGGAGAAAAAGTGTCACAGACATTGAACATTTTTCACTGCTGACTTATGGCTCTGCATACATCCTGTTTTCAGAAGTCTCTTGAGTAAGTATTTCAGATGTGTGCTGTAGAAGTCAAGTAAATCTGACATTTTATTGAGTTTAATATCTTAATAATGAAATTATCTGTACCACATCTCAAGGGTGAATCACCCAATTATAGGTGTTTTACAGTGATTGAGTACCAAAGATTCAAGAGAAAGCAGAAGGAATCCAGGGATAAAGGGCACAGCTCTGTATCTCAGTTACCTACCACTTCAGCATGCTGTCGCGGGCACCCCAACATTTAACCTCAAGCCTTAGGTCCGCAACAGGATACACCTAATCATCACAGTAATCCAATACTTCTTGTGAAGCAAAGGGTAGATGTGGGCTCGGAGGGAAGCAGAAACTATAACCTTTTACCTCCTGTGCCTCCATATACATTTTCTAAAGATGCAGTGTGTAAAACTCAATTGTTTAAATTAAATGTCCTCTAGAAGTATCTGCAATAGATATAGGAATGTTTGCATTCTAGACATTTTGAAAGTAATATTCTGTGTGTCAGTGTCTGAAAAAAACAGATTTGACCTATACGTTTGGTAACTGTCATTAAGCTTAGCTAATAAATGTATATATTTTATTTTAAGTCACAATGCCCAGATACTTATGTGATGGGTTCTGCTTTTTGAAAAACACATCCCTTTTAGTCTGACGTATGGAGACCCAGGTTTGTAGGCTTAAGGGCAGCTTTACTTAGCAATATATTACTTACTGCAGGTGTTTAAGAACAGCTGGAATTGTCATTTGTAATTTGGAAATCTATAAGAACATGTAGTCTGTGTAGAGGGATATTTTGTGGCTCGTTCTTTCACAGTTAATGCACAGAGTAGTTTCAGTCTGTTTTATCCTGAAACCTTCGGGCTTAACTAATAGTGTGTATGAAAGACAAGATAAAGAGCAGCCTTGCCCAATGCCAGAGTCTCGGTTAAAAGGAGAAGATGTGAAAACATTACTCTGACTCGAAGCAGAAGGGTTAGGGAAGAGCGTTGACAATAAGGTATCAGTCTAGTGTTGCAAACATACTATCTCACAGGTCAAATGCCTTCAAATGACAAAACCATGCCATCTTGGCCAGATGCCTGTTTGATAAATATCTGATTGGTGATTGTTTCATGTAATTGGGAGGGACAAAGCCCTGATTGTTTTGACTTCCATAATCATTCAGTAACTAGGGCCTAATAGCTTAAAAAATTGTTTATAAAAATGTATGGGAAATCTGCCTGTGCCTGGTGCTCTCAA
The DNA here is from genome assembly GCF_031143425.1 of Pleurodeles waltl. NCBI lineage: Eukaryota > Metazoa > Chordata > Amphibia > Caudata > Salamandridae > Pleurodeles > Pleurodeles waltl. The sequence continues at coordinate 996,376,994 of NC_090439.1, read as the reverse complement.
CTTTGTATGCCTTTTATTGAAAATTGAAATGTTTAATTTTTTTCTTACAAACTAAAACAATAAGCATTTTTGAGATGGACAGCCTAAAAGAAGAGTTAGAAAGTTTACTATTAATGGAGCTGGCAACTCTAATGTTAGACTAGTAGAACATAAAAAGTAAATAAAGTATCTATTCAGTGATTTTGGCCATCTTGGTGATAGCACTTGGTTGCCTACATCTGTTAAATTTAATACATCCACTAATTTGCAAAACACTTACCTCTCCTCTAACTCTCCAACATTTGAGAAAATAGGAAGCACAATCTTCATAAATTCCAACCATAAAGATAACATTTTTGAGGCAATTTTGGGATATGGACTTCGCTCACACGAGCCTAGCCAAAACTAGCAGAATACTTTACTGTGTGAAAGGCAAAGATTCCTTCAATTAGATTATGTAGAAAAAGCTGAGTTCTGGTAAAAGAAGTAGACTGCTACTTCATCATGATGTAGTGTTCTTTAAAGAGGTGCGATTTCAACTCTTTTCAAAATTGGATCATGACTGGAGTGGTCCTGAAGGATACAAGTACGCTGTTCCAAATCCATCGTTTGTAGTTGGAGAAGACACGTTGTCTTGTTTTATAATTTTTACACTTCTTTGCCTCCAGTCTGATTGTGTGCTAGAGATGGTGAGCTTGGCAGCAAGATGTGAGATGCCTGTCATAATGGATTTGTAAATGGTGCAGTGGGGTTTAAAGATGCCGCAGGCCGATAATGAAAGCCTGTGATTTTCCCATCAAGATGAGGGTGGCATGGCCATATTTCTTTGTGCTCTGTATGGGTATGCTGTTAAGATGGGGGTGCAGTATGGAATCTCAGAGGCTTTGGAGCATGGTGTTGTTAACATCCAGATGCAGGAGTACAAGGTTTTGAACAGCAGTTCAGAAGAAGCCGTATTTTGGGATTAATGGTTTCAACTTTTTTTAGTGGAGAGAGTTGGCACAAGGCTAGCTTGGCTCTTGTGTGTTTTTTTGTGGTTCCAGAAGGTAATGTGTATGAGGTTGGTTTCCTGGTTGATTTCTGGTGACTTGGCAGTGTGACTAAGTTTTGATTTCAGTCAGTCCAGTGTCCATGTAATTGAGCAAGGGTTGGGCTAGTTGGTGCTCGTTGTTTTTGGCAAATACAAATCCTGTGTTAGTAGAGTTGAGCTTCAGGTAGGTGTGGACATTCAGGTCTGGGTGAGGCACATGCATTGCTCAAGGAGTAGGATGTTTGGAGCAGAGAAACTTTAAAGTAGAGTTGTGTATCGTCAGCACATTGGTAATTTCTTTTATAGTTTTATAAGTGAGTAGAACCCCAAAGTTCAGCATGAAGAGGTTGAAAATGACAACATACAAGTTGTTAGGTGTGCAAAGGATGATAGCTGAGGGAAATTTGCCATTGGCTGCCGAAAGTTGCCAGCCATTGTGTTTGTGGGTCATCTGTTATTGCATCTAAGGTCATCTGTTGGGAAACCCATTATAACTAGGCCTTTGAGCTGCTACTTCTGGCAGGTTCTCCATCACTTTACAAATGGCTACAACATCAGGCCTGAGTTAAAACACAAGTTGTTCAAACCAAATAGTAACATTATCCTGGGCTCAGGCCTCCTTCCCAGGTAGAGTGTTTACCTGATAACATCCTTAGCTGTTAAGTTCCAAACTGAGATACACTTCATTATTACCACTAAGAATGTTATATTATCTGGTCAACTGAAATCTGCATTTCCTCTGCCAGCTCTGTAATTGTCAGCTGCCTGCTGAGCCAAAGTCATAAACTGATCCATCACAATAGATCAGAGGCCCATGGGGGATAAGTAGCAGTGACAAGCAGAGACGAAGCATTCACCAGGGAGACATTCCAGGACAGAAATGGCTTGTGGTGCCTATAGCAGATTCTTCTTCTCCCATGATAGGATAGGTCCTCCCTTAGCATGTATTAGAGTACCCTGACTTAGATTACACTTCTTGGTGAAGTGCAAGCATGCAAAAAAAGTGAAAGATGATTTGCCTGTTACCTTTCATTTTGTGATTGATTTTAAGCAGTAAGTTTCTTTACATTTACAGTCAACGTTCTGCAATGGCCTGGAATTGAATAGTTAAGAATGATGTTGGTGGTAAAAGTGGAGTGGGAACAAGATTTCCTTTTTCACATGTACTTGAAACTTTTGCCTCTTACTATAGAGCTTCTTGGGACTGTTTCACAAGACTATCCTCAGAGATAAAACTGTCCAGGACTCTTTGAGAGCGTTGCAGAAAGCAGTGAACCCACTGAAAGGAATTGTAGGTAAGTGCCCAAGTTGTGTGTGCATGTGTGTGCGTGTGCGTGTGCGTGTGTGTGTGTGTGTGTGTGTGAGAGAATGTGGTGTTGGGGGTATGACTCACAGGTAAAACTACACCTGGGTCATGATGGCCCTCTCCGTCTTAAGCAGCTCAATAAATAGCACATTGCTCATAGGTGTGCATATATATATATATATATATATATATATATATATATATATATAACACTTGATTTCTCCATATCTGAAGAGTTCTCAGGACTGCATTGATTCCATATTCCAATTGGAATCTTCACTCATGATGCTTTTTGAAAGTCCAGCAGTGTCAGCTGTGCGGCCACTGAGCAAACCATCTTGCACTACCTGAGGAAGGCGGAAGTTGAAACGTTGTAGTAGAAATATATTTTTGTTCTTTGGTGAGATTATCTGTTTGAGTCACCTTCTTTCTTGGATATATATATATATATAATAATGTATCTTACTGGCAGTCGCCAATCAGTAGTTATAGTTTGGACCTAGTTTCCGCACATCGGAAAATCGTTTTTTTTGTTTTGCCAAGAACTTTGGCGCTGTTTGACAGATCTTCACAAAATTATGTTTTAAGTGGAGCCCTCTCCTGAGTCCATCAACATAGCAATAAATTCAGGCCCGGCCAGCAATGTATAAATTACCTCATGCTGCGAGCAATGCAGAGCAGCCTTGATTGCCTTGGCTGCTGTTGAAATATATTTTTGAATCACATTTGCACAATTTACAAATTAGTTCTTAAGTGGTGTAATGCAGGACTAATGCATTTTTTTTTAATAAAGAAATTTGTATTGCTTTTGTAGGAAACAATGAAATAATAATACAAATGCAAATAACATGATAACAACTGGTGCTCGAGTACGGTCAACCCCCAGTCCTGGTCAGAACTCTGTATGTGATATCTGTGCACCAAGATGATAGGTAATGACATGATCTCAGTCCCTTAAGGAAGGATGTGGGAGGTAGAGGAAAAGGGGAGAAAGGGAATCCTCCCACCATCTCCTTTGATGACGACGCCACTCCTCCAACTGCGCTGCTCTTTTCAAGCTAGGTGTATGTCATGGCCTCCCACTTCCCCCACACTTTGTCGTACTTGTTTGGACACCCTCTGGCCTCATACACCAGTCTCTCACGCTGCGCACACCAGTCCACTCCTCGTCTCTATTTACTCAGTGCCGGTGCTGCTCTGGCTTTCCAATCCATCATAATGTCTCTCTTTGCCACCAGACATGCCACTCCCAGGAAACTCCGGTCCACTCTCCTCAGTCCCGCTTTTCCCATGACCCCCATTATCAGTGGTAATGGGGCTACTTCTTCGTCTTCCAGCAGGACCCTGGAGACCTCTCTCATGACTGCCTTCCAATAAATCACCATAACTGGGAATGCCCATACCATATGGAAGAAGTCGGCATCTGGGTTTGAACACCGGGGACAGTTAGCTGTGGGTCGGAGGCCTGCTTTGTGTAGTTTTGCGGGTGTGAGGTATGCTGTGTGCAGATAGAGGGCTTGAAGTAAACGGAATCGAGTAGCCATCGTTAGAGTCCGAGGGGCCATCAACGCCTCCCTCCAGTCCTCTTCCTCCATTGATCCCACCCAGCCCTCCCATCTGTGGCGAAGTCCCTCGAGGGAACATGAGGTGTTGGTTATCAGTGAACAGCAGATCTGGGAGACACCTCCCCTACTCAGATTCCCCATTAATACCTTCGCCTCCATGGGGCTGTACTCGGGAATGTGTTCTCCCGCTCGTGCATGCACTAGCAACGCGTGGCGAAGCTGGAGATATTTGTGGAACTGTGCCCTGTTTCGTGAGAAGAGTCCCTGAAGCTCCTCGAAGGACTGCATGTGTGATCCCTCCCCCAGATGTCTCCCAGTGTGGAGATTCCTATGTTGTCCCACCTCTGGAATCCTTCCAGTCCGCGACTTCCACAAGTAGTTTTCCATGCCATAGCAGGGTCTGCCGGGTAAGACGACCCCACCAGCCTGACACTTTCTGGGCTGCGCGCCACCCTAGCAAGATCACCTTAGTCACGTCTAGGACAACCCGGGGGATCGGGCAACCATACAGAGCATTAAAGACCCAGGAGTAGCCCAATGTGTGAAGCTCCAGTCGGTATGTGGGGTCTGTCCAACTACCTCCCACCCAATCGTTGATTACAAGCAAGTGCATTGCAAGGTGATAGTAGTAGATATTAGACATTCCCAACCCTCCATCATAGACATCTCTTTGGCAAGTAGTGAGTGCCAGTCTAGGACGGGTGCCGTTCCACAGGAACTGGTGCACCACTGAGTCCATTTCCCTGAACCATTTCTTGGGGATTGGGTATGGGAAGTTCTGCAGTAAATAAAGGAGCCTAGGGAGGATCATCATTTTACAGAGTGCTATTCTCCCAAGCAGATTGAGGGGTAGGGTTCGCCAATGTTGAAGATCATCTTTGACTCTTGTAGTAAATAGTGTGACATTAAGTTCCTATGCTAGTTCTGGAATAGGGGCAATGTATACTCACAGGTATTTGAAACTATTTTGATGGATGGGGATGTTGTGCTGCCAGTCAATACAGTCCCTGGTGGGTTGCAGAGGAACCAGCAGAGATTTGTGGGGGTTTAAAGTTAGGTCTGAGGCCTCTGAGAAGAGGTCCAGGATCTGCAAGATACGTGGGCCACTTGTGGCCGGGTTGGCGATGTAGAGGAGAACCTCATCTGCGTAAAGCGCCACCTGGTCCTCCGGTCCCGCGGCCAAGACAATCACTCTGTCAGAGGGTCTTCACGCAGCAGTTTCACCAAAAGCTCTATTACGAGTGCGAAGAGTAGCGGGGACAAAGGGCATCCCTGACGAGTGCCTCGGCTGATGGGAAACGGGTCGGAGACCACTCCATTTACTTTCACCATAGCGGTTGGGTTAGAGTAGAGTAGCCCCACTAAGCCTAGGAATTTGTGACCAATTCCATTACCCCGCAGGACGCGATCAAGGTAGGACAAGTCCACTGTACCGAAGGTTTTTTTCGAAATCGAGTAAGAGTAGAGACAAGGGGGATCGGGTCAGGGCCCCGCGGTGTGCCAGAGCCAAGTGCAGACGCCTGATGCAATGTCTAGTACTTCGGGAGGACATTAAACCGCATTGGTCGGGGTGTTTCAATGACGGGAGCGCTGTTTTCAGCCTAGAGGCAAGAATTGAAGACACCTCTTTGATCTTGGTGTTCAAGAGGGAGATGGGCCGGTAAGCAGGACAGTGTCGCGATGGAGGTTGGGTCCTAGGGATTACCACAATTGTGGCTTGGTCGACTCCAGAGGTGAACTGACCGCTTCTTTCTGCTTCGTCATACATATTAAGTAGATGAGGACCTTGGATGTCGCCACACCTATCGTACAGTTCTGTTGGGAAGCCGTCTGGGCCCGGAGTCTTACCTGGTGATAGGTTAGCTATCGCATCAGTAATTTCCACCAGGCATATAGCCTCTTCTAAGCTTTCCCTTACCACCTGAGGAATTTTGGGGAGGGTAATATTGTTGAGGAGGGGGGACTCCCTTTCTGCTAGTGGTTGGGGGCGTTCCTCATATAGTCGTGCGTAGTAGGAAGCAAAACTCTGCACGATATCTCTAGTTGTCTTGGAAAGAGATCCCGTATCATCTACGATCTCTGAGATGACCATGTTAGCTAGTGGCCGTGTAGCTAGCCAATGTAAAAGTTTTCCATTTTTGTCTCCCCAGCCCTATATTCGGGCTGCCGACGCTCTCCAAATATATTTCGCGGACTCCAGCACCAAGTGTTTAATCTCATCTCGCACAATAATGAGCTGCCGCATGCAGGGGGCTGAAGGAGAAGTGGAGTGCCTGCCCTCAAGGCGCAGTGCGCGGGTCTCCAGTTCTGATACTTGGGAGTTACGTGTGCATTCATGTATGCAAAGGAGATGTTTGCCGTGTCCTCTAAGGGTAGCTTTGCATGCAGCCCAGACTGTACCCGGGGACCGTACCGATCCCAGGTTTTGCTCAAAATATTGTGTGAGGTGGTTTCTAACTGCTTGTGTGTATTCGCCATCTTGCAGGTACCATGCGTTCAAACGCCATATTGGACGTTGGGTGGGATCCACGCCACCTAGTCGGATTTGTACTGGCGCGTGGTCGGGGACCCTGCGAGGTATGATTTTGGCCCCCGTGACATTGGCAAAGTCTAGGGCAGGCGCGAACACAAGATTGATTCTGGCATGTAACCTATGGACTGCTGAAGTGTGTGTGTACTGTCGCGTCCTGGGGTGCCAGGTTCTCCAAACCTCACACAGGCCGAGGCTCTCCGCCCAGCCATTCAAGGCCATTGCTCGGCCAGATCGGCCGACAGTAACGTCGCCCGACACATCTAGCCCGGGATCCAGGAAGGCATTGACGTCTCCTCCTATTAGTGTAGTACACTGAGGGAGTCCAGCCACCACTTGGCAAAGGGAAGTTAGAAAGGCATCGAATCCGGTTGGAGGGGCGTATGCACATATGATGTTAAGCGGTAGCCCATGGAGCGACCCGGACACTGCAACGTATTTGCTCTGTAGGTCGGACTGCATGGCTGTAATTACCATGGGCAGTGAAAGATGAAGTAGGATAGCCACTGCCCTGGAGCCCCTAGAAAAGCCTAAGTGATAAACTCTATCGTACCCTCCCCTCGCAAACATGGGGCATCTAGTCCCAAGGAGGTGTGTCTCCTGTAACAAGACCACTGAGGAGGTATATCTGCGGAGAGTACTATATACAGCGGACCTCTTAATCTTGTCTAGGAGGCCGTTCACGTTCCATGAGAGTACCTGTGTCAGTGAGGGCCATGCGTGGAGTGTGCAGGTGTGTCAAAGCGTCAAGTGTCTGTCAGTGGGCACAGGGACGACAGTCTCAAGCAGTAAAGTAAAAAATCAAAACAGTAAAGGAAACTTACAAAAACATTATTGTTTAACCCCAATGTAAACTTTTCGCCCCCCAACCACTCCCCACCCCATACTTCTACCCAGGAAGCATCTGCCACCCAACTACCCACCATAAACAATACAGCCAGGTGGACTGTCGTTGGAGTGGAGTGGTGGACCCCTCCATTTAGACGGATTGTCTTCAATCTATGAACGGAAGTCCAAGCCAGGCGCGATAGGCGGCGGACAGGTCGCCGAGTCTCGGGCAAGGCCCCGCTCCAGTCTGTATGCGCCGACTTTGGGCGGTGTCAATTAAATCCTGCGTGTCTTAGAGTAGATCATGTTTATTTCGTCAGCCGAGTGTCGGGGATTGGCTCAGGCGGTCACTGTCCATCACTTGTGCCGGATCTGGGGCATCCGGGGCTCCCATGGGCATCTCTCCGGACCCGGGGTCAGGACCTCGGTCCTCACCTTCGCCTATAGGATCTTCGGGGCCACTCCGCCCCCCACGCCTAGATCTAGTGCGCTTTCAGCCCCTCCGCTGTGCCATCTGGGTGGGAGGTCCCCCTCTGGGGGAGCTGCCAGTCGGACCAGGGGGGCCTCTCCGAGATCCGACACCCTCCTCGGTCAGCCAGTCCCACTCCTCCCCCGGGGATTCGAAAAAGTATGTTTTTCCGGCCATAATGACTTTTAGGCGTGCTGGGAAAAGGAGCATATACGAAAGTTGCATGGCCACGAGCTTTTGTTTATCGTGTTCGTACGACCGGTGCCGGGTCTGGACCTCATGGGTGTAGTCTGGGAATATCAGGATCTTGTGGTTTTCCCAGTGGAGGTCAATCGAGCGTCTGGCCTCCTTGAGGACATTATCTCGGTCTTTAAAGTTTAGAAAGCGCGTAATCATCGGTCTCTTGGGAGCACCGGGAGAGGGTCGAGGGGCCAGGGCTCTGTGAGCGCGCTCGATTGCACACCAGGATGAGAGAGTTTGGTCCGGCATCCAGGACCTGATCCAGCGCTCAAGCAATTCGGAAGCTTTATTGTCTTCTGCTCCCTCTGGGAATCCTATGAAGCATAGGTTATTGCGCCTTGAGCGGTTTTGCTGCGTCTTCGGCGCGTTGATGCAGTTCGCCAGTTCGGGTTCGCAACTGGGCCACTTTGGTTCTGAGGTCAGCCAGTTCGTCCTCGGCGTGAGAGACATAGCTCTCTTCTTCCGTGATCCTGCCCACTGCATTTCTAAGATCTTGTCTGATGAGGCCCAAATCTTCTCGCACCTCTCCTATCTTAGTCTCCACGGCCAGTTGCGATGATTGGATAGCCTGGAGGATTGCATTCACCTCGTCTGGCGTGGGGCACACGGAGGCCGCGTCTCCGTCGCGGCCGCCGAAGTGGTAAACTGGTGAATCTTCTGCTGGGAGACTGGTGGCTGTCTATTTGCTCTGTCCTTCCCCATCCTTCCTCCAAGAAAATGGTTTGACCTCTTTGTGTCACGTAAAGTTTCAGGCTAGGCTCTAGTCACTCCACAATCTCACACGCTTTTAAGTCCCAAAAGGATATCTCCAGGGGCGGAGCCTCAGGGTCCAGCCTGGACACCCCAGGAAGGGCAATTAGTCCAGTGGTCTGCACTTTAGTAACTGTCTGCGGGTTTACCCCCTATTGGGCAATCTCCCCCGGAGGCAAGGCGGTATCCATCCGGCCAAGCCCAGCCGATGTCCAGATGTCTCAGGCCAGCACTGCCGGATATCTCTCACCTTCAGGGACTTCTGTAGGCAGTCATTTCTCCGGGGGGAGGTCCTCGAGGACAGGAAGGACACACCTGTCAACGTCCCCAGCCCCAGTCCCACGATGCTTGGTTGGGTGCTCCCTACCTCACCTTTTGCTCCTGCGCTGTCGTATTGCGGTCCGCTCCTCGGGCCTGTTCTCGTCGCAGGTTTAGAAGGGGCCTGGGGGTTCAGTTCCTCCCTCACCCCCCGGTGTGGAGCATCCGTGGCGCAGCGTGCTGGTAAGAAACAGGGGGGAGGGAAGGTCTAGCTGCGACAATGGGGTGGCCTTCAGTCTCCTGGCGGTCCACCTCTTCTTTGGGAGGCAGCCCAGGCACGGGCGCCCCGAGGAGTCTGGTGTTGCTCGGGGCGCCTGCAGTAGTCTTGTTCGCTAGTCTCCCTCGTCCCAGGTGTAGAGGGGGACCGGGGTCTAAGTCCTCCCCCATCCTCCGGTGTGGAGCATCCGTGGCGCTGCGTGTTGATAAAAGACAATTGGTGGGAAGAGGTCCAGCAGCAGCAATGAGGTGGCCCCCAAACTCCAAGTGGCTCACCAATTCTGTGGGGTGCTGCCCGGATCGGGCGCCCTGAGGAGACTGGTGTTGCTCTCGCAGGTCCCGCACCCGCAGCGATCCTGTTCGCCGATCTCCTCCCTCGCGGGGACCGGTCCGCTAGATGTGTCCGAGCGTCAGGCCACCTCGGCACCGGCGCGGTGTAGGGCCAGCCCCAGAATCAAGGGCCACCCTCCCGGACAGTCTCTGGATTCCAACGAGGAAGGGCCGGCATTCCTCCAGCGAGGCTCGCACCCGAGACCCAGCGGTCCAGCGGATTCCGTCTCCGAGGCTGCGCCTCCACCGGCGCGGCACAGGACCAATCGCCAGGCCCGAGACCGCCGCCTCCGCACCCAGGCCACCGGCCCCGTCAGTCTCTCCGGTCCAGGGGGGAGACCCGCTGCAGCTGGGGCTGTCTCTTCACGTGCCGCCGCTACTGCTTTTATCACTTGTTTGGGGACCGACACGCCGGGTCTCAGTACTGGGCCCCTTCGATCTCTTCACTACTGCCGTCCCGCTGCACGTCCGATCCGTGACTCAGAGCTACTCTACGAGGGTGCAGCAGGGAGTCTCGATCCCCACCACCATCTTGGCTTTGGGCTCGGTTGGTTTATTGCGTTTCTAAGCACCATCGCTCCGTGGCTCCTCGGGGTCCCTAGTGGGCAGGGGGCCCGTAGGAATTGCCAGGTGTGCGCCACAGGGTAGGAACAGGATCAGCTTCCTCTGGCGGATGACAGAGGGGTCCAGAGCTCTCTCAGAGTGCGACCGCCATCTTGACGCCCGAAGCCACAGGACTAATGCATTTTAGTGCAGTGACGCGGACACCAGCACTAAAATGTGTTTGTTTGACCTTTGATGTGTGTGTAGTACTTGGCAAGGCTGCATCCTCCTCCTTCCAACCTCCTCCAATAGGCCCAGTAGTGCAACCCTGGGGGTAAGGTTAATCAGACAATCTAGAACCATAGGAAACTTCCTTCCTATCCCCTCCCAAAAGGGGGCTAGGGCCAGACAAGCTCAGGCCAGGTGAGAGAAATCAGCTAGTAGTAGTAGTAGTAGTAGTAGATAACACCGCGCACATCGAGCCAGAGGAGCACTGCCGGTTTGATATAGTCGCTGGAGGTGGGGGGATCAGGGAAGTGAGTTGTAGGTAATTGAGTTGGACTGTGCTGTGGTGAGCGGGGATAGCCAGTTCTCTAGGAGCTAGTCGGTCCTCACACCAATCCTCATCATCAAAGTCTCCCACCTCTCACCTCCGACACAAGTCTCAAAATCAGTCTGGAGCGTTAATGATTATAGATCAGTAAGCCCTAGAGATAGCGTCTTTTTTTCAGTTTCCCTATTAAGATATTGGTTTGAGAGGGTTAAATTCTGGGATTTTCGTACCTCTGGGTATGTTCTCCGACAGAGCATGGTTCAGCTGTAGATAACAATAAAATTGTGTACAGGAAAGGCAATATTGTTCCTGCATTTCCTGGAACGACAACAGGGCATCCCCTCACCAGCCATATCCAGATGGGTAATTCCTATTATGTCCCATTGTGCGAAGCCCAGTAGGCCCGCCGTATGATTCATCCATGTTCGTGGGCTCATTCCAGTGAATTTACAGTCCCATTTGATGAAACAAAGTACTGCCCTCCAGCAGAGTAGGGTCACTTGGGTGGAATCGGGGAGTGACTGGAAGATTGGGCCTGGTGGGTAGTTAAAGTTAAGTCTGCCTTTCCATAGAGAAAACATTTTTTGGTTTGCCTATAACTTTGGCGCCGTTTGACAAATCTTTGCAAAATGGTCCCAAAATAGTCTCTTCCACTCAACTACCTCAGATACTTCCTGGAAAGTTTCAGGGTGCTCATCAAGTGGGGGTTGAGGAAAAGGGAGAGGTTCCCAAAATATGTTTTCTCCCCTAATTTTTGTAAGGAAAATTGAACATCGATACCGCAAATACTTCATTTCAGAATTACACCAAATTTGGCAGGAAGCTAGATCTTGGTCAAGAAAACTTGCTATCTGTGACCTGAAGTCAATATGTTCAATAGTTTTGGGGAAATTAAGGCTCATAAACCTTGTATAGTTCATGGACATTCCGGTCGCAAAACAATCGTACACCCCCCTGCAACTTGCTATTAGGAAGAGATGCTCCCTGGTAACCCTATTCCTAATAGAGTTTGTATATGCCAGAGGCCTTTTTAGCCGTTGCAAACAGGCAAAATCACAGTTTTCGACAGCTAAAAATAGGCGTACATCTGGCCCATAGGTTTTGAATAAATGTTGCTGCAAATTTGCAAAGGATCCACAGCAAAAGTAAAAAATAAAAAGTGCAACCGGCAAGTTTAAAAAAAAAAACAAAAAAAAAAACAGGGTGGGCCAGGACATTTGTGGGAGAGGACTAAATGTATTTATTAGGGGAGAGGAGTATGTGGCCCCCCTCCTGAGCCTCCTTCTGGTCCCAGGGACCCCATCCTCTGGGACTGTATTTCAAATAAAGGACAGAGGGCATGTGGGTCCCACGTCCCTGAGCCTGCTAGAGGACCCGGGGACCCCACTCCCTGGGGCCGTATTTCAAAATAAGGGGAGGGGATCATGCGCCTCTCCATAGCCCAGAGCCCCATCCCTCGAGGTCGGCAGTGGTGTGATGTCCCGGGTATCCTGTCATACCGTAGATCACGGATATGAACGTTTCATGTGCTCCTACCCAGATTACTATATTTTTGAAAAGCACTCGGAGCTTTTGTGCTCTTCAGCTGACCTCTAGTGAGAGGTTCTATAGCTGAACTTTGTGCCACAAAAAATGTGAAAAGAGAGACTCCAAGACATGTTAATGATTTTTCACTTTAAAAGGCTTTATTCAAAATATTTTATTACAATCACTTTTATTAAAAATTATAATGTTTGGATTTATGAAATATACATTTGATTATAGTTATTGGTGATTTTGACAAAGCCAGTATGTTTACTTTACTTACAATGACACCCTTTACATTGTTAAATATAGCCAGTTGTGTGCACCAGCAGCAGTTCGCTGTACGACCAGGCATTTGCCCCACCCCTGCTGCACATGGCCAAAGGCCATGCGCTGTCTGGGTAGGGCATCCCCTGGGGATTGGGCGCGAGTCAGGCCCTGCCCCCAAAACCCTGCTGCCGAGGATGTAGGGTGTCACAGGACAGGCACTGCATCCTACTCCACGCCACACACTGCAGTCAACATCTTACTTTACAATTTATAACAAAAGCATAGAAATTCATTGAACAAAACTAAAAGTTAAAGTGACATTATAGTTAGATATGGTAATAATCTCTTAGTTTACATTAAAAATCAACCTTAGAAATTAACTGAAATAATCAAAGGTTAAAGGGATGTTATAGTTAGGTGAAAATGTCAGAACAAAACCAATGACATTCATCAGTTATAGTTATCTCAAATATAACTCCTGCCCTGAAGTAACTATAACATGCACCTTCACCATGAACTACTTTGGAGCCCGGATACTGGGATATCCACAAGAAGCCACTTACCATGGAGATGGCTGTGAATGCTGCTTTTCAGCATTGACAGACATCACTCAAGCAGCTTATGCGGCAGCTGCCAGTGGGCCTGATGGGCTGGTGGACTAGGTTCCACTAAAACCTTAATTTGTTGTTTATGGGCCTCTTCAGTCTGCAGATCCAGGGGTGTGGAATTTAATAAAATATCTACTTGTCCATGGGACAGGTTGCTTCTTAAATCTGCTTGCCCTGTAAAAAAAAATATTTGCCCCTTTGGTGCCATGTAGTGCACCGACAAATTATGGCAGCAATCACATTATGTAAGAGCCCTGATAATAGCCTCCCTGATTATGCCAGGGCTACTACTATAGTAAGGCTTGAATACTTGCAATTTCAATCCCTACTACAGAAATGTCCTTATTTTGCCACGTTTTTGCAGATCTACATACTGGGGCTGGAGGAAGCAGTAAGCTGGAATAGTCCGAAAACCTACTAGCTTGCATGTTTTAAGGATTTTCACCAGCTCTTCTCTAATCTTTTCCAAGAATGAGAAAGGTTGGAAATTTATTCCTGACAATTGCAGAAGTAGAAGTTCTTTCAGGGTTGGGAAAAAAGTGGTTGGAGGGACAATATACTTGTAAACACTCAATAGATTTTCACATGAACAAATCTACACATGCATATTTGCTCATGCTAAAATACAATTCACACATATTTTCTAGGAGTACGATTTCCTGGTCTACTTCTGTAACTTCTTGTGAATTCATAAAAGCCACTAATTTAAAGACATATACCACTGGTGCACTTTTGAGACTTTAGGAATTGGGTCCCTAATTAGGTCTGGCATTAACAAAGACATTTTGTTTTTATTAAACTTCTGTTTCTCTCTCTATCGGCTGGCTTTATTGTGAGTGATCACATTCTGTTGTTCCACAAGGAGCATATTGGCACACAAAGTAGTTTTGTTCAGTGCCAGGAACTACTGTGGCAATCAGTGGCATAACGAAACTGGAAGGGGTCCCCTGCAAAGAACATGAAGCCACCCCCCCTCAATACCTCCCCCCTCAGACTCACTCAGGGCAGGTGCTGTGCTGAGGGCACCCCTGGTGGGAGGCTGCAGGGCCTTTGTTATGCCACTTGTGGCAATGAGTGCTTTTTGAGACCAAAAACATTTCTTTCTATTTTGCCAGTATTTGTTGCAGTGATGAGGGCCTGGCAGCTCCCACACAAATAAAGTGTTACAAAAGCCATGTTAAAACAAGACACACATGGACAAACCAAGACTCTAAAAACAAATGTTGGATCGGTTGGCTTTGCAAGTGCTTGTTGATTTATATGCTTGCTATTTTCTTGTTGAAAATGGTTACACTGATTTTCTATTAGGAATATTTTTTTTAAATACCAACATGCGTGAAAACATTTTTACTAAGTGACGCTTCAAAAAAACAGCACCTAAACTTTCATAGTACTGAAGTGTTTTTTCCCTACTTGCGATAGGAATTCGACATCCCTGCAGATCTTCAAATGCTCATAAATAACATTGTTCTAGAATTGCATGACAGGATGTAAGCCATGAGCTGACAGGCCCAGTTGAGAAAAGAGATTTGTTTTTAAAAAAAAAAAGGAAAAAACAGAGAGACAAATGTAAAGAGGAGAATGAGAAAGAAAGTGAAATGTGAAAAAGTAAAGATGAGAGAAATAACATGGATAAATGAAAAAGGGATAGAAATAGTGGAAAGAGTGGAAGAAAATGAGAAGATAAAGAAGGGAAATAGGTGAAATGTATAAGAAGAGTGGAAGGAAGTGTTAAAGATTGATGGGAAGGAAAGGTTAAAAGGTGAATAGATGAAAAGGTAAAAGGAAGGATAGATGGAAGGGGAATGGAAAGGTATGTGAAAGAGTTAAAGGAAGAACAAATTAATGTGTTTGAGTTAAAGGATGGTTAGGAGAAAGGATGGAAGATGGATAGTTGAAAAATGTATTGGTTGATAGATGAGTAGATGCATAGGTGGATGTAAAGGTGAACAGATGAATAGATGGGTGTACCAATAGATGGAACGAGCAGTAGATGGATAGTAGATGGAAAGATTAAAGTTTAATGAGAACACTTGGAGAACTGATCTAAGGCAGTTGGGGTTGATTACTTCACATGCCTGACGAAATTCGAAGTATGCTTGAAGTAAGGAATATTTTAATATTCTGGATACTCCTTACTACCACTTCCCACTATGACCCACGTACAGTGACCAGCCCCTGTCCCGAAAGGCAAAATGTTGTTGGTGATTGTGAGCCCTTCCTTCATCAGCTTGCACCCTTGCATGTCTGTCTTCATTTAGTTTATTCCCCACCCTCCTATATATGACTGTTGTTGTGTTAGTTCTGCTTCATAGGAATCGCACGATTGGTGGAGAAGGATGAGGGGAGACTGATCAGTGGAAGAGAGTGAGTTTAGGAGAAGAGCAACCTCATTGGGACTTTTTTCATTAGCTGCATTACCAACTTATACAATGTTCAATATCACAAATTACATCTATTATTAAAACATATGAACATTCACATGTACAAGAACAAAATGTTTTAACACAATTACATAATGTATAAAAGCACAGATTACACTGTTGACGTTTTGTCTCCCTTGTCAGCCCTAATTCCCCTGTACTTTAAAGGAACATGTGTGTCTGTGTGTGCATGTGTATGTGTGTGCTTGTGTGTTCTTTGTGTGTGTGTATATATGTATACACACACAGCACAAACCATGACTTGTGCCGACCGCAAAAGAGAACAACATTGCAGGTGGAGTAAGTTATGTTGGTGGGTACCATTAGTGAATTTCATTGTGTTTCTGTTTTGTGAAGTACTTAATTTCCCACCCCTGCCCCTTTCCCACAGCCTTTGGCCAGGCCCAGCAGGGGCTGGCTGCATGCTTGGCCAGTATCCAACCTGCAAAGAGCCCCATAGTTCCACAGCCTTCGGCCCTGTGCACCTAAGACTAAGATTATGGCCTAACCCGTGGCCAGGCTCTGTGCTATCAGCCAACCTCCCTGCAAAAAATGTGACTGTCTGCAGCAGGAGTTGGTTGGAGGGCTTAGCTACAGACAAGGCCTTCCACCCAGCTCAGCACTGCAAGACAATCCCTGCAGGGCATGGCCTTTTACCATGTGCAGTTGAAGGTGGGTGCAGAGCCTCTCAAGTCCTGGGTGACCAAGTTTTAAATGGGCAAAAAAATTATTTAAACAAATTTTATGACGCCTTATCCAGACAATCACATTTCTTTAAAATGTCAAAATGAGATTGATAGGAATTGTGGGTCATGACTCTTTAATTAAAACTTCAGAAATATACAAAACTGTTAACCCTTTAAAGCCAGCACAGCAACTTTTGTTGAAGGTAATTCTCAGAATCTGAAAGGATTTACACCAAACCAACAAAAACACACTTCCTGAATAAACTTCACCTTTCAGGCCAAGTTTGGGGTAAATCTTTACAGCAGTTCAAGCTGTAGGCATGAGCAATATTTCTCCTGATAGATATTTCTAAATGCAGATTCCGGGTTTTAACAATTTTAGGGACTCTGATGTCTGTGACAGACCCTTACAAAGATAGATCTCTGGTGTCTAGGCTCTTCACATGACTCCAAATCTTGCAGGATTGTGCCTGAATAAACTCTGAGGCTTCCCAGGACCCTGAAGCCAAACTGTGTTACCAGACTTTGGTAAAATGTGCTTCAGGACTGCTCCCATTTGAAGTAGAGTCTGTGAACCAATCCTCGTTCTCGAGGTTGTTCCCACAGATAAATCTTTTCACTCCAATCTTCAGGTGATTCCAGGTTGAAGGAAAAGCATAAGACGAAGTGGAATTCATTCACGTTCCACCATTCTGAACTAGAGAGCTCACAGGGACGTAAAGATTTCCATCAGTTTTGGTTCCAGTCCTCTGCCAAGGAATCGATTCTGCAGCTTGTCCTAATGTACCCAGAGTTAAGGATCCATCGGCAAAGCCTCAACAAACAGAGGCTTTCAAGGAGGCAATGATGCATTTTTTTCGCCACCCTTCTGTCTCCTTCTGGTGTGCCATCAGGCCCCAAGGATCCTAGGAGGCCTCTTTGGATTACCATTGGAAGATCCATTCTTGATGCTGTCTTTGTCTTTTAATCCCACTGTGGAGTCTGTTGTAAGTCCAAGCCATGGCCCAACTCGACTTTAACTCCAGTGCCATGATCAACACTGGTTCCTGCCACATCAATTCCAGTCCCGTCACCTGTGATGCCAGAGGAAGACCTAATTATTTTGTCCAACTCCTAGAAGACTCTGACACAGCCTCAACCGAAGTCGCGTCCCCCACAACCGAACCTCATTCTGACTCTGGCAGAACGCTGCTGTTGCCTAAGAGTCAGCCACAAATACTTCAGAACGTAGTCAGGAGGGTCTAAGTGACGACAGTGGAGATAACGGAATTATGTAGTCCTTTACTATGATGATGACAATCTTTATATGGACATACAGGTGGAGAGTGGCTACGCACCTCTCCTGACACTGTGTTGAATGCCACCCCCCACTCCCAAAACCAATCAGCTTCTTTTGTGATGGTCATCTGGTGTGCTTCCATTTAAGTTAAAACCACTGTTCTGATGGACATAGTACAACCGGGGCAAGCTTTCACAAAACCACTTCTTCCATTTGATGAAGCTTTAACTTAAAACACTAATGAGCGCTTGCCAAAACCTTGTTCTTCACCACCGCTAAATAGGCACACGAGGAGGTTGAACTTCCCTGCAGCATCTCTTGATAGGGAAAATGTGTGGCTGCATTTGGGAAAAGGTTGCTTTCCTCCGCCAGTCTCACATTTTGTCCTGTGAATGCCAGCTGTCTCCTAAGGTATAAACACATGCAATTAGGGATTTGCCTAAGAAAATCTCACTAACAGTCCCAAATGAATATTCCTTCAGTCTTACGCATATCTTACAGGATGGTCATGACGCAGCAAAGCATGTCATCTGCTCTAGGTTAGACACTACTGACTGCTTGGGCAGGACCGTCAGTACCAGTATGGGTTTTTCTGGTGATGTCCAAGCATCACTAATGAATTTGCTATTTGACAGCACCTGTCTCTTCAGAGATAAAGCAGACTCAACACTGTAGAGCTTCAACTGCCATATGACCACAGTGCACTTCCTTTATGTGCCCTTGAAGCAGTATATCCACCAGTTTCACCCCCTTTGAGATTTAAAAAGGGGCCTGGCTCAAAGACTACACCAAAGGCCCACACAACAGCAACAAACACACTCAGTACTTTTCGAGGGCAGGATGGGGATCTACCGGACAGTTTTTAAGACCTAGGAAGCAGCATACTGTCTGGTCCCTGACTCCCTGCTTTCAAACCATTATAGTTTGCCATCTGTAGCACTTGGTGTAAGGAAGTGCCTCCTTGGCATGGTTACCCCCTGACTTTTTGCCTTTGCTGATGCCAAGTTATGATTTGAACGTGTGCTGAGGCCTGCTAACCAGGCCCCAGCACCAGTGTTCTTTCCCTAACCTGTACCTTTGTTTCCACAATTGGCACACCCTGGCATCCAGGTAAGTCCCTTGTAACTGGTACCCCTGGTACCAAGGGCCCTGATGCCAGGGAAGGTCTCTAAGGGCTGCAGCATGTCTTATGCCACCCTGGGGACCCCTCACTCAGCACAGACACACTGCTTGCCAGCTTGTGTGTGCTGGTGGGGAGAAAATGACTAAGTCGACATGGCACTCCCCTCAGGGTGCCATGCCAACCTCACACTGCCTCTGGCATAGATAAGTCACCCCTCTAGCAGGCCTTACAGCCCTAAGACAGGGTGCACTATACCATGGGTGAGGGCATAGGTGCATGAGCACTATGCCCCTACAGTGTCTAAGCAAAACCTTAGACATTGTAAGTGCAGGGTAGCCATAAGAGTATATGGTCTGGGAGTCTGTCAAACACGAACTCCACAGCACCATAATGGCTACACTGAAAACTGGGAAGTTTGGTATCAAACTTCTCAGCACAATAAATGCACACTGATGCCAGTGTACATTTTATTGTGAAATACACCCCAGAGGGCATCTTAGAGATGCCCCCTGAAAACATACCCGACTTCCATTGTGGACTGACTAGTTTTACCAGCCTGCCACACACCAGACATGTTGCTGGCCACATGGGGAGAGTGCCTTTGTCACTCTGTGGCTAGTAACAAAGCCTGTACTGGGTGGGGTTGCTTCTCACCTCCCCCTGCAGGAACTGTAACACCTGGCGGTGAGCCTCAAAGGCTCACCCCCTTTGTTACAGCGCCCCAAGGCACTCCAGCTAGTGGAGATGACCCCTCCACCCCCTCCGGCCACGGACCCACTTTTGGCGGCAAGGCCGGAGGAGATAATGAGAAAAACAAGGAGGAGTCACTGGCCAGTCAGGACAACCCCTAAGGTGTCCTGAGCTGAGGTGACTCTGACTTTTAGAAATCCTCCATCTTGCAGATGGAGGATTCCCCCAATAGGATTAGGGATGTGACCCCCCTCCCCTCAGGGAGGAGGCACAAAGAGGGTGTAGCCACCCTCAGGGCTAGTAGCCATTGGCTACTAACCCCCCAGACCTAAACACACCCCTAAATTGAGTATTTAGGGGCTCCCAGAACCTAGCAAGATAGATTCCTGCAACTTGAAGACGAAGAAGGACTGCTGACCTGAAGCCCTGCAGAGAAGACGGAGACACCAACTGCTTTGGCCCAAGCACTACCGGCCTGTCTCCCCACTGCGAGAAAAACTGCAACAGCGACGCGTTCCACAGGGTCCAGCGACCTCTGAAGCCTCAGAGGACTACCCGGCATCTAAAAGGACCAAAAACTCCAGAGGACAGTGGCTCTGCTCCAAAGAAGAAACATCTTTGCAACAAAGAAGCAACTTTTAAAGACAACACGTTTCCCGCTGGAAGCGTGAGACTTTGCACCCTGCACCCGATGCCCCCGGCTCGACCTGCGGAGAAACAACACTACAGGGAGGACTCCCCGGCGACTGCGACCCTGTGAGTAGCCGGAGGTGACCCCCCCCCCTGAGCCGTCCCAGCGACGCCTGCAGAGGGAATCCAGAGGCTCCCCCTGACCACGACTGCCTGCTTCTAAGAACCCGACGCCTGGTAAAGACACTGCACCCGCAGCCCCCAGGACCTGAAGGATCCGACCTCCAGTGCAGAAGCGACCCCCAGGTGGCCCTCTCCCTTGCCCAGGTGGTGGCTACCCCGAGGAGCCCCCCCCTTGCCTGCCTGCTTCGCTGAAGAGACCCCTGGGTCTCCCATTGAACTCTATTGCAAACCTGACACCAGTTAGCACTCTGCACCCGACCGCCCCGTGCCACTCAGGGTGTACTTTTTGTGCTGACTTGTATCCCCCCCGGTGCCCTACAAAACCCCACTGGTCTGCTCTCCGAAGACGTGGGTACCTACCTGCTGGCAGACAGGAACCGGGGCACCCCCTTCTCCATTGAAGCCTATGCGTTTTGGGCACCACTTTGACCTCTGCACCTGACCGGCCCTGAGCTGCTGGTGTGGTAACTTTGGGGTTGCCCTGCACCCCCAACGGTGGGCTACCTTGGACCCAACTTTGAACCCTGTAGGTGGTTTACTTACCTGCAAAACTAACCAATACTTACTTCCCCCAGGAACGGTTGAAAATTGCACTGTGTCTAGTTTTAAAATAGCTTATTGCCATTTTTGTGAAAACTGTACATGCTATTTTGCTGATTCAAAGTTCCTAAGTTACCTAAGTGAAATACCTTTCCTTTGAAGTATTACTTGTAAATCTTGAACCTGTGGTTCTTAAAAAAAACTAAGAAAATATATTTTTCTATACAAAAACCTATTGGCCTGGAATTGTGTGTGTGTTCCTCATTTATTGCCTGTATGTGTACAACAAATCCTTAACACTACCCTCTGATAAGCCTACTGCTCGACCACACTACCACAAAATAGAGCATTAGAATTATCTCTTTTTGCCACTATCCTACCTCTAAGGGGAACTCTTGGACTCTGTGCATGCTATTTCTTACTTTAAAATAGTGCATACAGAGCAAGCCTCCTACACTTGGCCATCCTTTTGAAGGCAGGGTAAGGTATTACTTCCACAGGTGGATCACATCCTACAGATAGGTACTTCAAATGTTAGAGCAAAGATATGCCCTACCATTACTCTCCTAACAGCTGTATATTCCACTTACAATAGTGCGACTATCAGACAATTATTCGTCCCTTTTGCAGCAGGAGATCCTGAGAGGGTACCAGTATCAGAGATAGCTGCTGGATGTTATTCCCATTATTTCATGCCTGGTGCCTGAAGAAGAATGGAGGCCTGTATCATCTTTTAGATCTTCGCCTTCTCAATATCAAGATGCTCATGTTGGCTGTACTTCATTCTGCTTTGGGTCCAAGAACCTGCAAGGTTGCTTTGGACCTGCCAGATGCATATTTTCACATTTTCATATTGCAGTCTCTTAAGCACCATCTACAGTTTAGGGTGGGTGTTGGAAATGTGTGCATTCTGCAGGGTCACCCCAAACTTTATTTGCCTTTTTTCTGAACCCCAATTTTGCTGGCTATAGAACTCTGTGCACTTTACCCATGCTACCAAGTGATAAAGTGCTTTTGCTCCTCTTTTCAACATGGTAAAATGGGTGTACACCTGATTAGGTTTTTTAACTTGCCTCTAAGTCCTTAATATATGGCCCAAAGGGTAACCAGGGTCAGTAAATTATATGCTACAAGTGGGCTGCAGTATTCATTGTGCCACCCACTGCAGTGGCACTGTAAAACAGATCTCCAGGCCTACCATTGTAGCTAGGCTGTGCAGTTTAAAACTGCAAAGTCGACCTGTCAAAATAACTCCTTTTGACAGGCCGAGGCCTTCATTTTAAATAAGTAGGCCATTTTGCCCATAAGGCAGGATGCATGGTATTTAAAAGTTGTGCATGTAAAAGTTTAATGTGAAACAGGTCCTTACAGTGACTAACACTGCAGAGCTATTTTCACTGCAGCAAGGGTAGCTGTTCAATAGGAAAACCCTAGCACGCAATATTAAATCCTAATGCTGTATCTCAGGAATGAGTTTCACTAGAAAGATAAACAACTATTTTTAATAGTTACTAAAAATTCACTTCTGTGGTGAAGTCAAATTTTTATTTCTAAATGTTATGGAAAAGTAACTCCTAAAAAGTGACCTTGCTCAGCCTGAAGTCTGTGGTAGCTAAATCTGCATTTTCCTCTCCCTCTTCTGCCAGCCTGTAATTAGCATTTGATTAGGCGTGAATGAAGTGCAAACTTGCTCCCAGGAGCAAACATTCGGCTGACATGAATGGGCAGAGGTGACCCATCTGAACCGGACAGAATATGCACTGTAGAGCTGTGAGGATTCCTTTTGACATTAAAGTCTTGCTTGAATGTCACATCCTGTTTGGCAGGTCTGCGGGGCTTTTTCAAATTACTCTTGGGGCGCCCTTTAGAAAGGCATCCCCTGCCATATGCAGATGATAGCTAACACTTGGGTTGTGCCCTTCTTTTTTCACCCCCAGCTAGACCAGCCCGAATCACATTGGGCCTCTTTGGGACGTTAAGGTGGTCATTACAACCCTGGCGGACGGTGTTAAAGCGGCGGTAAGACCGCCAACAGGCCGGCGGTAAAAAAATTGCAATTACGACCGTGGCGGAAACCGCCAACAAAGACAGCCACGTTAACACGCCACAGCGGTACAAACAAACAGCGCGGCGGTCACCGCCAACAGACAGGCGGGAGACAATGTACCGCCCACACTATTATGACAGGCGAATCCGCCACCTTTTCTGGGGCGGATTCACTGCAGATAAAAACACGGCGGAAACAGGAATCCTGAAGGAAAAACGCTCACCTCTACACATCCCACGAGGAACGAGGACGCCATGGATCCGGAACTCCAAATTCTACCTGCAATAGTCTTCCTGCTCCTCTACCAGGACCACGAACGCCGGCGGCGAAGACCATGGTGAGTACTGCAGCTACGACACAGGGGAGGGGGAGGAAAAAAAACAGGGACTTACACACGCAACACCCCCACCCTCACCCACTACAACACACACACTAATGCATATCAATACATCACAGTTACACCCCCAAACCCTCCAGAAGAATGCAAAGACAATAGAAAATGAGTGTAACCATTGTAATATATTAAAAGCAAGTAGGCAGAAATATATATGTTCGATGGCATCTGTCGCTGTAGATACGCATGTTCTGCAATAGCTCGCCATCTGGTGTTGGGCCGGAGTGTTACAAGTTGTTTTTCTTCGAAGAAGTCTTTCGAGTCACGGGACCGAGTGACTCCTCCTTTTGTCTCCATTGCGCATGGGCGTCGACTCCATCTTCGATTGTTTTTTTTCCGCCATCGGGTTCGGACGTGTTCCTGTCGCTCCGAGTTTCGGAACGGAAAATTCGCTAATTTCGGAAGATTTTCGTCGGTATTGTTGCGTTCGGGATCGGCGTACTTAGATTCCACACCGCATCGAAGATCGGAGAGCTCCGGTGCCCTTCGGGGTAGTTTTTTCGATCCTCCGTCGGGGCCTGGTCGGCCCGACCGCGTGCTGAAGAACGCCGATGGAACGGACCCCGTTCCGTTTCTGCCCCAAATGCCACAATAAATACCCCTACACAGACCAACACTTGGTCTGCAACCTGTGCCTGTCACCTGAGCACAGCGAAGACACCTGCGAGGCCTGTCGTGCGTTCCGGTCCCGAAAAACACTCCGAGACCGTCGAGCCAGAAGACTTCAGATGGCGTCCGCTCCGACAGCCCAACGGGAGTTCGAGGAACAAGAAGAGGAAGGTACCTTCTCGATCCAAGACTCAGACTCCGAAGGATTCGACGATACACAAACCGTGAGTAAGACGTCGAAATCCACTCAAAGGAACATTTACAAGGCCCAGGGGACGCCACTGCCACCAGGCCATGGCTCGACCCATAAAATCGGTGACCGACCGTCGGCACCGAAAAAGGCCCAAACAGTGCCGAGATCGTCCGACTCCGGTCGAGACACCGGCACGCAGCCTTCTCGGGACCGAGAAAGTGCTGGAGACAAGCCTCGACACCGAGATGCCGGTGTGGACACGGCTCGACGCCGAGACAGCGGCACCGAAACAGATCGACGCCGAGAGGTTTCGGCCCCGAAAAGGAAAAAAGTCACCTCGGAGCCGAAAAAACACGCAGACAAAGTTTCGATGCCGAAACAGACTGCAAGCGACCCAGCTTCAGGCTCTTATACAGAAGAGCACTCGCTAACCTCCCAAATGCAGAAGCATAGGTTTGAGGAAGAGCTACAAGCAACTGATGTGGACCATACGCAAAAGCGTATCTTCATTCAGCAGGGGACAGGAAAAATAAGCACCCTTCCCCCCATTAGGAGAAAGAGAAGGTTGGAGTTCCAGACGGAACAAACACCACAACCAAAAGTGGTGAAAAGAGTCACACCACCACCCTCTCCTCCGCCCGTGATTGACGTTTCACCAGCACAAACTCCATCACACTCCCCAGCTCACACCACCATGAGCCAGGGTGACCAAGATCAGGACGCATGGGACCTATATGACGCCCCAGTGTCAGATAACAGTCCGGAGGCATACCCTACAAAGCCATCTCCACCAGAAGACAGCACCGCGTACTCTCAAGTGGTGGCTAGAGCAGCACAATTTCACCACGTAAGCCTCCACTCAGAACAGGTCGAGGATGATTTCTTATTCAACACACTCTCCTCCACCCACAGCTCATACCAAAGCCTGCCTATGCTCCCTGGTATGCTCCGGCACGCAAAAGACATCTTTAAGGAGCCGGTCAAAAGTAGGGCAATCACACCAAGGGTGGAAAAAAAGTATAAGCCGCCTCCTACGGACCCGGTTTTCATCACTACACAGCTGCCACCAGACTCTGTCGTTGTAGGAGCAGCTAGGAAAAGGGCCAACTCTCACACATCTGGAGATGCACCACCCCCAGATAAAGAAAGCCGCAAGTTCGATGCAGCTGGTAAAAGAGTCGCAGCACAAGCTGCAAACCAGTGGCGCATCGCGAACTCCCAGGCACTACTTGCGCGCTATGACAGAGCCCACTGGGACGAGATGCAACATCTCATTGAACATCTGCCCAAGGACTTACAAAATAGGGCAAAACAAGTGGTTGAAGAGGGACAGACCATCTCCAACAACCAGATACGCTCCTCCATGGACGCTGCAGATACAGCTGCACGGACAATTAATACATCTGTAACTATCAGAAGGCATGCATGGCTCCGAACGTCTGGATTTAAACCAGAGATTCAACAAGCAGTTCTCAATATGCCTTTTAATGAAAAAGAACTGTTCGGTCCAGAAGTGGACACAGCGATTGAGAAACTCAAAAAAGATACAGACACTGCCAAAGCCATGGGCGCACTCTACTCCCCGCAGAGCAGAGGGAATTACAGCACATTCCGTAAAACGCCCTTTCGAGGGGGGTTTCGGGGTCAAAGCACACAAGCCAGCACCTCACAAGCCACACCGTCCAGTTACCAGGGACAGTATAGAGGAGGTTTTCGGGGACAATATAGAGGAGGGCAATTCCCTAGAAATAGAGGGAGATTTCAAAGCCCCAAAACCCCTACTACTAAACAGTGACTCACATGTCACTCACCCCCTCCACACAACACCAGTGGGGGGAAGAATAGGTCATTATTACAAAGCATGGGAGAAAATCACTACAGACACTTGGGTTCTAGCAATTATCCAACATGGTTATTGCATAGAATTTCTACAATTCCCTCCAAACATACCACCAAAAGCACAAAATCTAACAACACACCATTCCAATCTCCTGGAGATAGAAGTGCAGGCACTATTGCAAAAGAATGCAATCGAATTAGTGCCAAACACACAAATAAACACAGGAGTTTACTCACTGTACTTTCTGATACCAAAGAAGGACAAAACACTGAGACCAATCCTAGACCTCAGAGTAGTGAACACTTTCATCAAATCAGACCACTTCCACATGGTCACACTACAAGAAGTATTGCCATTGCTAAAACTACACGACTACATGGCAACTTTAGACCTCAAGGATGCTTATTTCCATATACCAATACACCCATCGCACAGGAAATACCTAAGGTTTGTATTCAAAGGAATACATTACCAATTCAAGGTACTGCCTTTCGGATTAACAACCGCACCAAGAGTCTTTACCAAATGTCTAGCGGTAGTCGCTGCACACATAAGAAGGCAGCAAATACATGTGTTCCCATATTTGGACGACTGGCTAATCAAGGCCCATTCGTTCATACAGTGCTCAAATCACACAAATCAGATCATACAAACCCTCTTCAAACTCGGGTTCACCGTCAACTTTACAAAATCCAACATTCTGCCGCGCAAGGTACAACAATACCTAGGAGCCATAATAGACACATCAAAGGGAGTAGCCACTCCAAGTCCACAAAGAATTCTAAATTTCAACACCATCATACAACGCATGTATCCAACACAAAAGATACAGGCAAAGATGGTATTACAACTCCTAGGCATGATGTCTTCATGCATAGCCATTGTCCCAAACGCAAGACTGCACATGAGGCCCTTACAACAATGCCTAGCATCACAGTGGTCTCAAGCACAGGGTCACCTTCTAGATCTGGTGTTAATAGACCGCCAAACTTACCTCTCGCTTCTGTGGTGGAACAACATAAATTTAAACAAGGGGCGGCCTTTCCAAGACCCAGTGCCACAATACGTAATAACAACAGATGCTTCCATGACAGGGTGGGGAGCACACCTCGATCAACACAGCATACAAGGACAATGGAACGTACATCAAACAAAACTGCATATCAATCACCTAGAACTTCTAGCAGTTTTTCAAGCACTAAAAGCCTTCCAACCAATAATAGTTCACAAATACATTCTCGTCAAAACAGACAACATGACAACAATGTATTATCTAAACAAGCAGGGGGGGACGCACTCCACGCAGTTAAGCCTGCTAGCACAAAAAATTTGGCATTGGGCAATTCACAACCAAATTCGCCTAATAGCACAGTTTATACCAGGGATCCAAAATCAACTCGCAGACAATCTCTCTCGAGATCATCAACAGGTCCACGAATGGGAAATTCACCCCCAAATTCTGAACACTTATTTCAAACTCTGGGGAACACCTCAGATAGACTTGTTTGCGACAAGGGAGAACGCAAAATGCCAAAACTTCGCATCCAGATACCCACACAAACAATCCCAAGGCAATGCCCTATGGATGAACTGGTCAGGGATATTTGCTTACGCTTTTCCTCCTCTCCCTCTCCTTCCTTACCTGGTAAACAAACTCAGTCAAAGCAAACTCAAACTCATATTGATAGCACCAACTTGGGCAAGGCAACCCTGGTACACAACGCTGCTAGACCTATCAGTGGTACCCTGCATCAAATTGCCCAACAGGCCAGATCTGTTGACACAGCACAACCAAAAGATCAGACACCCAGATCCAGCATCGCTGAATCTAGCAATCTGGCTCCTGAAATCCTAGAATTCGGGCACTTACAACTTACCCAAAAATGTATGGAAGTCATAAAACAGGCCAGAAGGCCATCCACCAGGCACTGTTATGCAAGTAAATGGAAGAGGTTTGTTTGCTACTGCCATATTAATCAAATACAACCATTACACACAACTCCAGAACATGTAGTGGGTTACTTGCTTCACTTACAAAAATCTAACCTAGCTTTCTCTTCTATTAAAATACACCTTGCAGCAATTTCTGCATACCTGCAGACTACCTATTCAACTTCCCTATATAAGATACCAGTCATTAAAGCATTCATGGAGGGCCTTAGGAGAATTATACCACCAAGAACACTACCTGTTCCTTCATGGAACCTAAATGTTGTCCTAACTAGACTTATGGGTCCACCTTTTGAACCCATGCACTCCTGCGACATACAGTTCCTAACCTGGAAGGTGGCATTTCTCATCGCCATTACTTCCCTAAGAAGAGTAAGCGAGATTCAGGCGTTTACAATACAGGAACCTTTTATACAACTACACAAAAATAAAGTCGTCTTAAGGACCAATCCTAAATTTTTGCCAAAGGTTATTTCACCGTTCCATCTAAATCAAACAGTGGAACTTCCAGTGTTCTTTCCACAGCCAGATACCGTAGCTGAAAGGGCGCTACATACATTAGATGTCAAAAGAGCATTGATGTATTACATTGACAGAACAAAAAACATCAGAAAGACTAAACAACTCTTTATTGCATTTCAAAAACCTCATGCAGGAAACCCAATTTCAAAACAAGGTATAGCCAGATGGATAGTTAAATGCATCCAAATCTGCTACCTTAAAGCTAAACGACAGCTGCCCATTACACCAAGGGCACACTCAACCAGAAAGAAAGGTGCTACCATGGCCTTTCTAGGAAACATCCCAATGCAAGAAATATGTAAGGCAGCCACATGGTCTACGCCTCACACATTCACCAAGCACTACTGTGTAGACGTGTTATCCGCACAACAAGCCACAGTAGGTCAAGCTGTATTAAGAACATTATTTCAGACTACTTCCACTCCTACAGGCTGATCCACCGCTTTTGGGGAAATAACTGCTTACTAGTCTATGCAGAACATGCGTATCTACAGCGACAGATGCCATCGAACTGAAAATGTCACTTACCCAGTGTACATCTGTTCGTGGCATCAGTCGCAGTAGATTCGCATGTGCCCACCCGCCTCCCCGGGAGCCTGTAGCAGTTTGGAAGTTACCTTCAATTATTTATATATGTATCATCTCAACCTTAAATAGGTGCATACTTAGTCACTCCATTGCATGGGCACTATTACTACAATTCAACTCCTACCTCACCCTCTGCGGGGAAAAACAATCGAAGATGGAGTCGACGCCCATGCGCAATGGAGACAAAAGGAGGAGTCACTCGGTCCCGTGACTCGAAAGACTTCTTCGAAGAAAAACAACTTGTAACACTCCGGCCCAACACCAGATGGCGAGCTATTGCAGAACATGCGAATCTACTGCGACTGATGCCACGAACAGATGTACACTGGGTAAGTGACATTTTCAATATACACCATGCACAAAATATATACCAAGCATAGTAGTCCAGGTAGTGCTCTAATAAAATCCGTTGAACACTGGGACCACACGGTATGGGCGAGGCCGACACAAGATCCCCGACCATGACGGAGAGAACACTGTAAGGGCATCAGAGAGCAACTAAACAGGCACCTCAGGGGGAGGGAAAGGGGGGGCCCCCTCAGCTGGTTGAGTGCACAACGCCAAATCCACGAGGGGGCCACATGCCCACTGTTCCATCCTGGGGAGTGCAAAGCCACAGTCTCTCAAGTCTCTAAGGTGGGTGGTTTGCCCACTGTTCAATCCTGGGGAGTGCAAAGCCACAGTCTCACAAGTCTCTACAGTGGGTGAGTTTCCCACTGTTCAATCCTGGGGAGTGCAAAGCCACAGTCTCTCAAGTCTCTACAGTGGGTGGTTTGCCCACTGTTCAATCCTGGGGAGTGCAAAGCCACAGTCTCTCAAGTCTCCCAAGTGGGTGGTTTGCCCACGGTTCAATCCTGGGGAGTGCAAAGCCACAGTCTCTCAAGTCTCCGAAGTGGGTGGTTTGCCCACTGTTCAACCCTGGGGAGTGCAAACCCACAGTCTCTCAAGTGGATACGTCTCCACTGGTTCTGGAGATGGCATGGTGCCCAGAGTGCTTCATTCTGCCAAGGACAGAGGTAGTGGATGGATCTCTCCACTGGTTCTGGAGGGGGCATGGTGCCCAGAGTGCTTCATCCTGCTAAGGACAGAGGTAGTGGATGACAGTCTCCACTGGTTCTGGAGGGGCCATGGTGCCCAGAGTGCTTAATCCTGCCAAGGACAGAGGTAGTGGATGAGAGTCTCCACTAGTTCTGGAGGGGGCATGGTGCCCAGAGTGCTTCATCCTGCTAAGGCCAGAGGTAGTGGATGACAGTCTCCACTGGTTCTGGAGGGGGCATGGTGCCCAGAGTGCTTCATCCTGCTAAGGCCAGAGGTAGTGGATGACAGTCTCCACTGGTTCTGGCGGGGGCATGGTGACCAGAGTGCTTCATCCTGCTAAGGCCAGAGGTAGTGGATGACAGTCTCCACTGGTTCTGGAGGGGGCATGGTGCCCAGGGTGCTTCATCCTGCTAAGGACAGAGATAGTGGATGACAGTCTCCACTGGTTCTGGAGGGGGAATGGTGCCCAGAGTGCTTCATCCTGCCAGGGACAGAGGTAGTGGATGGATCTCTCCACTGGTTCTGGAGGGGGCATGGTGCCCAGAGTGCTTCATCCTGCTAAGGACAGAGGTAGTGGATGACAGTCTCCACTGGTTCTGGAGGGGGCATGGTGCCCAGAGTGCTTCATCCTGCTAAGGACAGAGGTAGTGGATGACAGTCTCCACTTGTTCTGGAGGGGGCATGGTGCCCAGAGTGCTTCATCCTGCTAAGGACAGAGGTAGTGGATGACAGTCTTCACTGGTTCTGGAGGGGGGCATGGTGCCCAGAGTGCATCATTCACCCCGTGACAGACTCAGTTACGTCAGTACCCTTGCCACTCATGGGCAAGCGGTGCTTGAGACAGCGGTGCCCTGTTCAGCGGTGTTTGAGATGGCGGTGCCCTGTTCAGCGGTGCTTGAGACGGTGGTGCCCTGTTCAGCGGTGCTTGAGATGGCGGTGCCCTGTTCAGCGGTGCTTGAGGCGGCGGTCTCCATTGCAGGGACTCAGCTGCTGGCGGTCCTTCATGACCCAGCGGGGCTTTTGCTGGCGGTCCTTCATGGCCCAGCGAGTCTTTTGCTGGCGGTGGCCTCCTGGGCAGGTGGGCTGGTGCTGTCGGGCCCCTCCTGGGCAGGTGGGCTTGTGCTGGCGGGCCTTTCCTGGGCAGCTGGGTTTGTGCTGGCGGGCCTGTCCTGGGCAGCTGGGTTTGTGCTGGCGGGCCCCTCCTGGGCAGGTGGGCTGGTGCTGGCGGGCCCCTCCTGGGCAGGTGGGCTTGTGCTGGCGGGCCTGTCCTGGGCAGCTGGGCTTGTGCTGGCAGGCCCCTCCTGGGCAGCTGGGCTGGTGCTGGCGGTCCTGTCCTGGGCAGCTGGGCTTGTGCTGGCGGGCCTGTCCTGGGCAGCTGGGCTGGTACTGGAGGTGGCCTCCTGGGCAGCGGGATGATGGCAGTCTTCTCCGCCGTGCTGCTCTTCCCAGACTTGCCGGGTTTCTTGTGGCCCTTCCCCACCTTGGATGGTGTCATAGCTGACTCCACACTCCCACCGGGACCCCTGGGAGCGGCTTTGGTGGCTGCAGTCTTCCCCCTCTCCCGCCGGGCACTGGCCAACTTCTGATGCGTCACCGGTGGGGGACTGTCTGTGCTGTGGCTCTGTGCCACACTGGCTGCCCTGGTGGCCGGTGCACTCCAGATTCCGGTGACTACAGGCACCACTGGTCCCGGAAATGTTGTGGCTGAGGTGCTAGTTCGGGACCTAGGAGACGGACGGGGTGGGGGAAGTGTGGGAAAGAGGTCAAGGTTGGACAGGAAAAGTTTTTGGGGCACACTGGGACGGGTAGCTGGGGTGGGTTTGGGAGTGGAGGAAGAGGTGGTGGTTGTAGGAGGTGTTTGTTTGCTGACTTTGGGTGAAGGTGCATGAGCTGGAGGCTGTCGTGAGGTGGATGGCTGTTGGGTGGGTGTGTGCCTGCGTATGTATATCTTAGGAGGGGGCGTCTCAGACACACTGGGAGAGAACGTGTGAATGGTAGTGGGGGTGGTGACTGCACATGAGCGGGGTGTGGTGGTGGGTGTGCTGGAGAGGGACGTAGTGGCTATAGAGGTAGTGCATGCAGGTGTGAGTGTAGACGAGACTGGGAGAGAGGAGGGAGACGAGGAGGAGGGGGACACATTGGAGGCAGTGGATGTTGGTGTGTCTGCACGTGTGTGATGCTTGCGTGAGTGCCTGTGGGATGTGTGGTGCTTATGTTTGCCTGAGCTTCCCTTTTGTGTTGACGTGTGTGCATGCTGGTCTATAGGTGTGCTTGGGATAGGCTGAGGTACAGGGGATTGGCTTGGGTGGAGGAAGTTGGAGGGGGGAGGCTAGACACAGGGACAATGGCTGCCACCAGTGCTGAGGCCAGAGTCTGAAAAGCCCGCTGAAGGGCCGCCTGACCAGAATGAATGCCCTCCAGGAACGCATTTGTTTGTTGCAACTGCCTTTCTACACCCTGGATGGCATTCAAA
Source organism: Pleurodeles waltl (assembly GCF_031143425.1). Lineage (NCBI taxonomy): Eukaryota > Metazoa > Chordata > Amphibia > Caudata > Salamandridae > Pleurodeles > Pleurodeles waltl. The sequence goes on along the minus strand of NC_090439.1, from coordinate 996,344,727 downwards.
ATGGTAGACTGCCCAACAGTGAGGGACCTGAGGAGGTCAATGGCCTCCTCACTGAGGGCAGCAGGGGTGACTGGGGCAGGGCCTGAGGTGCCTGGGGCGAAGGTGATGCCCACCTTCCTGGGTGAGCGGGCACGGGGCAAAGGCTGGGGGGCTGCTGGGAGGGCGGTGCTGGAAGGGGGGGTGGTGGCTGTACCTGTAGATGGGGGGGGCACAGATGTTGCTGCCACCACAGGGGAGCTCCCATCAGAGGACGAGTCTGTGTCACTGGTGTCAGCTCCTGTCCCCGCCGTGGAGCTCACCTCACCCTCCGTCCCACTGGTGAAGTCTGAGTCCGTAGTGTGGCCCTCCATGGCCATGTGGGATGCAGCCCCCTGGTGCTCCGGTGCCACTGCTCTTCCGCTTGATGATGCTAATGCACACAAGAACAGGGAGACCACAAAAAGGGGGGACGACGACGACAGAAGAAAGACATGTTGAGTGCATGCATTACCACTACCGTTGGCGGACACGACAGACACTGAAGCCCTCTGCACTACGCCGCGCTCTTGGGTTCCACTTTTCAATTCCTGGGAAATGGCCTACAAGGCTATGGACGACATCTGCACACATAGATGACACAGGGACATGACTAGGTGTACTTGGCACTCTACAGAGGTGGGGTGGGGTGCCACATGGCCTGCCTTACGGAGGGGCCTTGCCTACGGAACTCGCCCTGGCCTAGGGAAACCCACAGCCCACCTCCCCCACCCAGACACCTCCACTGCGCGCAAAGTCAGCAGAATGAGAGTGTACTCACCCCCTTGTGGCTGCTCTGATGCCCTCAAGCGCCCATCCAACTCCGGGTAGGCCACCGCCAGGATCCTGAACATCAGGGGGGTCATGGTGCGACGGGCACCCCTCCCACTTTGGGAGGTCATCCCCAGCTGAGCCTCCGCCGTCTTCTTGCTCCAGCGGCGAATGTCCTCCCATCTTTTCCGGCAGTGGGTGCTCCGTCTGTGGTAGACCCCCCCAGGGTCCGGACGTCCTTGGCGATGGCACGCCAAATATCTTTTTTCTGGTGGGCGCTGACGTACATGAAATGTACAGGGGGAAGAGTAAGTAATTACCAACTGCACTGTCAAACTGATTGGCCCCCATCCCTACCGTTGCCATGTGGCACATGCATTCACCGTCTTTCATGCACGCAGCACTCTCCCCCTCTTCCTTCTTACATCCTGCACTCTCGACACAGGCATAGCCCATACAACATGGTCCCTGTGTACTTACCTGTTTGTCTGGAGGACCGTAGAGTAGCGTGTACTGGGGGGAGGACCCCATCCACAAGTTTCTCCAACTCCTCCCATGTGAAGGCATGGGCCCCTTCCCCAGACACTCGAGCCATTGTCTCTTCCAGACTGAGGTCACAGCAGCACTTGCAGTGTAGGTCCTCTCCTGTCGAAGATCAGGTATGAAGTGATTTAACAGATAGAAAATGGCGGTCACGTCAGCGGCGGTGCGTACCGTCACCGTCGGCATACATCGTCATTTGCTCCTGGGACCCATAGGGTCCAATATTAACCAATGCAGCATTGCGCCGCGGTCTTTGACCGCCTACCGAGACGGTGTACAACGCCAGCCCAGTTACCTCACATCCCATTGTCCCACTTTAGAGGTCAGGCAGCCGCCATTTCAGGGGCCCACATGGCTTCATTTTCAACTGCGTCACACATACCTAGGCCTAGACTCAACACACATACAGGCCACCTTTTGTGTATGAATGGTGTTGTGGGTAAACTGTGGGTTCGTACCTCTGAGTTGTTTGACTCTGCTCGCTGTTGTCCTTCATAGGCACCGTCCGCTGGGACATGTGAGGAGATGGCGGCATCCTCCGGTGTACCGACCGTTGGTGGACCTGTCGACAATGGAGGAGCGACATGTGATTATCAGATACAGGCTTGACCGTGCCACAATCCAGGAACTGTGTACCCAGTTGGAGCCAGACCTGATGTCAGCAATCCGCCATCCCACAGGAATCCCCCCTCAAGTGCAGGTGCTGTCAGTGCTCCATTTCCTTGCAAGTGGGTCTTTTCAAACAACAGTGGCCATAGCATCAGGGATGTCCAAGCCTATGTTTTCCAATGTATTGTCCAGAGTGTTGTCTGCCCTTCTGAAACACATGCGGAGCTACATCGTTTTTCCTCAGGTGGAGGATTTGCCTACAGTGAAAGGTGATTTCTATGCCCTGGGACACATCCCCAACATCATAGGTGCCATTGATGGGACCCATGTGGCTTTGGTCCCCCCCACAGGAGTGAACAGGTGTACAGAAACCGGAAGATTTATCATTCAATGAATGTACAGATGGTATGTTTGGCAGACCAGTACATCTCCCATGTGAATGCCATGTTCCCTGGCTCAGTGCATGACGCCTACATCCTGCGGAATAACAGCATCCCTTATGTGATGGGTCAACTCCAGAGGCACCGTGTGTGGCTATTAGGTGAGCACCTGGAAGCAAGACATTGGGAATGGTTGTCTGGGTCTGGGGATGTCCCTACAGGTTAGTGCATGTCTAACAGTTGTCCGTCGCCATTTGCAGGTGACTCTGGTTACCCCAACCTGTCATGGCTACTGACCCCAATGAGGAATCCCAGGACAAGGGCAGAGGAACGCTACAATGAGGCCCATGGGCGAACACAGCGGATAATAGAGCGGACCTTCGGCCTCCTGAAGGCCAGGTTCAGGTGCCTCCATATGACAGGTGGATCCCTATTCTACTCACCAAAGACGGTGTGCCAGATCATCGTGGCCTGCTGTATGCTTCACAACTTAGCTTTGCGACGACAGGTGCCTTTTCTGCAGGAGGATGGTCCAGATGGCGGTGTTGTGGCAGCTGTGGAGCCTGTGGACAGTGAAGACGAGGAAGCAGAGGAAGAAGACATGACCACAGGGACTTAGTGATCCAGCAATATTTCCAGTGAGACACAGGTAAGAGTACAGACCTGCCTAATACATGTACTTAAACACTACTACCTCTCTACTGTCTGTCGTTTTCACCTAGTGTATGGTCACTGAGTTGTCACTTTCCCTTACGATTTCATGTGGGTCCCACTGTGTGACATCTTCTTAGATTCCTCATGGACTAGAGCTGTGTGACATAGGTATGTTGACATTACAATTGAAAGAGCATTTTGTCACTGTAATTGCTAATACACTATTTCGAAATCACAGACAGACTCCAGATTGTTTTGTGCTTTAAGTGTGTTTATTTAAGTGCTCAATATTGGAGGGGGTAGTGAAATGGTGAGGGGTGATGGCGGCGGAATGTCCATGGCAGAGTCCAGTCTATTAGACTCACAGGTGCATTGCCCATATGGGCATAGGAAGTGGAGCTGGGGCAGTTTAAGTATAGACAGGGGGACAAAGTGGGACAGTAGGATGACAATCAGGGTGGTCTCATTTCTTGGCGGGGGTCTTGGCATCGTGCTCTGTCTTGTTCCTGGATCTCAGGGACCGTTTGCGGGGTGGTTCTCCCTCTGCAGGGGGTGGGGTGCTGGTGTGGGGGTCCTGTGGCGGGGCATCCTGTCCACTAGCGCCAGCGGAGGTGGTGGGCAGTTCATCATCCATGCTAGTGCCAGGGGCCCCTTGTAGTGCCACAGTGTCCCTCCTGGTGTTCACAAGTTCGTTCAGCACCCCTACGATGGTGCCCAGGGTGAAGCTGATGGTTCTGAGTTCCTCCCTGAAGCCCATATACTGTTCCTCCTGCAGGCGCTGGGTCTCCTGAAACTTGGCCAGTACTGTTGCCATCGTCTCCTGGGAGTGGTGGTAGGCTCCCATGATGGAGGAGAGGGCCTCGTGGAGAGTGGGTTCCCTTGGCCTGTTCGCCCCCTGTCGCACAGCAGCCCTCCCAGTTCCCCTGTGTTCCTGGGCCTCCGTCCCCTGGACTGTGTGCCCACTGCCCCCAGGTCCCTGTTGTTGTTGGGGTGGTGGGTTAGCCTGGGTTCCCTGTAGTGGTGGACACATAGCTGATTGACATGTCCTGGGGACAGAGGTAAGGGTCCGCTGAGTGGGTGCTATGCTGGTGTTTCCAGAGGGGGGAAGGTCTGTGGTGGCCTGTGACTGGGTGAGGGGGACCGACTGTCCGATGGGCCGGGCTGGTCATCAAGATCCAGTTGGGCAGAGCTGCTGTCATCACTGTGGGCCTCTTCTGGTGGTGGTGTGGACATGTGTGGACCTTACTGTCCGGTGACGTTGGGTAGGGGTCCTGCAGGGGTATAAAAGGATGGTTATTACATCTGTGTGTGGATGGTGTGCAATGGGTGGGTGATTGTGTACCCCAGTGCTTGCATTCCTGTGTGGGTCCTTGTGTGATGATGGTTTAGGGGGTTGTATGGGTATCTGCAGTGGGCATGCTTTAGTGATGGGTGTCCATGCTTTGTTGTTTCATGCAGGGCTTGGTGTTGGGATGGGTGGTTTGTGATGTTGGGACATATGTGAGGAGTTGGAGTGCCGGGGGTGAGGGTGAGGGTGGGGGTATGTGCTGGCATTCAGGTAGGGTGGGGGATGTAATAGTTAAGATTTGACTTACCAGAGTCCATTCCTCCACCTACTCCTGCGAGGCCCTCAGGATGCAGAATCACCAAGACCTGCTCCTCCCATGTTGCTAGTCGTGGGTAAGGAGGTGGGGGTCCGCCGCCAGTCCGCTGACCCGCCGGGTGGTGTCTTGAGACCACGGAACGCACCTTCCCCCATAGGTCGTTCCACCTCTTCCTGATGTCCTCCCGATTTCTTGGGTGCTGTCTCACTGTGTTTACCCTTGTAACTATTCTTCGCCATAGCTCCATCTTCCTTGCAATGGAGGTGTGCTGCACCTGTGATCCGAATAGCTGTGGCTCTACCCGTACAATTTCCTCCACCTTGACCCTGAGCTCCTCCTCCGAGAACCTGGGGTGTCTTTGCCGTGCCATGGGGTGGTGTAGGTGATGTGTGGGGTGGAGTGTGTGGTGATAAGTGTGCTGATATGTAGTGGGGTGTTGTGTGAGGTGCGTGGAAGTTCTGTGGGTGATGATGTTGTGTGCCTGTGGATGCTGTTGTTCTTGCTGATGCTGTCTCTCTCTGGCCTTCTTTCAGAATTTTTGGTAGTAGGGGTTTGTGGGTGATGTGGGTGTGTGTTTTATATTGTAATGGGTGTGTGGAAGTGGTGTGTGTATGTGGATCAGGTGTGTGTATTTTGAATTGTCCAATGTGGCTGTGTTTTGTAAAAGTGTGTGTATTTTGAGCGCGGCGGTGTGTACCACCACTGGAATACCGCAGTTGAAAGACCGCTGCGTGGATTCGTGTGTCGTGATAGTGTGGGCATATTTCTGTTGGCGTGACGGTGGAGGTTTTGTTTTCGCCAGTTTATCACTGACCTTTGGTGTGGCGGACTTGTGTGGATGTCTAGATTTTGGCAGATTCCGAACTGTGGGTCATAATAGCTGTGACGGTATTCCGCGGCCGCGGTGGTGTGTTTTGGCGGTCTTCTGCACGGTGGTAAGCGGCTTTTACCGCCAATGTTGTAATGAGGGCCTAAGTGTCACAGCCTGCTTGACAGGTCTGCTGGGTTTACATATAATATTTGGGAGGTGAGGCAAGGTGCCAAAACATGTTTTGTGTATCTCATGTCTGGTTGTTGAAAACTCATCGTTTGATCTCTAAGGTTATTGTGGGTATGGGGACTCCTTCAAACTGGATTTTGGTGTTAGATGTGGGAGGCCACTGGGATTAGTATAGTGCACTCCCCACGCTCAACTCCAGGCCTTAGAGCCCAATCTATAGTGGCCAAAGACTTCAGCCATCTTGAAAATGCCCAAAGTAGGTAGACATAGCCCTGAGAACCTTTATCCCATTGATTAGAGTATTCTCAGGGGTCACCCCCACCCACTAATGCATGCCAGGCATAAATGTGACATTCACAGGCACCAACTTCAGAACACTTCTTGACCTATGGAAGATCGGATGAGGACTAAACCTGCTACCTGAGATGTGGGATGAGCATAGAAGACTAGACCTGCTCTCCCTTCTTGTACCCAGGACAAAGATGTGGACTCCAAAGGTCATACAACTAATCTCCTGTTAAAGCTAGAGGGATACAATAAGCTACAAGAGTCCCTTTTCTGCGACTGGACCTTAACTGTACCCTCCTGTTGGCCTCTTCCTGCCACCCGGTGTACTCTAGGTGCCCCTCAGTAGTCCTGGGAAGCTTTAGAAGTGTACTCCTTCGGTGAATTTTAACATAAAGAACAAAAGTCATAAGGTAAAATCTTTGACTAGGGTGAACCTGGTTAGTGCATCCGACCCGCGCTCCTTAGCACTCCACAACAAACTGCACCCAAGTCTTGTTCTATTGCAGCCATTGACTATCTTTGGCACTTTAAAAAAATCATATTCCCAGATCTCCTTTTTGGATTTTTGTCATTCCCGTGTCATTTTGGTTATTAAATTCTACTCTATTATTCTGATGTGGTATGGAATTTTTAATGTTTTGTGTTTCAATGTTATTACTGTTTTTCTGCTGCATTAATACTTTACACATTTCCTCTGAGTTAAGCCTGTCTGGTCTCTTTCATAGCTACAAGGGGAATTGAGCTCAGATTTATTTGGTGACTTTAGTGGTTCACTCGGACAAGGATTGTGATTATTACTTGAGGTAGGTACTTGCCCCCTTTAACTAATAATCCAGTTTCTTACAGTGGCCCCTCTGGAGTTTACAAACGTTATGGCGTTGGATGCAGCACATGTTTGGAGGTTAGGGATGACAGTCTACCCCTACCTCAACAACTGACTGTTAAAGGCAGGCTTACCACAGTCAGTCGTAGACCTCCTCCAAATGATGATCAATGACCGAACATCTCAACAGTTCTCGATCAACAGGCTGAAGTAACACCTGGCTACTTCACAGAGGCTCCCATTTATTGCCATCCTAAATCCAGTGCAGTTTTGACCATGCTCTCCATGTCAATGAGTCCAGGAAATTCAGGCTATGCTCTCGATGTTTCAGCCTCAATCCTGGTTCTCAGTAAGAGTGGCTCTATGACTTGGCCTTCTGCATTCCACTTGCCGACTGCACCAGGTGGCACATGCAAACTCTGCAGTGGGTCATAATTCATCCAGGTTTTGGAGAAGACTATCAGTTTGGCACCACCAATGACGACAGGGTCAACACTTTTGCACACTGGGGTTCAGAGAAAGCCTCTCTCTCTCTGAGACACATTCCGCCTACAGTGTAACACAGTACTTCTGTATGCCTTCCTGCAACTACTTTTCCTACCCACAGTTCTGAAGAAGATCGAGAACAACAGCCCAATTCATCCTATTGTCTCTGGATTGTGTCATGCAAGTGTGGTACAAAGAGCGTCTGGACGTGAGCATCTGCCCTCCGATCAGGTTGCCTGCACAATCTGCTATCAAAAAGAGGGACCCTGAAAAGCAGTTCTTTGGAGGCAGCAGACCAGGGAATATAGCAAAGAAGAAGCCACACAAACCACCTCCAGGTTATAAAAAAACTAAAGAACGTAACTCCTATTTCTAAATAGTGTAGAGGCAAACATAGATTGCACACAATTTTATTAAATTCCTAGTCTTATCATGTTATTCAAAAACGTTTCATACAGTACAATATACTATACAAAAACTTGCATGTATCATAAATATATATATATATATATATATATATATATATATATACACATATATATATATAAATATATCTCCACATACATACACACAGTATAGGGTCAATACCCCAAGAGCCAAAATAACGTGCCTGTGTATCTGGTTCACAGACAACACCCACTCTAAAAGAACTACAACATTGAGGCACTTACACTCAGTCATACCACATATGTCATACAGACACAATTATATCATACCACAAAAAGTCTAGAACAGTTACATGTAAAATAGGATTATTGTGAGGTCACTTTTTTGAAAAACGTATAGATCTAATTCGACTATTTAACTTAGGTTCAATAAATGTGATCCAGGTTTTGTGGCAGTAGTACCATCTTTATGACAATAACAATAAAAGAATACAACACTTTAATGAAAACAAATCTTGATTTGATATGTCAAAACAAGTCCTACACATTATATAGGTTGTGATGCTTCTATCCCCTATGTTGCGCTGATGCGCGTTTCGGTGGAGCTGCACAGCAAGAGCCACCTTCTTCAGGGAGCAGAAATTTGTAATAACACAATGTCCGAGGAAACTGCAACCCAGAGCTGTTCTATTGGGTAAAAAATAGGAGAATTAATCCATACAAGAACAGCAAGATACAAAATGCTTCAAAAGGACATGCCTCTTATTGCTCCAATGCAGGAGACTATACCAAAAAAAGGGATAAAGGAAGGACAAGAGCCCATATCAAAGAGGGTTCATGTACTGTGTAGAGACAAAAATCACCTCATGCTTCGATCAAACGTGTACGCCATAGTGTGCCAGCCTCATATATCCACAGTGGGAAACCACCATCAGCAAAAAGACAGACATACTTACCTCCAACTACAAGTATAGCTCTATTGTTGACTCAGATCACAATGTCTGCAGGAAATGAAACTCAAAGCTGCTGTTGTAAAATATAAGATCATACAACTAAACATCACCGTCCATCTCATCACGTTAGGCACCAACAAGATGAGTTCCAGTACACCTGTCCTTGGTGGGAGTAAACATCATATATTGCAATGTTTTATGCTCAATATGAACTATCCAAGAGTACTGCTGGAATCACACTGTGCCTCCGGGTAGCGACATGGAATGTCAAAAAGGGGGTACTCCAAATCCTAAGGCAACCATAAACATACAAACACAGCAAATGAGGAAACAACCTGCATCTCTTTAGGGGATAAGGTCCGTCCCACAGGCCAGAGTATGTCGAGATAGCATACCAGAAAATGTCTGATAAAATCCCTCAAAGGGAGATAGCCATCATGTCTCAAGCGAGGCAATATTAACACACGTGGGGGACAACAGCAGCTGTCAGCCCCTTCAGTAGTGAGCTTCTACCTCTTGCACATTTGTCACATAGGTTTTTTTTTAACACCAATCTTTGAATTAACACATTTACACAAAATAAATCTAATTAATTCAGTTCCAGTTTAGTTATGTTCATTGATTATAATTTTATTATAATCCAAATTATTACCATTGATAATAGGATTTTCTTTTTTTTAAATCTTACTTCATGTCCATAATATGTGACCGTAGAGCTTATTTTGTAAATAATCAATACTCAGCTGTTGCAGTTCAATGTGAATGCTGAGGCACCATTATTCTAAAGCCATCTCTGTCATTCTAAATATATATGTACATACACTTTTAACCTTTTTAACCGAGTGCTTAAGTTGTAAATAATCACGTGCTGGTGCCTAAACTTATCCTTTCCTTTAAAATGTGCAGCATTTGCAGTTCAGTGTAAATACTGAGGCACCATTATTCTATAGCCATCTTGTACAACCACTTTTAACCCCTTTAGCTCGCAGTGCTTAGTTTGTAAAGAACTGAGGGCTGGTGCCTCAAGCTTTCCTTTGCAACTCGTGGTTGCTACAGTTCAATGTGAATACTGAGGCAGCATTATTCTGAAGCCATCTCTGACATTTTTAATACATGTACAGCCAATTTTAACCCCTTTAGCTTGCAGTGCGTAATTTGTAAACATTCATGTGGTGGTGTTTAAAGTTTTCTTTTGCAACATGTGGCTGTTGCAGTTCAATGTGAATAATTAGGCACCATTATTCTAAAGTCATCTCGGGCATTTTTAATATATATACGTCCACTTTTAACCCCTTTAGAGCAGTACTTAATTTGTAACTAACCACCTGCAGGTGCCTAAAGCTTTCCTTTGTAGCGCGCAGCTGTTGCAGTTCAATGTGAATGCTGAGGCACCATTATTCTAAAGCCATCTCTGTCATTTCATTTTATTTTAAATATATATGTACATACACTTTTAACCTCTTTAGCCGAGTGCTTAATTTGTAATTAATCACATGCTGATGCTTAAAGCTTTCCTTTGCAGTTCAATGTGAATACTAAGGCACCATTATTTTAAAGCTATCTCAGCATTTTTTAATATAGGTACAGACATTTTTAACCCCTTTAGCTCACTCTTGCAGTGCTTAATTTGTAAATAATCACGTGCCAGTGCCTAAAGCTTTCTTTTTCAACGCGCAGCTGTTGCAGTTCAATGTAAAAACAGAGACACCATTATTCTAAAGCCATCTTGTGCATTTTGAATATATGTACAGCCACTTTTAACCCCTTTAGCTTGCAGTGCTTAATTTGTAAACAATCATGTGCCGGTGCATAAAGCTTTTCTTTGCAACGGGCAGCTGCTGCAGTTCAATGTGAATACTGAGGCAGTGTTACTCTAAAGCCATCTCAGGCATTTTTAATATATGTACAACCACTTTTAACGCATTCATACCTGTGCTTAATTTGTAAATAATCAAGGGGCGTGCCTAAAACTTTCCTTTCCAATGTGTGGCTGTTGTAGTTCAATGTGAATACTGAGGCACCATTATTCTAAAACCATCTCAGGCATTTTTAATATATTTACCATCACTTTTAACCCCTTTAACTGGCAGTGCTTAATTTATAATTGCAGTCTAATGCCAAAGGTTTATTTCTGTAAAAGCTTTTTATTTGGTTTATATGATAATTGTAATGTTTTTATTAATCTCTCCTTATTGCAATTATGACCATGTTCCAGGCCAACATCCTTATTACACTCTGACTGTTTGAAACACTATTGATATGTTTGGGCGACCCTTTTAGTTTATTTCTCTTGTTCCTCCTCAGTGGGTGTTTTGTGTCTTTTTTGGGGGGTAATTGTGTTAGCTAGCCAGCAACTCTGATGGTGGGGTGGTGAAAGTGGTATTCTATTTGAATAAGCATGGCAGATTTAAATTAGGGTGCTAAATGGCAACATTTTCATTTTTGCTGCAGGTAGAGGAAGAAGGTAAATGGAAGTGCTTTAGTTATATGCAGGGCCACTGGAATTATGTGGCATGAAAAGACCAAATTATGAGGCAGGGTTGACAAATTCATGTGGCAAGAAATGTCCAGTTATTAATTTACAGTGCCACTAGCTGTAACGCAAACAAATGTGAGACCTATTGCATTACAAATGCTTGTTTGTTGTTGGGGTATGTTTGTGTTGCTTACTAAACTTTGCTTGTGTTAAGTTGAATGAAACAAGTTCTTTTTCCTCAGGGAGCACACTGAACCCTATCCAATCACAAACAGGCAGAGAAGAGAGAATTTGTGATTAGTGGGACTGGCAGAGCAAGGCAGAGGGAGGAGGGATAGTAGGAACGAATTAGGGAAAAAGAGGAGCTGGGCAGTGAAAGGGAGAGAGTGGAGGGGCCTTAGCAGGTGGGTGGGTGGGTGGATGTGTGAGGGGGGAGCGAACGTTTTGGTGTAAAGTTAATGAGATGCAAATAAATCCCATATTCATAGGGTGGTCAAGTTACAGAGAGAGAAGAAAACAGCGTCCAATAGAGAACTTGAAAGGAGGGAAGAGATCTGAGATAAGGCTACTGTATGAGGGGGGAGACTTTGAATACCAGCTCCAACAGAGAGCTGGATACTGTACCAGAGACTGGGAAGGGGTATGAATACAGGGAACTGATGGCTGAAGTGCTGTCTGGCTAGAAATGTTTCATAGTCTGTTAGATTCATCTCTCATTAGTTTAATAGAAGTAAAGCAAGACTGCAACACCCAGAATGCACTATGGTATCACACACATGTTCAGGACTGGAAACAGTGTACGTGATGAGCTGGAATAGGTGGGACCCTATGACTGCCAGCTGTACCACATATCACAGCCCAAGAAGTTTACATTGTTTGGTACTCTCGCTGGATTCCAATCCTTAATTTGAATTTCCTTCCAGAAGGATTTCACTTTTCATATTCACTACTGCTGGGTGCTCTGGAGGAGTGTTTTGTACCTGGATTATTAAATGTTTCTGTTGGTGAGGCCAGCCAGTGTTGACCATATGTTACTCGGAAGCTATCGCCTAGACTGAATTTTCCTTGTCCATGTCTTTTTAGGTTGAGCATGCAAGCACTTTGACCTGTTATAAATATTGTGGGCTTTTAACCACGTCCACCTCATGCCCATGGCTTTCACTCCTTCATGGGGCTTGCCTTTCAAAAATCCTTTGTTATCATAGGTAAATGCTTTAGGCTTGCCCAGCCTTGGGGAGTTTTTGTTACCGCCTTGCAGACGTCTTCTATAAAGTGGATAACTGCACGATTGCCGAAGTGTTTGACTGTGAGTGAACTTCTTTTACCTTTTGTGTCTCTCCTTCGTGCTCAGGCTCATGGTGGCCATGGTGCTTTGAATCGGCTCGCTTAAGTCAACGATTGTTTTACTTTTCATTTTCTGGTTGAGAAAGCTGTGCGAGTGTTATTTGCACTGTATGCTTCACTAGTGGGGTACTTGGCGGAAAGCTCACTTGCCATGTCATCTAATGATTCTTACTTTTAAAAAAAGCCCACATTGCTATGTTTAAGTGTTTTTATTTTTTCATGGGGGGACCCTTTAACCATTTTTAACATCCTCTGGAAGGTTGCTTTATATGAGGGCAGGGGTACGCTTCTTATTGGGCGTGTTTTGGGTATTGACCCTATACTTTAATGTGTATATATATATATATATATATATATATATATATATATATATATATACATATATATATATATATATATATACGTTCGATGGCATGTGTAGCTGCAGATACACATGCTGTGCATATCCCGCCATCTAGTGTTGGGCTCGGAGTGTTACAAGTTGTTTTTCTTCGAAGAAGTCTTTTCGAGTCACAAGATCGAGGGACTCCTTCCCTTTCGGCTCCATTGCACATGGGCGTTGACTCCATCTTAGATTGTTTTCTTTCCGCCATCGGGTTCGGACGTGTTCCTCTTTGCTCCGTGTTTCGGTTCGGAAAGTTAGTTAAATCTCGGAAAATTCGACGGTATTGTTTGCGTTCGGTATCGGGTTAGTTAACGCATATCGACACCGAATTAAAGAAGAGCTCCGGTAGCCCTTCGGGGCTTCTATCCCCTGGCGGGGCCTGGTCGGCCCGACCGCGTGCGTCTTCAAGGCTCATGGAACGGACCCCATTTCGCTTCTGCCCCAAATGCCATAACAAGTATCCACACACAGATCAACATCTGGTCTGTAATTTGTGTTTGTCCCCCGAACACAAAGAGGATACGTGCGAGGCCTGTCGGGCATTTCGGTAGAAGAAAACGCTACGGACCGGAGAGCATGAAGGCTTCAAATGGCGTCGGCGCCGTCAGGACACCACGACGTCGAGGAAGAAGAGACTTTCTCCATTGCTGACTCGGACGAGCCCGAAACAGAGCAGACGCCGAAAATCGTGAGTAAAACAGACCCGGCCAAAACTCACGTCAAAATCATGAAGGCCCAAGGGACGCCACCGCCAGCAGGCCATGGCTTAACCCGTAAAATCGGTGACCGTCCATCGGCACCGAAAAAGGGCACACACGTGTCGAAGTCATCCGACTCCGGTCGAGATCCCGGCACAGAACATACTTGACACCGAGACCTTGGTTCCGACCGAACTCGACATCGAGAAACCGGCACCGAGATAAGTCGGCACTGAGAGATCGGCACACCGAAACCGAAAAAAGTGGCTCCGGAGCCGAAAAAGACTGTGGAAAAAGTTTTGGTATCGAAACATCCAGCTTCGGAGCCGAAAACAAGCTCCTACTCCGAAGAACAAGGCCTTTCAGCACAACTACAAGGCCATAAATTTGGTCAAGAGCTAGAAGCAGGGGAGCCAGATTATACACAAAGAAGGCTGCATATTCAAAAGGATACAGGGAAAATAAGAACTCTCCCTCCTATAAGGATGAAAAGGAAACTTGCTTTCCAAGACAAAGAAAAACAACCACAAGCAAAAGTGGCAAAAGCAGTAACTCCACCTCACTCTTCGCCACAACCGTCACCACACCACTCACCACAACTGTCACCAATTGCAACACCCCCTATGATGCAATCTCCAACGCACACAGGGATGAGCCAGGATGACCCAGATGCATGGGATCTCTATGATGCACCTGTATCAGACAATAGTCCAGACTGCTACCCAGCAAGACCATCACCACCTGAAGACAGTACTGCCTATACGCAGGTGGTGTCCAGAGCGGCAGCTTTTCACAAACAACCCATTGAGGATGACTTTTTATTTAATACTTTGTCGGCGACACACAGTCAGTACCAAAGTCTCCCAATGTTACCAGGGATGTGGAAACACGCAAAACAAGTATTTCAAGAACCCGTCAAAAGGCAGAGCCATCACACCTAGGGTGGAGAAAAAGTACAAGCCTCCCCCTACAGACCCCGTGTACATCACTCAACAACTGACACCTGACTCAGTAGTAGTGGGTGCAGCACGTAAAAGGGCTAATTCACACACCTCTGGAAATGCACCACCACCCGACAAGGAAAGTTGAAAGTTTGAACAAGCGGCCAATCAATGGCGCATTGCCAATTCCCAAGCTTTATTGTCAAGATATGACAGAGCTCATTGGGATGAAATGCAGCACTTTATCGAACATCTACCCAAGGAGTTCCAAAAGCGTGCACAACAAGTGGTGGAAGAGGGCCAAAGTATCTCGAACAACCAGATACGATCGGCAATGGATGCCTCAACCTCACAAACCAGACCCACATACCAGGGCCAGTATCAAAGAGGAGGCTTTCGGGGACAATACAGAGGTGGACAGTTCCCTAAAACTAAGGGAAAGTTCCAAAGACCCCTCAAACTAAACAGTGACTTCAGTGTCACAAATCCCCAACACATAACACCAGTGGGGGGGAGACTCACAGATTATTACCAAAATTGGGAAGAAATAACAGACTCGTGGGTCCTAGCCATTATCCAACATGGTTATTGCATAGAATTCCTACAATTACCACCAAATGTGCCTCCAAGAACACACAACATGTCCAAACAGCACTTGGATCTATTACAACTGGAAGTCCAAGCGTTGTTGCAAAAAGATGCAATGGAAGTGGTACCCAACCGTCAGAAAGGAACAGGTGTTTATTCCCTGTATTTTCTTATACCCAAAAAAGACAAAACTCTGAGACCCATCTTAGATCTCAGAACACTAAATCTTTACATCAAATCAGATCACTTTCACATGGTGACACTTCAAGATGTAATCCCCTTGCTCAAACAACAAGACTACATGTCAACATTAGATCTCAAGGATGCGTACTTCCATATACCCATACATCCTTCACACAGGAAATACTTGAGGTTTGTAATCCAAGGAGTACATTACCAATTCAAAGTGTTACCATTCGGGATAACAACAGCACCAAGGGTATTTACAAAATGCCTTGCAGTAGTAGCAGCCCATATCAGAAGACAGCACATACATGTATTCCCGTATCTAGACGATTGGTTAATCAAGACCAACACGCAGGAACAGTGTCTTCAACACACAAAATACGTCATAGAAACCCTTCACAAACTAGGGTTCTCACTAAACTACCAAAAATCACACTTACAGCCGTGTCAAATACAACAATACTTAGGAGCAACAATCAACACAAAAAAAGGGATTGCCACTCCAAGTCCACAAAGGGTACAAGCATTCCAAAACGTAATACAAAGCATGCACCCAAACAAAAGGTTTCAGGTAAAATTAGTGATGAAACTACTAGGCATGATGTCCTCATGCATAGCCATTGTCCCAAACACAAGATTACACATGTGGCCCTTACAACAGTGCCTAGCAACACAATGGTCACAAGCACAGGGTCAACTTCAAGATCTAGTGTTGATAGACCGCCAAACATACACCTCGCTTCAATGGTGGAATCCTATAAATTTAAACCAAGGGCGGACTTTCAAAGACCCAGTGCCTCAATACGTGATCACAACAGATGCTTCCATGGTAGGGTGGGGAGCACACCTCAACCAACACAGCATCCAGGGACAATGGGACACTCAGCAGAAACAACTTCATATAAATCAGTTAGAACTACTAGCAGTGTTTCTAGCGTTGAAAGCATTTCAACCACTAATAGCCCACAAACACATTCTTGTCCAAACAGACAACATGACAACAATGTATTACCTAAACAAACAGGGAGGGACACACTCAACACAGTTGTGTCTCTTAGCACAAAAGATTTGGCATTGGGCGATTCACAATCACATTCTCCTAATAGCGCAATACATACCAGGAATTCAAAACCAGTTAGTCGACAATCTCAGTCGGGATCACCAACAGATCCACTAATGGGAAATTCATCCCCAGATACTACAAACCTACTTCCAAAGCTGGGGAACACCGCAAATAGACCTATTCGCAACAAAAGAAAACGCAAAATGCCAAAACTTCGCACCCAGGTATACACAGCCTCACTCCAAGGGCAATGCGTTATGGATGAGTTGGTCAGGGATATTTGCTTACGCTTTTCCCCCTCTCCCACTCCTTCCGTATCTCGTAAACAAATTGAGTCAAAACAAACTCAAACTAATACTAATAGCACCAACTTGGGCACGACAACCTTGGAACACAACACTACTAGACCTGTCAGTAGTGCCTCATATCAAACTGCCAAACAGACCAGATCTGTTAACTCAACACAAACAACAGATCAGACACCCGAATCCAGCATCGCTCAATCTAGCAATCTGGCTCCTGAAGTCTTAGAATTTGGACATCTAGACCTTACACAAGAATGCATGGAGGTCATCAAACAGGCTGGAAAACCTACTACAAGACATTGCTACGC
Source organism: Pleurodeles waltl (assembly GCF_031143425.1). Lineage (NCBI taxonomy): Eukaryota > Metazoa > Chordata > Amphibia > Caudata > Salamandridae > Pleurodeles > Pleurodeles waltl. The sequence continues at coordinate 996,327,921 of NC_090439.1, read as the reverse complement.
AAATAAATTGAAAAGATTTGTTTATTACTGTCATAAAAATCAAATTCAACCATTACACGCATCCGCGAAAAACATTGTAAGCTACTTACTACACTTACAAAATTCTAAGTTAGCTTTTTCATCCATTAAAATACATCTCACAGCAATTTCGGCCTATCTGCAAATTACACATTCAACTTCACTATTCAGAATCCTAGTCATAAAAGCATTTATGGAGGGTCTAAAAAGGATTATTCCACCAAGAACACCACCAGTTCCTTCGTGGAACCTCAATATTGTATTAACACGACTCATGGGTCCACCATTTGAACCCATGCACTCTTGTGAGATACAATACTTAACCTGGAAAGTAGCCTTCCTAATAGCTATCACATCTCTCAGAAGAGTAAGTGAAATACAAGCCTTTACCATACCAGAACCTTTTATACAAATACACAAACATAAAGTGATTCGACGCACAAATCCAAAATTTTTGCCAAAAGTCATATCACCGTTCCACTTAAATCAAACAGTGGAACTCCCAGTGTTCTTTCCAGAACCAGACTCTGTAGCTGAAAGAGCATTACATACATTAGACATAAAAAGAGCACTAATGTATTACATTGATAGAACCAAACAAATTCGCAAAACAAAACAATTGTTTATAGCTTTCCAAAAACCTCATGGAGGGAATCCAATATCCAAACAAGGCATTGCCAGATGGATAGTTAAGTGTATTCAAACCTGTTATATAAAGAGAGAACTGCCTATTACACCAAAGGCACACTCCACTAGAAAGAAAGGCGCCACCATGGCCTTTCTAGGAAATATACCAATGACAGAAATCTGTAAGGCAGCCACATGGTCTATGCCTCATACATTCACTAAACATTACTGCGTGGATGTGTTAACAACACAACAAGCCACAGTAGGACAAGCAGTATTAAGAACATTATTTCAAACAACTTCAACTCCTACAGGCTAAACCACCGCTTTTGGGGAGATAACTGCTTACTAGTCTGTGCACAGCATGTGTATCTGCAGCTACACATGCCATCGAACGGACAATGTCACTTACCCAGTGTACATCTGTTCGTGGCATGAGACGCTGCAGATTCACATGCGCCCTCCCACCTCCCCGGGAGCCTGTAGCCGTTATAAGTTGATAAAAATAAAACTTCTACATTTGTAAATTTGTAAATATATCACTTTTAGTCACATTATGTACATACATACTTACTCCATTGCATGGGCACTATTACTATATACACAACTCCTACCTCACCCTCTGCGGGGAAAACAATCTAAGATGGAGTCAACGCCCATGTGCAATGGAGCCGAAAGGGGAGGAGTCCCTCGATCTCATGACTCGAAAAGACTTCTTCGAAGAAAAACAACTTGTAACACTCCGAGCCCAACACTAGATGGTGAGATATGCACAGCATGTGAATCTGCAGCGTCTCATGCCACGAACAGATTTACACTGGGTAAGTGACATTTTCCATATATATATATATATATATATATATATATATATATATATATATATATATATATATATATACACATATATATATATATATATATATATATATATATATATATATATATATACACATATATATATATATATATATATATATATACACATATATATATATATATATTCGATGGCATGTGTAGCTGCAGATACACATGCTATGCATATCTTTTCCAACATCTAGTGTTGGGCTCAGAGTGTTACAAGTTATTTTTCTTCGAAGAAGTCTTTTCGGAGTCACGGGATCGAGTGACTCCTCCTCTTGGTTTCAGTCCGCATGGGCATCTACTCCATTGTTATATTGTTTTCTTTACACTATTGGGTTCGGGCGTGTTTCCTCCCGCTCCGAGATTTCGAATTGGAAAACATCAGAAAAACTTCTTATTAGGCGGAATTGTTTTGATTGCATTTCCCATCTAGTATCGAACCAGTAGTACCGTCGGAACCTTCATTTTGCCCTTCGGGCCACGCGTGCCCTACTCGGGCCTGTTCGGGCCTATCGCACGGAAAGCCTGATGGATTGGACTCCATTTCGATTCTGCCCTCAGTGCCACGCGAAGTACCCCTATACAGACCAACACCTGGTTTGTAATTTGTGCCTTTCTCCCGACAATCGGGAGGAAGATTGCGAGGCCTGTAGATCGTTTCCATCAAAGAAGACCATGAGAGATCGCAGAGCCCCAAGTCTCAAAATTGCGTCGCAAATCACCGAACATCTCAACGTCATGGAGAAGAGTAGCCACATACGGCAGTCTCATCCGGGACACTGAATCCGAACAAGAATCTGAAGACGATAGACCCATCACAGCTGGCCAGCATGTGAGTACGTCTGCCCCTACACCCCTACATAAAAAACATCCAAAGGCCTTGGGTACAGCACTGCCGGAAGGCCATAGTTCGTCCTGAAAAAAGACTGTTGGCGACCGACCTTCGGAGTCGGCACCGAAAAATTCCACTCCTCCGTCCACCTCGGAGTCGAGTAAAGAGGCTGAAGTTTCCACTTCAGACTCCAGTAAAAGTCCTCATTCCTTGGAGTCGAAAGTTCAGCACTCGGTTTCCGACCCGAAACAACCGACTACTTTTTCGGCACTGAAAAAGATCCACACTTCGGAGCCGAATAAATCCTCATACACAGAGGAACAGGGACTTTCTAGAAAATTAAAACAAATCTCAAAGCCCATGCTGGAATCTCATAAAGCTCCTGAAGAAGAGGCTGAGGTTGAGCCAATATTAGAGGTTATGGATGAAAGATAATCGAGAATCCATATACATAAGGAGACTGGATGAATCATCACTGCACCTCCTTTAAAGACTAAAAGAAAGCTGGCATTTCAAGAGGTGTTAGACTCTGTTCAACCACCAGCAAAAGTGCAGAAACAAAAGGAGACACCAGCACCTCTCCCTACTTCTCCTCCTCACTTTCCACAGCTTTCTTTTTCACCTCACAATAGTCCACTACCATTGCCTTCTCCAACACATTCATGATATTCACATTGAGATACAGTAGACCCCTGGGATCTCTATGACTCTGATCCCATTCCAGACGATGATCCGGACCTCTACCCATCTAAACCTTCTCCTCCAGAAGACACCACTGCCTACACTCGAGTAATATCTAGGGAACCAGCTTATCATGGAGTGCTTATGCATTCTGAACCCCTGGAAGAAGCCTTTCTATTTAACACACAGTCTTCCACTCATTCCAGGTACCAGTGTCTCCCGATGTTGCCTGGAATGGTTAAACATGCAGAGCAAATTTTTAATGAGCCTGTCAAAGCTAGAGTCATCACCCCTAGAATTGACAAAAAATATAAGCTTGCTCCTACTGACCCTGACTATATTACACATCAGGTCCCTCCAGACTCAGTGGTAGTCAGTGCGGCAAGGAAAAGAGCAAACAGCCAGTCATCAGGAGACACACCTCCTCCTGATAAGGAAAGTAAGAAATTTGATGCTGCTGGCAAAAGAGTCGCCACACAAGCGGATAACCTATGGCGAGTTGCCAATTCTCAGGCACTTCTAGCCAGATATGACAGGGCCCATTGGGTCAAGATGCAAGATCTTATACAGCACCTCCCAAAGGAGCATCAAAAGAGAGCACAACAGGTTGTGGAAGAGGGACAAGCTATAACCAATAACCAGATAAGGTCTGCCTTTGATGCTGCTGATACAGGCCCAAGGAGTGTCTATACTGCCATTACAATTAGAAGGCATGCATGGCTCCTCTGGTTTTAAACCAGAAATTCAAGAGGCAATACTTAATATGCCTTTTAACAACAAAAATCTGTTCGGCTCAGAAGTAGACACCACTATTGAGAAACTGAGAGAAGACTCCGATACTGCGGAAGCACTGTGAGCTTTATACACTACACCATATAGAGGCTCCTTTCACAGACCCCAGTTTAGAAGAGGTTTTAAGCCACAGTCCTCTGATGCTTCCACCTCCCAAACAAAGCAGGGACAACAACCCCAATATCAAAGAGGGGGGTTTAGAGTGTCCTATAGAGGACAGTATTTCAGGAGCAGATGTAAATTCCAAACCTCAAAGCAAAGCACTACACCATTTAAGCACTGACTTCCTTCCCACCCTTTCACTCCACACTTCTCCTGTGGGGGGAAGACTACAGCAATTCCACTCTCATTGGCAAAATATCACCACAGACAATTGGGTATTATCAATTATCTGCAATGGCTATTGCCTAGAATTAATCTCCACCCCTCCAAACATTCCACCACAATACCACAAGTTGTCCCCAGAATGCAGCGTTCTGTTGCAACAAGAGGTAAAATCTTTAATATTAAAACAAGCAATAGACTTGGTTCCACATTCTCAACAGGGAACAGGAGTATACTCACTATACTTCCTCATTTCCCAAAAAAGACGGCACCCTCAGGCCCCTCAATCTATACATCCCGTCAAAACATTTTCACATGTTAACTCTGCAAGATGTCATTCCACTACTACAAAAACAGGATTACATGACTGCTTTAGACCTCAAAGATGCGTATTTCCACATACCCATCCATCCAGCTCACAGAAAATACCTCAGGTTTGTCATAGCAGGAAAACATTACCAGTTCAAAGTGTTGCCATTCGGCATAACAACAGCTCCAAGAGTGTTCACAAAATGTCTAGCAGTAGTAGCAGCCTGCTTACGAAGACAACACATTCACGTCTTTCCATAGCTAGACGATTGGCTAATAAAATCAAGCAATTTTACACAACACCAACAACACACTCATTATGTGATCGAAACATGCTACGGTTCACTCTCAATTACCAAAAATCACATCTTCAACCAGCACAAGTACAACCTTACCTAGGTGCTATCCTAAATACTCAAAAAGCCTTAGCTTATCCAAATGCACAAAGGATACAAGCTTTCCAAAATCTCATACCACACACACACCTAAATCAACAATATGCTTTAAGATTTATCATGAAGATTCTAGGAATGATGGCATCTTGCATAGCCATAGTTCCACATGCAAGACTAAACATGAGGCCCCTACAACAGTGCCTCGCACAACAATGGTCTCAAGCTCAAGGTCAACTTCAAGATCTAGTGTTGATAGACCGCCAAACACAAATGTCCCTTCAGTGGTGGAATCACAGCAATCTAATAAAGAGGCAGTCATTCCAAGACCCTGTGCCTCAGACCATAATCAGAACAGATGCATCAATGGTCGGTTGGGGAGCTCACCTCAACAATCAGCCCATTCAAGGGCAATGGGATGCCCAATAGAAACAGCTTCACATAAACCATCTAGAACTATTAGCTGTATTTCCTGCTCTAAAAGCGTTTCAACCTCTTCTCAGACAGAAGACTGCTCTTATAAAAACAGACAACATGACAACCATGAATTACCTCAACAAACAGGGCGGGACACACTCATCTCAACTGTCCCTGCTAGCCCAAACAATATGGAGATGGGTAATTCCCAATCACATTCATCTGTTAGCACAATACATTCAAGGGATAGACAATCAGCTGGCAGATCTCCTAAGCAGAAATCCCCAGCAAACACATGAATGGGAGATTCACTCCCAAGTACTTCAAAAGTACTTTCAAAAGTGGGGAACACCAGGGATAGATCTATTTGAAACAAGCGAAAACGCAAAATGAATAAACTTCTCATCCAGACAACCACATCCTCTATCTAAGGGCAATGCTCCATGGATTAATTGGTCAGGGAAATTTGCTTAAATTTTTCCCCCTATCCCACTCCTTCCCTTTCTGGTCAGCAAACTACATCAAACGTCACTCACCATGATTCTGATAGCACCAACATGGGCACGCCAGCATTAGTACACAACACTTCTATGAGGTAGTACCTCATTCCAAACTCCCAAATAGACCAGATTTGTTAACACAGAACAAAGGTCAAATCAGGCATCCAACCCCCAGTGCTCTCAACCTACCGATTTGTCTCCTGAAGTCATAGAATTTGGTTACCTAAAAATTCCACCAGAATGCATGGAAGTAATTAAACAGGCACATAAACCCGCTACGCAAACAAGTGGAAAAGATTTGTATACTACTGTCAATCTAAAAAACACTGATCCACTTACAGCATCAATACAGGATATTGTATGCTATTTACTTCATTTGCAAAAATCACACCTGGCTTTCTCATCCATCAAGATACACCTCACTGCAGTATCTGCATACTTACAGAATATTCAACATACTTCTATGTTCATAGTTCCTGTTATTAAAGCCTTCATGGAAGGATTAAAAAACATTATTCCACCTAGAACACCACCTGTTCCTTTGCGGAATTTAGATATCATACTTACCAGACTCATGGGACCATCTTGTCAAATTCAATTTTTAACATGGAAGGTTGCCTTCCTTGTAGCTATTACTTCTTTAAGAAGAGTTAGTGAAAAACAAGCCTTCACTCTTGAAGAACCTTTTTTCCAACTGCACAACCATAAAGTTGTCTATAGAACAAATGCAAAATTTCTACCAAAAGTGGTATCTCCTTTTCACATCAACCAGACAGAGGAATTGCCAGTCTCCTTTCCACAGCCAGACTCTGTGGCAGAAAGAGCTCTTCATACTCTAGATATCAAAAGAGCTCTTATGACCTAATAGACAGAACCAAAGATTTTAGAAAAACAAAACCACTTTTTGTTGCTTTCCAACAACCACATAAGGGCAATCCTATATCAAAACAAGGTTTAGCAAAGTGAATTGTTAGATGCTTAAAACATGCAATATCAAAGCAAAAAGATAACTTTTGATCACTCCTAGAGCACATTCTACAAGAAAGAAAGGTGCGTCAATGGTATTTTTAGGAAACATACCAATGGTTAATATATGTAAAGCAGCCACATGGTCAACTCCTCAGACATGTACAAAACACTACTGTATTGATGTGTTTGCACAGCAACAAGCCACTGTAGGCTAAGCTGTCTTAAGAACACTATTTCAAACAACTTCAACTCCTACAGGCTAGCTACCGCTTTTTTTGGGAGGACTAACTGCTTTGTAGTCTATGCATAGCATGTGTATCTGCAGCTACACATGCCATTGAACAGAAAATGTCACTTACCCAGTGTACATCTGTTCGTGGCATGTAGTGCTGCAGATTCAAATGCACCCACCCTCCTCCCCGGAAACCTGTAGTCGTTTACGTTTAACATTTGTACATATATATATACATTTACATTTGCATGGACATCTCTTTGTATTCTTAGACTCTATCACTCCTTCCTTTACCCTTTGCGGGAAAACAATCTAACAATTGAGTCGATGCCCATGTGCACTGAAACCGAGAGGAGGAGTCACTCAATGCCGTGACTCCGAAAAGACTTCTTCGAAGAAAAACAACTTGTAACACTCCGAGCCCAACACTAGATGTCGGACGAGATATGCATAGCATGTGAATCTGCAGCACTACATGCCACAAACAGATGTACACTGGGTAAGTGACATTTTATATATATATATATATATATATATATATATATATATATATATATATATATATACACAGGGAGTGCAGAATTATTAGGCAAGTTGTATTTTTGAGGATTAATTTTATTATTGAACAACAACCATGTTCTCAATGAACCCAAAAAACTCATTAATATCAAAGCTGAATATTTTTGTAAGTAGTTTTTAGTTTGTTTTTAGTTTTAGCTATGTTAGGGGGATATCTGTGTGTGCAGGTGACTATTACTGTGCATAATTATTAGGCAACTTAACAAAAAAATATATATACCCATTTCAATTATTTATTATTACCAGTGAAACCAATATAACATCTCAACATTCACAAATATACATTTCTGACATTCAAAAACAAAACAAAAACAAATCAGTGACCAATATAGCCACCTTTCTTTGCAAGGACACTCAAAAGCCTGCCATCCATGGATTCTGTCAGTGTTTTGATCTGTTCACCATCAACATTGCGTGCAGCAGCAACCACAGCCTCCCAGACACTGTTCAGAGAGGTGTACTGTTTTCCCTCCTTGTAAATCTCACATTTGATGATGGACCACAGGTTCTCAATGGGGTTCAGATCAGGTGAACAAGGAGGCCATGTCATTAGATTTCCTTCTTTTATACCCTTTTTTGCCAGCCACGCTGTGGAGTACTTGGACGCGTGTGATGGAGCATTGTCCTGCATGAAAATCATGTTTTTCTTGAAGGATGCAGACTTCTTCCTGTACCACTGCTTGAAGAAGGTGTCTTCCAGGAACTGGCAGTAGGACTGGGAGTTGAGCTTGACTCCATCCTCAACCCGAAAAGGCCCCACAAGCTCATCTTTGATGATACCAGCCCAAACCAGTACTCCACCTCCACCTTGCTGGCGTCTGAGTCGGACTGGAGCTCTCTGCCCTTTACCAATCCAGCCACGGGCCCATCCACCTGGCCCATCAAGACTCACTCTCATTTCATCAGTCCATAAAACCTTAGAAAAATCAGTCTTGAGATATTTCTTGGCCCAGTCTTGACGTTTCAGCTTGTGTGTCTTGTTCAGTGGTGGTCGTCTTTCAGCCTTTCTTACCTTGGCCATGTCTCTGAGTATTGCACACCTTGTGCTTTTGGGCACTCCAGTGATGTTGCAGCTCTGAAATATGGCCAAACTGGTGGCAAGTGGCATCGTGGCAGCTGCACGCTTGACTTTTCTCAGTTCATGGGCAGTTATTTTGCGCCTTGGTTTTTCCACACGCTTCTTGCGACCCTGTTGACTATTTTGAATGAAACGCTTGATTGTTCGATGATCACGCTTCAGAAGCTTTGCAATTTTAAGAGTGCTGCATCCCTCTGCAAGATATCTCACTATTTTTGACTTTTCTGAGCCTGTCAAGTCCTTCTTTTGACCCATTTTGCCAAAGGAAAGGAAGTTGCCTAATAATTATGCACACCTGATATAGGGTGTTGATGTCATTAGACCACACCCCTTCTCATTACAGAGATGCACATCACCTAATATGCTTAATTGGTAGTAGGCTTTCGAGCCTATACAGCTTGGAGTAAGACAACATGCATAAAGAGGATGATGTGGTCAAAATACTCATTTGCCTAATAATTCTGCACTCCCTGTATATATATATATATATACACACACACACACACACACACACACACAAGTATTTGAATAGTATATTGAAGTGTATGAAACGTTTTTGAATCACATGATGAGCCTAGGAATGTATTTAAATCGTGTGCAACCTATGTTTGCCTCTACACTTTTTCTTTATTGCTTCAATGAGACTTACCATTCAGAAATAGAAGTTAAGTTCTTTATTTTACTATAACCTGGAAATCCTTTGTGTGAAGTCTTGTTTGCCTGCACAATCTACACCTTCGTGCATGAAGACTGAGTAGTGACTGTTGACTGCTTTCGAACTCCCTTCCAAAGTATTTTAAGTCATTCTAGTTTACCAGGCAGCCATCTATGAAAACTGTTTACACCGGACACTGGGATAAGTTTATGACCTGGTGTAAATCCTGTCATAGAGATCCATTACAGGCAAAATTGACGGATGCGTTTATCATTTGTGCTGTCTTAGCCTAGGAAAGACTTCTTTGTGTTCTTTGTTTCAGCAAATTCAAGCAAAGTTTATTCTGCTGCTATTGCCAAAACTCAAAGGATTTGGACTGGCTATCTTGACGCTATAATGAAGGTAAGCTCAAGAACGTAATTGTAGCAAGTGATGTTTGACAAGGTCAGTGCATATTGAATGTGTTCAATACAGTTTATAGCTTGCACTTGATTTCAGGTGTTGTTGTTTGACATAAATGTGCATTAGGACAACAAATGTTTTTCTGCCAGTTAGGTTTGGAAACACTGCTAGGGGGAATAGTTTTTGGTAGTTGGGAAGGTGATAAGAACTTGGTTGGGTTTTCACAAAACTGATCAATAGTTTTTTTCACTCTAATGCCAGCATTCTAATAGGATTGTTCAGGAAGTGATTTTGCCACCTGGGACAATATGTTCCAAACACAGAAGAAAGGAAAAAGGTTAGGTTGGTCTGCCCATTCAATTATATTTGGAAACCAGTGTTTTTTCAAGTGACTGAAAACCTGTTGTGGATACTCTTAGACATGCATACAAATCTACTGTTTTGCCGGATTTAGGTGCCTGTACATAGGGTTTTTTTTATTTCTTCAGCCTTCTCTCACCTTCAACAGGAAAAAAGGATTCTAGCAGCCTTTGTCCATCCACCAACCCACCGTCACCTGCCAGCTGCCAACTTCCAATGTTCACTGACCATAACAGTGCACCACTTACTGAACTCCTAAAGACTTTCTTGATTATCACCTATACAAATGTCATAACACCAATTCTAGAAGAACCGCTCGGATTTCTTCTCTCAGCACATGTCTAATTCAATCTAAGGGCAACCATATCATGATGCCAGACAAGGGAAATTCTTCACACTGTGCCATGATTACACCACAAAAGTACTTCCAGGACTAACCTGGAAACACAAAAAAGCTTAAGGGAGAAAGACAATGAGACCATTCTTCTCTGGCTACTCATTCTACAAAAGTCTCTGATTGAACATGAGATCAGCCTTGTTGGTCCAGCAGTTTATTAAAGTGTTGGAAGCTCTTTTGCAGGATGTATTTGTGTACTCCTAGCTAACCACTACCTACCCACTTTATAGTACTTATGACCTACAATGTAATTCTTAAAAAGCTATGTATACATCCTGTGTTTAACCTGTGTATGCCATGCATAGCTAGGTATTGCCACAGGTGTAAATCATCTTGCTATTTAAAGTGGTTTTCTGCTTGCCGTGGCTAGATGCAAGCTGTTAAATGACCCATAAGGAAGAAGGGTGAATCCTTCCCTCCTGTGACTGTTACAGATTTTCTGTTAGAAAGACAGTTTTAAGTGTGATTACTGAAAGCTAAAAGAGTAGTAGGTTTTAATTTCATTACTTCCTGCCCTGGGCTAGGACACCATTCCCCTAGGACAGAGCGGTAAGCTAGTGACCCCACATGCATGTATCTGATGGAAACATCATTCAAGATTCTCAGTAATAGGGCAACTTATTTGAAACTCATTTGTCCATGGTTGCTGGAGAGAAACTAACGTTATTTACTTATCAAAGCTTGGAAAACTTTTATTTTTTTAAATGAATACAAATTGGCCTGGCCAGTTAAATTTGTTCTGTCACTTCCATCAGATTGGTTTGTTCTGTTGTGATAGTCAGGATACTTGTTTAAGCTAATGTGTTCTGGATTTGGCATGGTGGAAGTAGGACATGTTCCCAAAAGGAGGAAAAATAAATGGCTACCTAGCCTGGAGTCTTATTGCAGGTGGGTGGTCAAGGAAGCCTGCATTTCTTATTGCTCATGGTTCTTTCCCTGAAAGTGATCCCACTTGTAAGAGTTGCAGAAATGTCCCCACCATTGTTCATGATGTCCTTGTCCTGTCTTAGTGAAACTCCTCCCTCCTCCACTTTTATGTGTTTTCTGTCTGTCGCTGAGCAACAATGGCCATCTGCTTGGAACGGTCTGTACCTAGTATATATTCATGTTTTGACCACTTCCAGGTAACCCGCTCTAGAGCTAGCTGTGGGACAGGAAACAGAAATCAAAGACAGCTTCCCGGTGGAAGCGGCTACACATTCTCCTGACTGGGAGGGACCGTCAAAGTTAAACGAAGCAAATGATTGGTTGCCTCAGACTTTCAGATATTAGGTTCTATCAAAGTCACAGGTTTCTGAACTCTGACTGGACAGCAATTATTCGTTCCCTGGTAGCCATTTGTAACGGGACATTGGCACCCTCGAATTCCTCTCTTGGCTTTACTTGGGTGATTATAATTATTAATTATTTTTAACTTTATTTTTTTACTGAAAACTCAGAAATTGAGACGCAAGCCCATTAAGTTCTCCAGTACGAGACCCAGAACCAGAGACCATTTAGACAAAGGACCCAAAATATCATAGCAAACCTGTTACATTGTATTTTTTGCCAAGTACGTCTGTCCCATTGACTGGGGCTGTTTGGAAATAGTATTATATCCCAATGGATATAATTGCTAGAAAACATTTGGGTATGTAAATTAGCACCAGAAAGATCCACTTTCTGATTTTCATCATATATCGTAATTGTACATTTTCTTCATTTATCTGTAATTTAAAAAAAAGCTGTTCTAAGCCAAATGTGTTGCACTAACTTAACATTGTTTCAGAATTATTTACTGTCTCTTTCTGAACCTAAGTTTCTAGCAGCTATCTCCACGTACTGGAAGCTTTGACTGCTTATCTTTGTTACCCAAGGATAGTAAACTGCACAAAGGGCCTAACTTAATAGAGGTGTAAACCCACCATTTAAAAAAAAAAGTTTATGTGGTACCTACACATACAAATACTTATTCCCTATGACCCAAAGAAGTATAGGTATGTCATTAACCTGTTTTTTTGCTTCCAATTAATTGGAGTGAACTCTCAATTTTCAGCTCAAACTTGATAATAACCATAACAATTTGTTGACAAAAACTTGCTATGATTTTGGCCAAATGGGGGAATGAATTCAAACTATCATCGATCCATTGGTGACATTTTGTGAGCACTTCTGATTCATTAGATCTTTTTCCGCCTTCAACACTTTGTCTCTCGTGTATTTATCACCGTTCTTTAGTTGATGGTGATTCAAGACATGACGTAGTATGTGAGCCATCATTCACAATATGCATGTCTTTCATAACAGTCTTATTTCATGTGGCTACTAACTGAATCCATGTAAGTCCATATAAACTTTTGTCTTGTGCTGCTTGACCTTCCAAACTAAATCCTATGAGACATATTGCCCAGCCTGTATAAGCGTGACCCAAAATATTTTGAACTGTATTCTCTAATAAGTCTACTCCTACCCGGTACCTATCACAACCAAACAATGGAATAATAGACATTCTTTCATTCTCTTTATTCAAAGAGACACAAATAAGAATGCAAATTGATACATAACTAAAGCATCTGAATCAATAACATTTAACTGCTAACTTTCATCTGGACAAACAATACCGTAGCAGTATATGAACACTAACAATGTTGGATAATAAATGTTGAACTACAACAATTACAACTAGCACTACAAACTACCGCAGAGTACGGCATAGTAGCTTACTACCTGTTTACAATGCACTTCAACTCCTTGTCATCAAGGGTATAAAGAGGTATGTACATATACTGTATAAAACAATAAAATGTGTCTAGACAGAAACCTCTACTCTGTGGAATCTTTTACACATCACTATTGTTAAATATTGGTCTGCGATCTCCAACCACCTTGAGATTTTTCAGGTGCATTCTTGAGTCTCCCAAATTCTGGATGGAATGCGGGGCTGAGACAGGACAGGGTGGAGAATAATTGCTTGACATGAAACATGGGTGAACTAGATACACTGATCTTTATTAATGAAGTAGACATTTGGTTAGTCTCTGTTTGGCCTCCCACAGTTGTTAAAATTCTTTGCCATTTTGAACTGTCAAAATGATGGCCTCTTTTCTATGCAGATATTGATACATTAACTCTGCTTTCCCTACAAGCTTGCAATTGTGCATACATTCATGTCCTAGAGACTGAACTATGGGAATAGTTGATATCCAGTATATATAATTTGCATAGAAAAGGGTGCAAAATGCATTTTAAGACTCAAAACCTTGCCAAGGTGCTACTTTCTTCTCTTTGGAAGCCATTTGTGAAGCTTCGAAAATAATGGATTGGATTAACCATTTACAAGGACATCACTCATTGTCTTAAATTGTAACCACTATATGATTCATTCTAACTTTTACTTATGATATGAATTCATGTAGGGTCTACACACCCGCAACATTAGTGCCGGAACTGTGCATGCACCCTATAGAACAAACTCTCTAGTAATAAAAATCTTCCAAAGCCGCTTTGTCAACTACTTTGTTTATTTATACTGGCTGATTAGCATTAAGACAAGACACTGCCATTGTAGTAAAAGTGTGCTTTAGAAGAAGTAATATCTGATAGAAATGCCTAGCCGCAGATTCCTTACCTTAGAATATTCCCCAGGCGTTAGACTGGACCTGGAAACCTTTGGTGAGCAGTACCCCTGGTAAGTGGTGTTAATCGGCTACGTGTGGCATTGTGGGTGTCATCCACACCGGAAGTGATGTGCGCTGTGCCTATACATGTGCCACCCCAGCCTGCTGACATCAGTTCTTTTCTTTCTGCGTCAGTCAGTGCTGATCCAGAGTAAGAGAACCCCAAGTCACTTTTTGACAGACCTTTTCATGACCTTTTATCAAAGATTTTTTGATATTTTGGGCCTGATTTAGATTTCTGCAGACTGGTTACTCCGTCACAAAGTGATGGATATACCCTGTCCACCGAATATAAATCCCATAGCAAATAACAGGATGTATATTTTGGCAGACAGGATATCAGTCGCTATTGTGATGGAGTAACCTGCTCCCCAAAATCTAAATCAGTCCGTTTGTCTCCTGGTGTGCATGATGCCCACTTGAAAGACAGGGTTTAAACCATGCAGCGCCTGTCCCGCATTTGATTTGTCTCTGTTGTCTTTAGCAAGACCACAACGCCAAGACATGCGAGTACTGCTGCGTCAATCGACTCCACAACACTCCAGGTCTCGATCACGAGCAAGGCCCTGAGATCGTTCGCAAAGCTGTACCTGGTGATCGTCGTCGTACTCCAAGTCGTGGGGAAAGTCTCACAAGAAGCAAAAGAAGTCAAAGATGTCTTCGACTTCAATGTGCAAGTCTTCGGACAAGTTGTTGGAACTCAATACCTATCTGTGGTGGAGCTTGCATCACATCCATGCCTCCCTGAATTTGGGGGAGCCCGAGCGACCCCCGCCCAACCAAAAGAATTTTACGAGGCCATGCATCTCATTTTTGGGCAAGCTGACCCCTTTGGAGTGCCCTCGGGCCCCACGGGTCGAGCAGAAGCCCCTACTTTCTGTTTCGGTTTTGGTTTTCTGCTGACGAGCTTTCCCTCCACGCCAATCAAGCGACCTCAACCTTCCCTGGCACCCACTCCAGTGTCGGCGCCACTGCCCCATCATCATTCCCAATTTCGATACAGAATCAGACTGGCGTTGTCCGGTGCCGACAGGGGCAAACACCCCATATCGGACAGGCCTGGATTGGGTGATGATTGGGTTTGCAGACCCTTATGGATGACAGACATTAAAAGATCCTGACGACACCTGGTATGAAGATCTGGCAGATGCCATTGGAGTGGGCACCTCCCCAGACACTGGCCTACCATGTCCACGGAGGAGGGTGCCTCATTCGCAGTGGTGGTGGAAAGGGTGGCTGAGGTCCTGGACCTTATGCTATCCTCAGTGGAAGTCAAGACAACGTGTTGACAGAGGTGCTTTAGCTAGGAGTTGCCCCACTGAATCATTACTCCCATTCATTGAAGCCCTTACCGTCATCCTACTTGGGCCTAATATAAGCTCTGCACAGGATGTTCTCTTACGGCACCCTGGCACGGCTATCACTGAACACCTCATACCTCTTGTGCCAGTACTCCCATATGATCTGGGATTCGGTTGTGCAAGTGCTGCCCATGTTTTTGGAGGAGGACTAAGCCATACTCTCTCAAGCAATTGCTGACTGGAGGGATACAGTCAAGTTCACCATAGGATGTGGAGTCGACAGACTCGCTAGACAGAGCAGTTTCGCCAATGTCCCTTAGGCCCCCTGCATGGTTAAGAACCACTGCTTTTCGGGGGACGTCCAAGCTTCACTCATGGTCATGCCCTTTGATGGCTCTCATTTGTTCGGCGAGAAGGCGGTCTCTGTGCTGGAGCTCTTTAAGGACAGCAAGGCTACGGGCTGGTCCCTGGGCCTTTCCATGGCCCCTCACTAATCCCAGCCCACCTTTTGCCCTTTTTGTGGTCACGGAAGGGGCTTTCAACCGGATCTCTGCACACCCAGTCACCACGGCCAGCAAATTGCACAATCTTTTCGTGGCTGAGGACGCAGTTCCCACAGTGCATGTGGGACAGGTAGCCAGAAGTTAGGCTAGACCACCACCTGCCTCCAGCAGCCACAGCCTCCAATCCCCTTTAGTTTGCCCTCCGACCAACATGGGCATCCAGTAGGAGGCAGGATACGCCTTTAATTGCACTACTAGAGATCAGTGACATCTGACCGTAGGACTTTACAGCTTGTCCAAAGGTGTTACTCCCGCCCCTTTGTGACCAACTGTCCACTGATGTCACCTACTTACGAAAGCTGACGGAAAACAACTTCTCCGTGCTCCATCAGAAAGGACAGTTAACTCTCTTGGCCACGGGCTCTACAGAGAAGGTGCCGGCCTTAAAAGAAGGTTGTGGTTGCTATTCCCGCTACTTTCTGGTGCCAAAGAAGGACGAAGACCGTTGTCCTAATTCTAGATCTGCACCTTCTCAATTCCTTACTGTAAAAGGAGAAATTCAGGATGCTCGCACTTGTACAAGTCCTGTCTGCCCTAGAGCTAGGAGGCTGGATTGTACTGATGGACTTAAGGGACGCATATTTTCACATCCCCTTCCTGCCCCCTCTCAGGCAGTTGGCCAAGAACACTTTGTTTGCTGTGCTTCCCTTTGGCCTTCCCAGTGCTCCTCGGCAGTTCACAAAAGAGATGGCGACGGTCGTAGCTTATCTCCGGAAGTTCGGGGTTCCAGTGTTCCCCTACCCCGACGATTTGCTTTTGAAGGCAGGCTTGTCACAGGCAGTCGAATCCCTCCTCCGGACTGCACCAAATCGTCAGCATTTGCAGTGGTTCACTATTGATGTGCCGAAGTCACACCTGACTCCCTCTCTGACACTCTCTTTTATTGGAGCTGTTCTAGACACAGCAGTTTCAGGCTTATCCTTGCGAGCAGTGGGTCCAGGATATGCAGGCTATGATACAGATGTTTCACACTCTATCCTGGATTTCAATTAGACTGATTCATAGGGTGCTGGGACTCATGGCCTCCTGCATCCTCCTAGTGACACATGCCTGTTGGCATATGAGGGCTCTGCAGTGGGACCTGAAGTTCCAGTGGGCACAGCATCAAGGGAATCTCTCCCACATGGTTCAGATCTAGGAGGGAACTGCAAAAGACCTGCAGTGGTGGCTAACAAACCATGATTGGATCAGTGGGAGACTCCTCTCCCTTCCCAAACCAGAGCTGACAGTAGTGACAGATGCATCACTCCTGGGCCAGGGTGGCCATCTCGTTGAGGTGGAGCTCAGAGGACTCTGGTCTCTGGCAGAATCTGGGCTGCACATCAGACCATTGGAGCTTGGACAATACGATTGGCATTGAAAGCCTTTCTTTCTTCAATACTCTGATACAGGTGTTCACGGACAAGACCACTGCCATGTAGTATTGCAACAAATAGGGCATTTGGGGTCGTAGACCCTTTGTCAAGAGGCTTTGTGCCTCTGGACTTACCCAGAACACCAGGGAATATCCCTAGTGGTTCAACACCTGGCAACCTCTCTGAATGCCAGAACTGACAAACTCAGGTGTTGATGCCTGGCAGATCACGAATGGCATCTCCACCCGCAGGTGGTGCAAGGTCTCTTCCAAGAGTGTTGAGAGCCTTGGTTAGACCTATTCAACTCAGCAGAGAACATGCAATGTCAGCAGTTTTGCACACTGGAGTTTTCAAGGCTGCCCTCGCTTAAAGTCTCTACTCAAGTGGATCTCTGGCCTTCTGTACACCTTTCTGCCAATACCACTCCTGCCCAGAGTTTTCCTGAAAATCAGGAACGGCTGGGCCCAACTTATTCCTGTGGCTCTGGATTGGGCACGGAGAGTCTGGCATTCTGAGCTGTTCAGCATGAGCACAGGTCCTCCGGTCAGGTTGCTTCTTCAGGAGGATTCCTGTCACAGCAACAGGACAGGGTGCTGGCCCCGATCCCGAATACGCTTTACCTTCATGCTTAAAGAAGGAGCAGTGACAGTTCACAGCTTTCTACCTTCGCCTGAAGTCTGTAATGTTATTTTGGCAGCCAGACATCCTTTCTCCAAGACGGTATACGCCTGCCGTTGGAGGAAGTTTGTGGCATGGTGTACAGACAAAAAAAGTTGATTGTTTGCACCTTTTTCCCAGGTTCTTTTGTTTATTCTTACCTTAGCCCAGCAGGGCTCTGCTTTAGGTGCATTAAAAGGTTATCTTTCTGCCATCTCGCATTTCTGTTGTTGCCAGATCAGCCATCCCTTTTCAAATCCCCTATTGTACAAAGTTTTCTGAAAGGCCTTCAGCATACGTTCCCAGGACCATCTTTGATTGGAGATGATGTCTGTATTTTTCAGCATTGAATAAGGTAGTCTTTCTGCCTAGCTGGCAATGAAAAATAAGTATTGTATGAATACAAATGGCTGCACATGAGATGTTTGAATAGTTATCATTGTGTGGAAAACCTCTTAGTAGAGATTTGAGTCGAAGTTGCTAGTCAAAGAGCTGACTTGGAGTGCAGTTAGGTGTATTCATCCAATATGTCCAAATTAAAGGTTTTCAATTGGCATGATGAAATAACAACTGGCCATATGTACTCATTCCAGTGGTTGCTGTGCTTGTAAAGAGTTCAAGCTCAGTTAAGTCGGGTTCAGCCAATGTTATTAATGAAAGTTATATTTAAAGGTCTCATGCTGTGGGGGACAAAAGTAGTGCCTGGCTTAATAATCCACCATAAAAGTATGTGACAAAGCAACAGTAATTCTGTTGTAAACCAATCTTCTAAAACTGACATCTAACCATTTTAAGACTTGACCTGTAGTGGACAAAACTGCACTCCTCTTCTCGTATTCTCAAAGTGATACATTTTGTTTCTCTTTCTTTATCTTTTAAGGTTGGACAGATGCAAATATTAAGACAGCAAATTGCCAATGAATTAAACTACTCCTGCAAATTTGACTCAAAGCATCTTGCAGCTGCTCTGGAAAATTTTAATGAGTAAGAAATCTTTTTATACCAGGAAAATTGCTTTCCTTTTGAAATCTGTGCTTTTAACAACAAGTAATCTAATTCAAATGTTTATATCCCAGAACTGAAAGTTATTTTAACACCAACTCAAGGACTGCCTGTTTTCATCCATTAAATAATACCTGCGGATCTCAGGCCCCTGCTTTTGCAATTTGAACTGGAGATATGGCCATCTTTTAAGTTTCAACAGCTTTTTTTCATCAGTATAACACATATGAGGACATCCACATAACGGGCAATACAGGGTGTGTTTCACACAAAGTTATATTTACAGACAACTCCTCATCTCACCTTGTCATTCCTCTTTCTTTCACCCACCACAAACATAAGTGGGTAAAGGAATGGAACCAGAGGACAATGACAAGGAAAAACACCTCTCATGTTGACAATATCCAGAAAAATATACATTTGTCAACCCCATTACTCTGGTGAAAGATATAGACTATGGTGACCAACAAAGATAATATCCCCATGAGCCACTACCCACAGATACAAAAATATGTAAGCATCTATCGCCTTCCTTGTTGGTTCTACATGTCTTAGCGTACAATAGGTCTACTGTTACGTCTAGTTGCATGAAACCACGTCTGACACTACCATGAATTGTTTACAGGTTTTGAAGGGTAAATGCTCATAACCATTTAAGGACATGTCACAATGCTTGTCCTACGGTCTCTCCCAAATTTCTGTCCATCTGTCATGCCTCTCTCTTTTTGCCTGTATTAAGATGTGTGGGGAGGCGTGAGCCCAAAGAATCTGTTCTTCCAGGCCCCTCTGTATTTTAACTTTCAAGGAGGGGCCCTCAGGCAGACTCTCCATGCCCAGCAATTTGAGGTTAGGTGCTCAAAATGTATGCTCAAAGCATTCCATCTAGTTCTCCTTTCTTTCCCGGAAGGTTTGACCCTTTCTCTAAACTTCTGAAGTACATTACCATTTAATGCAAGATCTGAATGCAAGATCTCCAAAGAATTCCTCTTTACTTACACCCCTCTGTAGACAATAGGGCCCTGGTCATATGCCTATCCATGGATGCCAGGGTTTCTGCCATAGTTGTAAACTATTGGTCAGTGCTGTGCGCTGAATTGTAGATTATGCAGGGCTGCTAGTATCGAGTTGTCACACAAGCAAATCTATCCTGCATATGGTTGCCCATGGTTCTCTGTAGGATCCTTACTCTCTGCTTCAGGCCTCATGGCAAATAAACTACATTACATTAAGAATTAGGAAAGCACACCACGTGGAGAGACCATGAGACTAGGAGACCTAACCAGCCTGATTTGCAGAAACCTTTAAGAGATAAAAGGAAAAATGTATTGCAGCTTATGGAAATGCTTATATACTTCGACTTTAAGGTGTAGCTATCAAAATCCCATGTTGAATGAGGTACGTCAGGGAGTCTGCTGATGTGGGTGATGAACCCCAAACAAAACTGTACCCCTATTTTGGGAACCAAACATACAGAGGACACCTAATGCACTTGAAGAGTGCCATGCGGAAATAAAACTGAAGTGCTGTATGCTGCATAACCTGACCGATATGAACAAGCATACTTGCAGGAAGCAGGATTCACCACAGTGCACACTCTGGAGGCAGAGACCCTCAAGGGGAAGAATTATTGAAACAGAGGTCAGATCTACAATCAAGAGTTTTTTTAGATGGAAAATGAAAGGCATTGATGGGCACCCTGCCGAATGCTACAGAGCATAGATAGACCAGTTAGCATGAATACGGTGATAGAGAGAAGCCTATCAACCACAACTGAAGAGGTAGTAATTGTGTCCCTCCCTAAATATGGCAGAAACAAAATGGAGAAGGTAACATACAGGCCGCCATTGATGCTGGATACTGATTGCAAATTGCTGAGCAAAATATGGCAGCTAGACTACTGAGAGTGTTGCAAAGACTGATACACCCTGATCAGTGTCAGTTCATTCGAGGGTTCAATATTAGATAACTATTAGGAGGCTGCTCCAAATAATAGATCATATGTCTGATATCCACCCAAATGCATGATATATCGAGAAAGCTTTCAAAACGTTACAATAGAAATATTTGAAGGCTGTGATAGATGGGTTAAAGATTACATGCATGGCCATCTCCATTGTATACTGACCCCATAAGGCATGTGTGTGCAGGCCCAATATTGAGGGCATGCACAATGGGCAGAGGGACATGCCTGGAATATCTTCTATACCCATTACTCTTCATAATAGTCGTGGAACCACTTGTGAGTCTGGTGTGACAGTGGAGCTCATTAGGGGCATTACCGAAGCAGGGGAGATCCGCCACAAATCTCTCTGTGCAGATGATATGCTGGAATACCTAAGAGATGCCTGCTGCCATACAATATTGTGGAGCTCTCTGGATTGATGATTAATTGGAATAAAACCAGTGCATTCCATTTTTGTCAGTTCACAGATGGATACAGGCTGCCAGACGTAGCTGCTAGGCTGAAATCGCAGCCATCAGCAACACACTATTTACGGGTTCAGCTATAGGGGACAGACCTATCGGGGAAAAATATAAACCTGATCATGGTAAAATTTAGAAGAGGGTAAACCTTTTGGTAAACACCACTTTTGGTGGCAAGGATCGTAGCACTCACAAAAATGGTTGCTTTACTGCACCTTTTGTACCATGTCATGACCCTGCCGATCAGAGAACCGAAGGTAATATTTCCTGAAATTGACACTATATTGTCAAATCTGATCTTTGGAGCACATAGGCATAGAAGTGAAATGCCTGAGCTTTGATCCTTGGTGGTTGAGGATGGGGTGACCGCACCTGACTTTGAGCTTTATTATTTAATTACCAAGCTGCAATGGGAATTGAGATGGGTCGAGGAGAGGCTAGAAGGCTTGATGGGAGGTACACCAGAATCTCTTACATTGATGGAATTGCGTGGCATATTACAAGGCCCGAGGAGAGAAATAGAGTGAAGCAGAATGATGCTGAGAGCTCCTTGATTTTATTGGCTAGCAGCCTGCAGAGAACACATACATGCCTACCATATGTCCCTGATCTACTAAAAGCTACTATACTGGTCTATACTGGTCTGAGGAGAGCCCTGTCGTAGAGCAACACGGGACTGGAGACCTTGGAAGGACTCTAAGAAGAGGGACCTCTTTTAGGCTTCAGGCACTTAGCAGAAGACCCAGGGATGCCTGAGGGATACATTTTGATTTTTGTATCAGTTTGCACAAGAATTGGAAGCTGAAGCACAGATACACTTCAGACTCAAATTGAAAAGCACTACCAATTGTGAGAGAATTCTTGTACCACTCTTGTACCAGGCATTGGTGGAACAGCCCAAAACCTCAGTGATTAGTCTCAGAGATAGGGAGCTCCATATTGGTTAACAACCAGAAAATATTTAGAAATCACCCTAAATGCAGTTAATAAGATACAGATGCAAATGCCGTGGAATTTCTGTTTTTTGAGAGAAGGTCATGAAACACAAGGCAACTGACAGAAACATTGCATTGAGGGCATAGAAAGGAACTGATAAATTCATTGGTATGGCCCTGATATTAGCAAAGTGCCAAAATGCAATGAGCTTGAAAGACGGCCCAACAACCCCCACAGCTCCTCAGCTACATCATAAGTACCTTTCCTGTGTGCAGCTGATGCTACTAAATTAGAAGCTTTTGCTTTGCTGAATTAATATATGCATCAGAAAATTGAAAAGTCTGTATATGAGACATAAATGTGTGTATTTTCAGGACTCATAAGCTGATGTTGGAAGAAAAATGGTTGAATTTGCAAAAAAAAATGTAAAACCTAGTATCAGAGTGATAAAGCATGCAGTGTTGGAGAAACGCATTACTAATATTAACTAGGTGGCAGGGGTCTTACAACTATGACTTTTGTATATTAGCCAAACAAAAGCATTCCAAACTGATAAAGCCTGTTTTGTACATTGCTGCTGGCAATCTTGCATGGGTGGTCACTAATCTTGTCTGATTTTTCACTATCACAACACTAATATTATGAGTAGCTCAGGATGTTTTTCATTGAACAGAAGTAGCTCTTATTACAGAAATGGTTGGAACCCCCTGTATAAAGAGAAAAAAGAGGGTCCCCATTGAGTAAGTCTATCAATGGATTGTTATAGGATTAGAACTGCACAGAGACAGCAGCAGTCTATAGAAAAATTATTTCAACCTCAATTATCATTCTCTTTGTGGAGAAGCCTGTTATTGGTGTTTCATAGCTTGCAGATCAGTGGTGATAGCAATGATGAGAAACTGTGTATCTATAACCTTATTGTCTATGTGAATATTTGTAAAACATTATATTGTATGAGCTGCGCACTTTACACTGTAGGTTATGTAGGTTCCAACAATTGATTTTTTTTAAAGCTAGATAAATGATCCCCCGTCTCTAATATCTGTAGAAATTTGAAGCTCATAATTGAGTGCCATTAAGTGGGGTAATGCAACATTTATTATTCTATTATTTACAGCGCTTAGAAACATCAGAGGTTCTATGTAAGAAAGAGTTATGATTATTTAGGCCAAATGTAAGGCTTTCAATGAAAAGCCAAGTAAAACCTGTCCTGTGTAGTGAGCTCCAAAATATTTGTAGTGCAATATTCTTCAAAAGCCCCTTACGCAATATTCGTAACCTGTATTTCCTAGGCTTCACATTTAAAAATTGGTGGAATTCTCCAGATGTTTTTGGGGGTAAATGTGAATTATTATTTTGTTACAATCTTTAGACCCGTTCTCTGTGTTTGGTCTTGGATGCAGAATTCAGCATAGGGCACAGTTTTGTTCCCAGATTGGTTATTGGATAGGCAAATCTATGTTGCAGTTAATATACAGTTGCTCGGTATACCCGGATACCAGAAACTTGTTTTTTTACCTTGCTTTACTTTAGTAGCTTATGTTGTAAACCATCAGTAGCCCTTAAGAACCATCATAGGTGCAAATAACTGGATGTTTGCCCCAGTTGTAAGTTTTGCTTGTTTTCTACACTGCGCTGTTTTCTTTGAATGCTTCTTTGCTGCAGTAATCTTTATTGAAATATTGGAGTTCAAATACTTACTCATTATTGTGTTTGCTATTACTAAGCAGGTTTAGTTTTGTGTGGCTTTGAGAAGCCTTGATTTGCCCCATACCACTCATTGTTCTAAGTGGGAAAACTGGAAAAGAGGAAGGCTCAACCACTATGCTGAAGCTCCGCTGAGGCACCTTTCATGTTCCATTTCCATCTCTTCTAGCTTTTTACCAGAATTCACTAAACCAGACACATTTGCTAACTGCGACAGATTGGTATTTTTTGCACCTTGCTGTTGCCATACTTAGAGGGTCTTGTACAAAAAACGTCTATAAATCAAGGAGTTCCTGGTCAAGTAAACACAGAATATATACATCGCCTTCCTTTGTGGTTATTTTGTGGAGTGACTGATCCCTACCTGGCCTACCCCCTCCTAGGGTTTTCCTGTGTGCCCCATTGTTGCCAGTGATAGCTCCAGCTTCAGTAACGGCAGCCTATTTTTTTACCGTGTCCAATGCTCAGAAAGTCGTGGCATTGAGGCTCGGCTCATTTGGATTTCTTCCGGTCAAGTCTTGCTCACTGTGTGTTTGAAGTTTCCTGAACGGTCTGCCAAGGGATAGAATCTGCCATTACTCTGGGATGGTATTACTGTATTTGACTGTAGGAAGCTGGCTGTTAATTGGCGAGTATGTGAGGTGGATGGCTGAATGAGAGAATAGGTCAATGAGTTTAGAAACGCATGGATAATTGTTTGCATAGATGAATGAATTGGTGACAGGATGGATCATCACATATATAAAATAGCAAGAAAGTTCTTTTGGAATATGAAACGACCTAATCTCTTAGTTTAACCAGTACTACTTCATGTTTGCCAATGTCTCATTCTGTTGTTCCTTTCTAGGATGCTTGCTTTATCTGATAGAAACTTCTAGCCTCAGATTCCTTACCTTAGAATATTCCCCAGGCATCAGAGTGGAGTTTGAAAATCTTGAGTAATACCTCTGTCGGTACAGTTCCACACCGGATGTGACATGCGCAATACCTATATAGGTGCTACCCCAAAACACTCACATCAATTCTTTTTTTCTGCGCCATCAGTGCAGCTCAAGAGAGAGCTACCTCCATCCATTCTTTTACTATTTTTTTGACATTTTGGCAACCCTTTTGAGATTTTTGCTCTCAGTTTGTATAGGAATTTCCCCTAAAAAACGTTGGGGTTTAAACCCTGTCACAGATACATGTCTGTGACAGACTCCCCACCTAGTTTGCCTCTGCTGTCTGGAGCCAGTCTACGACTAAAAGGCCTGTCCCAACCCGAGCCATGAATCCAGTGGCGGTTCAGGAGCATTCCCTGAAATTTCTGGCCACCTGACGTCAGTCAGCTCCGCAACGCTCCATGTCCTGGTCGCCCAGAAGGTTCCAGGCCTGTTAGCTGAGCTGTTTCTGGTCCTCGTCATCATGGTCAAAGTCGTTGATGGGTAAATCACACAAGAATTCTAAAATATCCAACAACTTGAAGTACATTTTGACTTCATTGCTCTGGTCCAAGTCTTTGAACAAGGAGCAGGAACGTTGTGAAAGTTTTTTCTAAATGTGCAATTTTGGGTGACAAATTTTGTTTCAATACTAATGATTTTTCTGACGAATATAGTCGTAACTGATGAATTATTCATGTTGCACTCGAAATGGTATGTTTGGCATGTGTAGCTGTATATACACATGCTCTGCATAAGCTCGCCATCTAGTGTTGGGTTCGGAGTAGTACAACTTGTTTTTGTTTGAAGAAAGTTTTTGCGTAACTGCCCCTCCCACTCAATGTCCATGTGCGTGTCTTCTCTCCCCACAGTGTGTAATGCAACTGGTTATCTTCCTTAGGGAGTATGTTTTGTGAATGAAACTTTTTTTCTGTTCTGGAGGCAGGACACCTCTGCTGGAAGTTACGATGTGGACCTGCTAGCATACTCTAGTGTTTGGGTCTCTGTTTGAAAGATGTTTAATAGCATGTTGTACATCTCAGGGCTGCACTGTTACTGGAGAAACTAATGGAGTTTTCCTTTCCTTAAAAATGGGTTCGTATTATGTTTTAGCTTATGGCGATCTATATTCTGATTTGCTCAACATGTGTCATCACTAGTCATGCCATGCTGAATTTACCATTTTAGCTTATTACCTATTCATAAAATGTGTATTAAAAACCCCTTGGTTTTGGGAATGAGACAGATTTTGTTTCTAAACATCCATTAGCTAGGGATGCTTTGCATTCTACTTATGATTTTGCCACCTGCTGGGACTTAGAATAATTCTGTTTTCTGACCATGTACTCTGTATCTGAGCCCTCATTGCATATTTTGCATTTTCTCTCTATTTTGCATATTGTGAAATATTGTAGTAAAACCTTTCATTGATCTAGAACTCAGTTATCAAGTGATCTCAGTCACTTTTTAATTACTCTGCTAATTTGTAGGGTTTGATGATGTTGAGGTTTGTGGCTATCGTAGGATCAAGGATGCAGAAGCTCAGCAACCTGAAGTAAAATTTGGAGTGATATAAAATATTGGGGTTCGGTTCCCACAGCTTCACTGATCTAGGCTCCACTCTTTTGTGTCAGCCACAGAGCTTGAGTCTGGGTCTGCAACTGCACTACAGCTCCCATAATTGTCCCCTGACAACTAAGTGTTTTTTGAGGCCATGCATCTCATATTTGGGTGGGACGATCTCTCTGGGTCACCTTTGGGCCCCACTGGATTCCCACTGGCGGGTCTGCCCTCAGTGCTATTCAGGTCCCTTGGATTCGTTCCTGGATCTGGATCGGATCCAGTTATGAGGACAGAACCTTCCCTGGACCCTGCTCCAGTGATGTCATTCCCAGCGGCTCTGACCACCATCATTATACCCGAATCCAAAGCGGATCAGGACCGAAGTTCCTCCACCATGACTCTGGGACTTGCGGGGAATCGACCTACTAAGTAAGAGCCAGGGCCGATTCTTTTTGATTGGCCCTGTGGGGAATATAATTGGGGGTGGGGGTTCTAAGGATCCTTATGGCTATCCTAACCTCATGGAAAAGCTTGTAAATAACTGGTATGAGGAACTGGCGGATGCCAGTGGCTTAGTCACTTCCCCAAACACTGGCTTAGTCTCTCTTACTAGTGTGGCTATGGAGAAAGGGGCTTCATTTGCCATGGTGTTAAGGAGTGTGGCTAAGGTCCTGGACCTTACACTGCTTCTCGGTGGAACTCATGATGAACCTCTTAACATGGTTGCTTCAGATTAAAGTCGCTGCACAGAACCTCTTATCCCTTGTAATGAAGCCCTCACAAATGTCCTGCTCAAAGCCCAGGCCAAGAAGTGCACAGGGACTCCTATGCACATGACAATTGCCCTTCGCCACTGCACGCTCCTGGAGAGCAAGCTTTTCTTGCCCAGCACCTTATCTCTGAGAACCTGGTTGTCCAGGCCTTGACTTCCAAAGTCAGCCCTGGTGCATTCCCTACCACACCACCGGATAAGAAATCCAAAAGGCTGGGCACCTTTGACAAGCGGATGTTCTCTTTCGCTAGCCTTGCACTGCAGCCCCTGAACGCTTCATGACTCTTGGCCCAAAATTCCAACACAGTTCGATTCTGTTGCGCAAGTGCTGCCCATGATCTCAGGGAGGTGCCAAACCACCCTGAGCCCAGGCTATTGCTGATGGCAGGGACGCAGCAAACTTCACCATATGCTGCAGACTGGATATGACTGATTTGTTAGACAGAGATTTAGGATTCAGGTGCACTCCAACGCCACACCTTTCTGAGATGGGATGTCCTGGCGCTCAAGTGCTTTAAGGACCTCACGGCCACTGGCCAGTCTTTGAGAATCCACGACCACATGCCAGCCCAATTCTGCCTTTCATGGTTATGGTAGCGGCTACCAACTGCGTCCATCCCCACCCAGGCGACCTGGCCAATAGACTTCCCAGTTCTTTCGTGACCGTAGACGCGTCTCCCACAAGCCTGCAAGACCAGTGGGACCTGGATGCCAGATGTCTAACCATTCTGTCAAACCCACCCCTGGCTGCAACAGCCTCCAAACCCCTTTAGTTTGCCCTCTCACTATCAGAGGCACCTGATGAGCAGCAGGATCAAGCATCACGTGCCCCGCTGGTTATGAACAAATATGTGATTCAAATTGTCCAGTAGGGTTACACCCTCCTTTCACTGAATCCCCGCCTCCCATGCTACCATCCTCAGACCAGCTGATGGAGGACCATCTCCTCAATCTCTCGCGCTCTCTCTCTCTCGCTCTCTCGCTCTCTCTCTCTCTTCTCTCCCTACCCCCCCCCCCAGATTCTTTTGGCCAAAAGGAGCCATCAGGAAGTTTTCGGCATCAGAGGTAGGTTTGGATTCTATCCTGCTACTTTCTGCTGCCAAAAAAAGAGAAAAGTTCTCAGGCTGTGCTAGACCTGCACCCTCTCACCTTCTGCCTGAAGAAGAAGAAATTTGAGATGCTCACGTTAGCTCAGGTCCTGCCTACCCTAGTCCCTGGAGACTGGATAGCAGCGGTGGACTTGCAGGATGCCTGTTTTCACATACCCAAACTGCCTGTCCATAAGCATTACCAATGGTTCAGAATGTGCTACAAGCACTTTCAGTTCACTGTGTTCCGTTTCGGCTTTACCAGTGCCCCTTGGATGTTCACAAAGGTAATGGCGGGTGGTTTTAGCCCCTCTGCAGAGATCAGGGGTTTCGTCTTCCCCTACCTTGATGATTGGCTTTTAAAGTTGGCTCCCCTCAGGCAGTTGGCTCCCACCTCCAGACTACAACAGACCATATGCGTCCCCAGGGGCTCACTATCTTGCATTTTAGTGAGACTGGCTGAGGCTGCTGGGTATTATGGCTTCCTACATCCCGCTGGTAACACATTCCCCCGGGATCTGCAGTGGGACCTGAGGTCCCAGTGGGCTCAGCATGAGGGGAGTCTCTCAGACCTGGTCCGGATATCAGAAAGCACTGCAAAAGACTTGCAGTGGTGGCTGATGAACTGCAATTGGGTTAGCGGCAGACCCGTCTCCCTTCCCCACTGTATTGGACTGGCTGCTTTCAACCAACCCAAGCAATGTCAGTCAGGTACAAATCAGTAAGGACACTCTGTAATGAGCGACACAGGTAGCAAATGCAATTTCTTTTAATGAAACATCAGCACAAGAATGTGTTGTGGTAATGATGGTTATACAGTAGCAGAATGCGTGTTTGTATATTGTTCTTGCTATGCTATCTCAGTAATAGCGCAAGAAAGAAACAATCTTTGAATCATTCACAATGCAGTAAATCAAAGTACGAGAAAAAGAGATGAATCTGGTCCATCCACCCCTGGTACTTAACTTAGGAGCGAACACAGGGAAGCCTGCTCCAAATGCTCTCATTCTCTCTCTGAAATGGTGGCCACAGGGGCGGCGGCGGTGGACAATGGCACATCTGCACGATTCCGTTTGTGAGCTTCCCCAAAGCAGCTGCATCTTGCCTTTTATATACTAAAGATTGACTTGCACAACATTATGTTGCCTTCTCGCAGGTTCTGCTGCTGTTATCAGGTTTTACGACTTGCTGTTACTAGTACCCATCAATTATTCTCCCAGAACCTTCAATTAAGGTGACCACCTGACATGAATGCAAATTCTGGGCAGGACTGTAAAACATTCAGGACAAAGGTTCAAAATTCAGGACACAAATTCAGGGCAGAGTGTCGAAATTCAGGACAAAAGGTTGGGTTTATGGATATATTCAAAGGGGAAGGCATACCTCACTACTTCATCAGTGCATTTATTTACTGTTTTCTACATAGCACTATTTATTTATTATGGCCTTTATGTGATTGTCTCTGGGGATGCTACATTCAGGTGGCACATTATGCCCTTGTTCAATAGTAAATTAATGCTTTTGTGCACGGAGACAAGGGCATCACCCCATCCAGATTTACCCAAACATTCCTGGAGAGAAGGCAACAGCAAGATTTTGATTATGTTTCTGAACGTTTTCAAACCTATGGCAAACCGTGTGGGAAACATTAAGGTAAGTGAAATATGTTGGTGTAGGCAAGCGGAACAAAAGCATCTGGCTCACCTCAATCTCCAGTCAAAATTAAGTCTACAAAATTTATGTGGCAGAGCAGATGGTGTGGGTGATAGTCTCCAACCTAATTTCAGGATGTGAGGTACCCAAAACCTGTTTGTAGTCTCATAACACAAGAGTGTGGTTCTGGGCTCTATATTTATCTCAGAAGTGGGAGCCCAGAATACCAGACAAATAAAATTAAAGAGCAGGATGAAATCGAGATCGGAAGGGAGATCAACAGCACTTGATTCAAAGGGTTGTTGCTAAGAACCGGACAAATAAGGATGTGAAGAACAAGGTGAGACGTTTCCTAAAATCAGATTAGATGGGCCGACCATGAGTACTGGAAAGTATTGTATCCTTGGGGATTTGGGTCTGCAGGGAGGAGAGAAATAAGAGGTGTTGTCAAGTAGTTGAACAAGCAGCATCCGTCCACCCTGTCCATGTCTCAAACTGGGTCTGCAGCCGAACCAAGGCCATACCAGTGATCTGGCTCATCCCTAAGTGCCAAAGAACATGCAGATTCATCACAATATTTGGAATGCAAATTACACAAGCAAAATGTAAGAAATTGATAAAGATTGTATAATGTAAGAAGTGTTTCTTTTACATATGGTAGTGTTTTCCCCTTGATATGCAATTAGAGCCCAGATTGAACTGGGAATCACTAAACGTTCAATACTAAGGAATAATTCTCCACTAGTACCCTACTGATTTGCAGGATGGAAATCTGGGTAGAACGACTCAGTATCTCCAAGCCCAGTTTGCCTTTTGGTCTCCTTTTCCACTTTCAGGAATGGGCCACATACCAAATACATCTAAAGGATTTTGGGGGCACTAGGCCAAATGTATTTTCCAGGCCCCTGTTCGGGACAACT
The DNA here is from genome assembly GCF_031143425.1 of Pleurodeles waltl. Classification (NCBI taxonomy): domain Eukaryota; kingdom Metazoa; phylum Chordata; class Amphibia; order Caudata; family Salamandridae; genus Pleurodeles; species Pleurodeles waltl. The sequence continues at coordinate 996,296,979 of NC_090439.1, read as the reverse complement.
TTGAATTTATGATCCAGTTTCGGCTCTTTCATGCCCTCTTTCGCCAGGTCACTGACACACTTGTTCAAATTCGAAATCTGTTTACTAATAGTAAGCGATTGTCATATTTTGATCTAAATGAAACATTTTTTATAACTGTTACATGAAACATAAGCACAACATTTCTCTGAAAAGTGTCCGTAGTAGACTCTCACACATCCACCCACATTCAAAATAAATTAAAGCAAATGGGTTTTTAAAACAAGCTCTTTAAGATTTGTTCAAGGTCATCAGGGGACGTCTCTCTGCAGAACAGAACTATCACCATTACCCCCCCCCCCCCCCTAAATCAAAAGTCAGGGGACACCAGGGCCTTAGCTCATTTCGCCATGCCTTAAAATGTATCTGCCATGCAGCAGTAGTGAAGCTGGTGGTGCTACCCCAGTTATTGCATTATTTTGCAAAACTTCATCTGCTTGGGTCTTGTTCCTTCTTCAAACGCCTCAACATGTTCAACTTCTGATTTGGGGGTTGGAGCACTGCTGGGTAGCTTTTTCCACTCTAAATTACCAGTGATTGTAGGTGGATTAGCCCATCTAGACTTTGAATGCCATTATTTAGTTGCACAGCTTCAGTGAGTGTTTCACTGGCTGTCTTGCTGCTCCATGCATAAGACCAGGCTTACTAGTAAAGACTTTTTAAAGAGGGCTTACTGCAATACTCCTTGTTTCCTGCAGACCAGTCTACCGAATGCCACCCAGGGTTATTCCACCCAGTTTTCTCTTACATTATTGGAACCTGTAAACTCGCTAACAAGAAGAAACCCTATGCTTCTGCAATACCTTTGCTAGGCGTCCTCATTTGCACAGGACAGCTTTATTCAGGGCAAGTTCATCGGTGGCATGCTGCAGGACTCTCAAAATAATGAAGGGAAGGGAAGACAGGACACCGTATGCTAAAATCACTGACTAGACATTACATAGGTATTCTAGAAGTGGAAAAGCCAATGAAAGCTTGAGCCAAGCGTGAGCCTGAAGCCTAGCTCTGGCTCACCTTGAGATCCTTTTGGAATCTCGAGCCCAAAACGAGCTGAGCCTTCATGTGGCTTCTGCCTGCCTCTTCCCATCTACCCAGGATGTGGAGTTAAGGCCAGTGCTGCAGACTTTGGAATTGGGGAACCAGCTTCGAGTGTCAGCATCAGCTCAACATCCTGTGATTCTGGGCAACCCACTTAATCTCTCCATGCCTATAAACAATGAATGTGACCTTGTGTTATGTAAATAGTGCACATGTGAATTGCTCCAATGCCTTCAGGTCAAATTCACGCTACATAGAAACAGCAGCAAAATTCACAAGAAGTTAAAACATAGCCTTAACCTAAGGAACAACAAAAACACTATTCCTTGCTGATTTGTACAAAGTTAAATTGGAAAACCGGGATAAATTGCGGCTTCCTTGCTTAAATTGTGTGACTTTAGGTAAATATTTAACTTCACCCGAACTACTTTTTCTTCACTAATGCACGTGAAAGCACTTTTAAATATGTGAGCTTCGAATACCAGTTGTACAAAAACCGATTGTATTAGATCTAATAGAGTTAAATAAATGTGACATATTAACACCAATGCTTCACATGTTAAAGAAATACACTTCTCTTGAAGTGTATCATATTTTACAGGATGTGTGTTGTGAGATTTACATAGCAAACATATCCGGGCTTGACTTGAGCCGGCTGTCCTTGTTAAATTGTTAGTTCGCCCACCTTGAAGCTATTCAGTACATCGGCTGAAGTGCAGTAAAAAAACGTAAGAATATTGCCATGGGGATGGTGTCAGTGAGCGTGGAAGTGAAATCAAAGGTGTGGCTAAAAATAGCAAAATACTCCATTTGTTTGTGTGTCACCATCAGGTAAAGACATTAACTCACATCTTAACTGAAAGATAAATACAAGTTAAATTAATCAGTGAGAAATGCATTATTATACACAGGAAAATATAAGCTGCCACTAAATGTACAAATTAATTTAAAGATGATAAACGTGCTTCTAAAGTATAGATTTCAGTAATATGCAGATTATACCCAGAGCAAACATTTTTATAATCGTCCATTAAAAGCACACACTCTATAGCTCAGCTTGGAACACTCTTACTGAACCTTCTCAAAAAGAAAATATCTTGTCATCAGAAAGCTTCAAGTGACCCCCACCAATAAACACCTCCCAAGCAGACTTTATATTTGCCAATTAACGAACTGCACACATTTGCATTTCTTTAGGGAAGCAGACACTTAACAAGAAGGCTTGTTTCATTTAGCTGCCTGCCCTCCCTCCCCCCACCCTCCTCCGGAATGCAGCACTGGAGCCTCCCTCTGCTTCATATGGGGAATTTGTTGTGAGAATTATCTCTTGGCCTATGGCTGAGAGGGTGAAAGTAGGGACACATGCCATCCGTTAACACTTCAATCACAGACAACAGATAGTGGGGCTAATTTAAGGACTTCAAACTACTCCCAAGCCCTTTCAGGGTTAGTAGAACTTTAACAGTATGTTCCCCACAAGTCACATGCCTCACCCTGGATATCCTAAACAAAGCACCTTGACAGAAGCATCTATGGATTGGCAAAAACAAGCGTCACGATCTCAGCGAGGTACACAGGTTTTCTGCATGCATTTTCACTCATCAACACTGTCTAAACTAGCTAACCTTTTTGCATTACAATGTCTTCTGCACACTAGGCCTATCCTGCGTACGCCACCTCTTTTAAAGAGTGCCAATGCATGCAAAAAACAATTATTTGATTGTGCTCACAGGCAGATTGCTATGGAGCTTGATAAACGTTGCATTAAGAGTCTTCATTCTGACATAAAGCTGTATGGTAGTACATACAATCTGCACATTATACCAGCCAACGTAGTAAAAGCAAGGAAAAGCCAAATTAAGGGGTTTAATACCAGATTAAGGGGGTCATTGTGAACTCGGTGGGAAACTCCGCCGAGTTCGGTGCTGGCGGTCGAAACAACAACTGCCAGCACGTTGAAGACCCTGCCGGCCCAATAAACAACATTCTGCTGGGCCTGTACATTGCCGACGGCTCCACATGGAGCTATTGTCAATGTAGCAGTGTGGCGGGTGCAGCAGTCATTCTGTATGTCCCATCTGTTCTTTTTTAAGGGCCTCTGCTGGTCTGAGGACAACCCACCTCCAACAGCCTCTAAATAGACTTCTTTACGTAAATGTTCCTCACACCAAAGGTAAGCTTCCCCCCCCAATCTCAGTAGTTTTGCACAGTAGCAGATCCATACCAGTATTGTACTCTGGTACCCCAGCCACCAAGACCCGAACTGTAAATGGTGGTCCCTTGCCTATTGACAATTTTATCCTAGCAGATTTGGTCTCAGTCTCAGCACCCCCATAACCATTGATAATCACACTTTTCCTCAGTAACCTAAGGTTTTCTGCACCTGAATAAAGCGATGCCATCACATGTTCTATTCTTTTTTGGCGATAAATAGTCAGATTTATATATGGCCTTCTGTCCCCGTGGCCTACCTCTTGCACTGCTGTACCCCCAGGACCTGGCCTAACATTCATAAAAGCTGGGACTTCCCAGACATTGTTGCTATTGGTACTCTCTTACCTTTATTGATTGTTCAAGATTTACTTTCCTCTACCTCTTCTGCAAGAGGTGCAGAGGGCTCTTCTTAATGGGAAGTATCCTTGTGCTTCTGTCTACACTGTAAATCCTTCCACTTGCTAAGTAAATAACTAGTTGGCTTCCTGTCTACTTCTTTTTTCTTCCCCCGGCATTTAATAACTCTGTGCACATTTGTTGCAGTCATTCTTATGGTGGGCTCTCCCACCATACTTTTACTCTCTTGGCCCATAGCTCTGGCTGCTTACTGCTGGTCCATCCCCTCCAGCTACACCATGAACAATACCACTTCCCCGACAGGCTGTCCATGAGCAGGTCTTAGGAGGGCCATCAAGGCCCCCTTCATGTGTGGGGGAATATTCCTAACTAGGTGTGCTCTGATCCCTACAGACAGCAGCTCTACATTGGGCCCTGCAAACTTTTGAGAAAATATAGCTGTCTGCATCCTCAGCTCTCATTTGTCTGTGAGATGGTGTGCCACAGTCTCCAATTTTCCTCAATATCTATGGCAGTTGAATACAAGTGCTTCAATCCCTATATTAACTAGCCCATCAAAAAGAATGCCTACTGCCCGTCTGCACCTCTCAACTGTTGCCCCAACATGGCACACAATGTGACTAATCCCATTTTTAAAAGTTCATCAGGTTTTAAAAATGTTCCATCTGCCCCATTATCCCATAACCACGCTAGCCATAAAACTGGTCTGTTGACAGCCCACGGAAATGGATCTGATCTCCTCCTGCCCTTCTCCATCTGCTTTATCTGTCTTGCGTCCCCAAAGAGGCATTATTGATTTGTACACCACTCCTGGTACCAATTGTATTGAACTGGCTGCGGGCAACCAACTCAAACAATGTCAGTCCAGTACAAATCTGTAAGGACAATCAGTAAAGAGTAACACACGGGTAGCAAATGCAATTTCCGTTAATGAAACTTCAGCACAAGAATATGTTGTGCTAATGATGGATATACAGTAGCAGAATGGTTACATATATATTGATAGTACAGTGCTAGCTCAGAAACAATCTTTGACTCACTCACAATGCAGTAAATCAAAGCATGAGAAAAACAGATGAATCTGATCTGTTTACTCCTGGTACGTAACTTAGTAGCAAACACTGGGAAGCAAGCTCCGAATTCTCTGTCTGTCTCTCGGTCTCTCTCTCTTTCGAACTGTGCAGCAGGGACTGCAGTGGTGGGCGACGGCAGATCTGCACAACTCCATCTGTGAGCTTCCCCGCAGACTAGGCCTATACTGCTCTGTTCGTGAGACCTCAAACCCCCATGTAATCCACACTTGAGAGTGATTGTAGTCTGTGTAGCCCTTGGCTCACTAACAAATAAAAAATATGGCCTCACGAAAATCCATGCAAAGCCCTCAGCTGCTTCAGTGAAGACCAAGCAGGCAGAGCCTGAAGGTACATTAGCACAACGTACTGTGAATCATCTACTCAAACAAACTCAGAATTAAACTCTATGGCAGAAAGTTATGAAGCAATAATGACCAACCCTGTGCCTGGAGTTTATCATTGCACAGAAGAATTGTAAATGTCCAATATGTTCTGAAGAGATGTCTGCATTACTTTAGCATTTTTTGTTCTGAGTGTATATAGCTTATATTGTAACATCCTACAGTGTATTCTAGTTTATTTGTGTTTTCCACCCACAGAGCAATTTTAGCAGATATTCAAGCCCATTATCAGGATCCATCACAGCCATACCCGAAAGAGGACAACTCACTTCTGTATGAGATCACCGCATATTTGGAGGCAGCTGGAAATCATAACCCACTTAACAAGGCAAGTGATTCAGTACAGAGAGATATTGTAATGCATGCTGCTTTTGGTTGTTTTGGACTTCTCTTATTTTACAGAATTTTAATCCATCATCTCTCTACCTGCTTGCAGACCAGCTTCCTCACTCCTCACACCAACCACCTCTATAACTCGCAGTTTCTTTAACCTGCATTTGTAAAATGGTGGATACAAACTACTGCTTCCTCTACAGCTGCACTAAATAGCCTGTGAAACAATTTGAATAGATACAGTGGGACAGATTCATATTATTAGCATTTATGAGTACAAGATGTAGCACCACAATACCTACTTCTACATTGGTTTGTGATCAGCCCGGTGTCCAGCTACCTATTAGTAAAAGTGCAAAGAGGTCGTAGTCATTTGTATGTGTACTGACAGTGTAAGAATGTTCTCTGAATATTCCCATTTTAGATGTTTTGGAGCAAATTCACAAATGCACAAGTACGTAAAAGAGTACTACAGCAGTACACGCTTACGTACACCAAAATTCCTTTATGAATCAGACCCTCTGTTTCTTCAGGTTCTTCTTTGAATTATCTTCTGGAAACAAGCCGGTGGCCTTGAAAATATAAATTTCCCTAGCTATCCAGCTAGTGGGTACCAGAGATGCCTTGAGATGTAGCATAAAGTTACAGACCTCACTGATCGTTAATACTGCATGGGGCAAAACTGATCATAACTCCAACGGGAACCATCAGACAAGGCACTTCAACACATATCATTTATCTTCACAGAAATATTGTAAGAGTGTTTTTTTTCCAAAATGTGGATTTCAGGTATAGGATCCTCTTAAAACTACTGTCCTTAAGTGTGACTTAACATGTGACAGAGGGTTAGCGATCATGCATCTCATCTGCTAGGCCTCTTTCAGTCATGTTACTTCAACCTTGACCATGATGCTTCCTACTGCTGTGTCTGGCCCAGTCTTTCAAACAAGTAGACCTGGTAATAAAGCACTGTTGTCTTCCTGTTGTGTTGCAGGTGCTGGCCATTCTCTGTTCTCCTTACACTCAACATTGCAATATAAATGCTGAATAGATCGTGTCTCGAGTCAGCGGGTAAAACTGGTTGCTGCCTTGCGTGCTTGTCGATTCCTGCATTGAACATATAACATACCCAAACTACAAGGATTCACAGAAATGACAAGGATAGGCTATAGACTGCTCTGCTTATTTATTTATTCTTTTCATTAATTTAAAATAAAAGAACCACCGATAATACAACAATAGAACAAAAATGTATAAATTATTTTGAGTCTTGAAACCGCAACAAAACATCTTTTATGATTACAAATCCCATCAAAGTCAGGACACTTAAGCAGTTCATGTGTTAAAGATTGTAAATAGTTTTAATTTGTTTCCAGTTCGGAACAATTTGCATTGTGAAAACCATAACAACTCTGGGAAATCCTATTTGAAGGCACCTTTTAAAGTAGATATACTATTTTGGTAATTCATATAAATAATGAAGATTTTACCTGGTTTCGAGTCTATTGGATTCGACTCGCTGTCTAATAAGAAACCACAAGGCACAAGTAGTCTGCATTCCCATTGTTTGAAGTTATTGGGTCTCACAGATTTTTTCCATTGAGTTTTTAACAACAGTTTAGGGTCACTGGCTCTTTATTGTGGTTTCTAGTGATGTCTGAGCCCTAGGATATGACTGTCGCCAAGCACGCCATGTAAAAGTACGCCCTTTCTTCTACTCCAACAATACCTTGCCTCCATGGTTCACTCTTCTTCAAAGCATCTGAGTCCTACGGGTCTAAATATGACAACTATGACAAATATACATTGTTGGTTGAATCTGTAGTCAGTTGAACACCAGTACGATGCCTGGTATATTAACATTCAGATTACCATACATAAGGACTTACTGTATAAAAAGTGACTTTCCTTTGATAGTAAAACCGCATCTCACCATCATTTTAAAGAATATGCAAAACAAGCATCAAAGATGAGATTAGTAAAATTGACTCTGAACATATTTTCATAGGTCCTAATGTATCTTAGTAGCTATTTCAACATTTACCTAAACTATCCAACCCAGAGGTGTTATAAACATGAAAAAAACTGACCCAGACACTCGGTGACAAAGAAAGTGAGTATGATTAGTCTGGAAATTAAAGAGGAGAATTAGTCAGTCCCAATCTTTCGCTCTTCGTATACAAGTAGGACTTTAATTTCAGAATTTTTAACTTTCTCCTTGGAAAAATGTAGTGTTTGGCACCTTAAATGTTTTGTGCTACTCTGGTCTGTGCATGTATATTTTACACAACCTTGTGCCCTTCACATTAGCATCAGTGCTCATCGGAAGCACAGCACACTCCTTAGACACAATACTCAGAGCTCCTGTGAGGCTCACCAGCCAGTCCTCCATAAGGACCCTCGCTAATGCTACTTGAAGGCGCATTGCCCAGTGCTCCTTTGAGGTGCATCAGTTTTTGGGAAAATCACCCAGAGCCCCTTGATGCACGTCACCCTGTGATCTGCTGCTGAATATTGTTCTGTGTCCCATGCTCTAGTCTGCTGGGTTAGCTATGATTGTTGATTTGTTTGTGCTGATTTCCATAGGCTGTGTTATGGTTCTGTTGGAATTGTGAAAGTGAATCTCTCAATGTATGTTGGCCTGTTGGCATGTTTGTCTGGGTACTGAATACCTCTGCACACAAGCACTGTACAAAAGCAAAGCGTGCTTGTTTGTGTTGATCTTAGCAAGAAGAGTTTAGATGATTAAGGCTGCCCATCCGAACACCACCAATTACACTTTAAGCAATATCACCTCCTCACGATGTATGTAACACCAAGGTGCAGTTCTGGGTATCCGTAGTTTAGCCGAATATTGCTAGTTGAAAGTTCAGAAGCTGTGTTCCTGAAGATAATGGGTATTTTAAAAAACAAAAAGCTGTAGAGAAAATTAATGATCCATTAAAACATTTTGCAGTCATGTGTGATTACTTCTTCTTAGCAACAGTCTTGTTTTTATATTTTTCTGTTTTAGATATACATCACTACAAAACGGCTTTCGTATTTCCCTGTCGTGATCTTTGTATTTTTGATTGCCCAGTTACCAAAGCTTCAGTACATCAAAAACCTTGGTATGGTGAACCTTGTCGACTCAATCTACTTTAACAACTGTAATTGTCTTTTCTTGCATGTGATGAGCTATACTTTAAACAATTGTTCGAAAGAATAATGATGTCTTATATTTATACCATTGTATTGCACTGGTTTTTTTTTGTGTTTTTTTAAATATTTTTATTAACAATTTGTTGTTATACACATACAGAATGATTTGATGTGGCATCTGGTCTTTCTTATGCAGCTCAGAATGTTACTTGCTTTAATCGAATATCACATACTTTATCATACCTTTACATCAGTTTTAATTGCTTATGGTCTTATTCTGAAGCCTCGTATGTTTACCTGTGAGCCATATGAGAGCTATGCCACTGATCTGATTTTTGTACATCTAAAGCAGTCTTTAACTAAAGTTAAACAAGGTAATGGTGCGATGAAACTTGTATGGGCAGGTGGTTCCATTGTCTGGAGTTAACCTCTTCTCCGTTACCCTTTGGAGCGGGGTTGGCTCCTTTCATGCTATCCGTCCCCTCTGAATCCCAAAACGGTAACTCCTTCAAGTAATGCCCATTTCCTTCTAACCCCGCTCGGTCATTTCTGTGATCTTGGGCCGTGTATCCCATGTCTATCTTTGCTTCCCTTCTAGTACCTTCTAGATTCCAAACCCTGGTTTCACCCTTCCTTGCCACAGGAGTTGTGTCACTGCCAACTTCTATTTCTGTCCCTCAGTTTTATTTTTATGTCAGTCCCTCTGTAGTTGTGTCCCCCTCAGCATCCCCTCCCATTTCGTCAGTATCTCCTCCCATTCTGGAGCGATGGGGGTCTGGCGGAGTCCTCGCGCCTCCTCTCTCTTCAGTATCTTCAGTTCTGCTCTGGCCCACTTCTCAACTTCCCGTCTCCATTCCGTCAGTGATGGGCATCTGGGGGATTTCCACCCCAAGGTAATCAGTCTCCGGTATAAAACCAGAGCCAGGTCCAGAAAACTACCCCTCACCTTCCCACGTGGAAGTCCCTTTCTAAGACCCAATCGGCACACATTGAGGGATAGGGCCAAATCCTTTTCAAGCAGTCTAGACAGGTCCGCTAACACACTGCCCCAGCCCAGTCGCAGATCGGGGCAGTTCCACACCATGTGGTCGAAGTCTGCTTTCACGTCACTGCACCTGGGGCATGTTCTGGTGACCCCTCCGTACATTAAGGATAAGCGGTGTGGGGTAAGCTACGTCCTGTGCGTATAATTATATTGGGTATATCTCATTCTCATGTTTCTCTACACCTCCCTTGGGTACGCTAGCACTCTACTCCACTCTGAGTCTGTTATCTCATTTTCCAGGGATCTCTCCCACCTCTCCCTTAGGGATTGCATTGGGTCAAGGGCCCCTCCTGTTGGGCTCGATACAGTCTTGTGATGCGGTGTACATCATCCCCCAATGTCAGAAGGAGGTGTAATATTTGATGGGTGGTAGGCTCTGTATTCACTGTTTCCCAATGTTCCCGTAGATTATGTGTTAACTTCTGGTACAGAAGAAATTGTCCCGGATGGATTCCCCTATCATTCACTAGGTCAGTAAAGGGCCTCAACACCCCATCCCGTAATAAGTCACCTACCGTCTCTACTCCCGCTCTTTTCCAAATCCCGAGCTCTGTACCACCCAAGCCATCCTCCCTCAGATCTAGTATTAGAGCGGTCAGTGGCAAAGCCGGGTAATAAGGGAATCCCACCCCCACTCGTCTTGCGCACCTCTTCCAGGAAAATATGGCTACTTTCGTCATCGGACTGTCCATTTGGCATCCCACCTTCTTATTAATCAACTGCGCTATGACCCGATCCGCACCTCTATCTCCAACGGTAATCTATCTGTCCAGGTATCCCTTCCCAGCGAACCAACTGGCAACCTATTGCAGTTGGCACGACAGGTAATAGGCCTCAAAATCTGGAACCCCCAGGCCTCCCGCCATCGTTGGTCTACATAGGGTTGGGAGTGCTGTACGTCTGCGGCCGTCATCCCAGATAAGTTCCCTAAGTAAAGTATTTAACTCTCGAAACCACGCTGAAGGGATCGATAATGTTAAGTTAGCAAAGTAATAGAGGAGGCGGGGGAGCATGATCATTTTAGATAAAGAAATTCTGGCCATGATGGATAATTTTAATGAGTGCCAGAAACCGACTGAGGCCCTCTGGGAACGGAGTGCCCTTCCAATGTTTCCATCCCTCAGATCCCCGGTCTCATGGTATATTTGTATACCCAAATACTTAAAAGTGCGCGGAGCCCAAACTATGTCCCCAAGACAGGAGGAGGGTCGTCCATAAGTTTGTGTTAGGGGGAAAACAAATGTCTTGCTCCTGTTGAGGCATAAACCTGACAGTGCACCGAAATGGTCTAGCGTCAGAAAAGCCCAAGGCAGGCCCAACTCTCCATCATTGAGGTATATGAGTATATCATCGGCGTGCAATGAAATGAAATGTTCTGATTGACCCCATTTTATTCCCCTGCCAGTGCCCTTGCTTTGCATTGCAACCGCAAGCGGCTCTATGGCCAGAGCAAATAGAAGTGGCGATTGCGGGCACCCTTGTCGCGTCCCTCGGTATATAGGGTAAGTATCATTCTGCCCGTCCTCACCCTCGCCAACGGGGACAAATACAGTAAGTCCACCCATTTTATCCAGCCTTCTCCCATTCCCATCCGCGGCATCACTGTTCTCAGATAGTCCCATCTGACCGAGTCGAAAGCTTTCTCAAAATCTACTGCAAGCAGCACTCTTGCCCTGGGTCTCTCTTCCTCGGGCATGTGCATGATAGCGAACAAGTGCCTCAAGTTCAAAGAGGTGCTGCAGTTCGGGACAAAGCCATTCTGATCTGTATGCACTAACCCGGTGATGTGGCGTAGCAGTCTATTGGCCAAGGCTTTGCTGCATCGATAGAGGCCGAAAATCGGTTACTGAGACTTCTTTCGACTTCGTTTTGGGCAGAGGGACCACCAGTGCCTCCCTAAGCGAGTCCGGCAGTATTCCGCGTTGCAATGCTTCCGTATACATCTCCACCAACTGGGGGGCTAACAGTGTAGAATATTTTTTGTAAAAGTCCATGGGAAGTCCATCCGTCCCTGGGGTCTTACCGGGGGCCAACTGTGTTATAGCGTCCTGTACCTCATCTACCGTCAGCGGGCCCCCTAAACTATCCTGTTCCTCGGGTGCCAGCGAGGTCAGGGGGAGCGGACGCAAAAAGTTGTCGAGGTCATCTGCTCTAAGCTCTCCCGGGGCCCCATAGAGATGGGAGTAGTACTCTTTGAAGGCGTCATTTATGGGTCCCGTCATACACAGACGTCCCCCCCTTTATCAGAGACACTTGTAATGGGTCCACTGTCCCCTTCAGCCCATACTTACCACGCCAGCGTTCTACCTGAGTGGCCTTCCTCAGCCTGGAGTGATGCCAGATATTTCCGAAGGCTGTGACAGCGGAGCTGTTCTTCCACCTGGGCATATGACTTCCGTGCCTGGGCATATCTTTCCTGTACTGCATCCCCATTCCCCCCACCACGCTCCCCTTCGTGTATTATCCTCTCCAAACTATTCAGTCCGCCTTCTAGAGTGCGTCTCACTCCGACTGTCTGACCTAGACAAAAACCTCTAGTTGTCACCTTGAGAGCCTCCCACTCCAAGGATCTTGAAGAGGCCGATCCTTTGTTAGTTTTAATGTAGTCTGAGAGGTGTAGGCAAAGGGATTCTCTATATGCTTGATCCTCTAACGAGCCGGGGGTCAGTCTCCGTGTTGGGGCAGGGGGCCAATGCATTGTCGCCCTCCAGGTAACCAGTAGGGGGTTATGGTCTGATAATGTGCGAGCAAGGTATTCTGCGCGGATCATTCCCTGTGCGAGATCTGCTATACACACTACCCTATCTATTCTGGTATGTACTCGGTGTAGTCCCGAATAGAAAGAGTAGTCCCTCTCAGTGGGGTGTTGTTCCCACCATACATCCACTAGGCCCCAGCGATTCATCCATTCTCTCAATTTTCTTGCCACTCTGTGTCGCTGCCCCTGTAACCGGTGGAGAGGACCGGTCTAAGTCCACATCTAATATTCCGTTAAAGTCTCCTCCGATTAGGATACCCCTGGTTTGTTGGCGTGTGAGATGACTCGAAAGTTGTGTTATAAAGGGGACCTGATCTTGGTTGGGGGCGTAGACACTGCCCAGGACAATTGGAATTCCATGAAGCCTCCCCTCCGCTATCACAAACCTACCCTCATGGTCTATGTCCTTACATATGACTTCAAAGGGAACCCCTGCTCGTATCCAAATCAGAGCGCTCCTCGCATACGCTGAATAGCCAGTGGCAAACATTTGCCCTCTCCATCTACGCCTCAATCTCTCCACCTCTCCAGTGGTTAAGTGGGTCTCTTGTAGCATTGCCACTTGTACACCTCTTCTTTTAAAAAAGGACAGTATTCTGTGATGTTTGGATGGGGACCCCATACCGCGTACATTCCATGTTAGTATATTATATTCCGCCATGGGGTTGTCTTATTAGCATTCCAGGTTGCCCACCCCTGCCCCAGTACAGTCTTCTCATGTTTCGGAATGTATACCTGAGTACATCTCTCCACCCTGCCCATTGCACCAACAAGAATTGTAACTGTAAAACCCAACTCCTTATCCCCAGGGCGCCTCGCAAACAGTAGGTTGCCCAATAAACTGTGCAACAGTGCAACATGTTCAACAGAGTATCTAAAATTCTCGCCAGTCTAATTGGTTGGACGAGAACTCGTGTCGGGGGGCATGGTCCGGAGGGGCCTCGTGTACATACAATTCACCCTGTCCCAGGACCGTGGTACCACATCTCTTACCCAAACTCGTCTGATGTCTGGGGAGTCACCCTCAGAGCCCCCGCGGAGGACTCCGAACATCCTATGGAGGACACGGCGTGCTATCCGAGTCCACCCCGGAGCCTCCTGGGGGGGATGCCTCTCTGCTCATGGATGCCACCGCCTCAAGGGTCGCCCGCTTTCCAAGTTCTTTCTGTGTCTGCGTTGGTATCCCACGGGAGCGGCCCCTGTTCCTCCGCCTCCCTGGGTCTCTGCGCTTTCCAGTCTCTCCTGCGTTGACTCTTGCACTCTGGGCCGATTGGCCCCCATGGCCTTCAAACCATTCCCAGGCCTCCTAGGGATTCTGGAAAAACAGAGATTTACCCTCGTGCATCACTCTCAAGCGAGCCGGGAAGAGGAGCAAATACTGGATCCCTTCCGCTCTGAGGGCCTTCTTGACTGCCATGTACGAATTTCGCCTAATCTGTACCTCAAAGGTGAAATTCTGGAATAACGTCACCTCTCCATTCGCAACTCTGAATGGGCCTGCCTCTTTGGCCCTCTGGAGTAGGGCATCCCTGTCTCTGTAATGCAGTACTCTGGCTATCACTGCTCTGGGTGGTCTGCCCGGGGCAAAGGGTCTTGAGGGCACTCGGTATGCTCGCTGAAGCGTAAAAAACTGAGTCAGGTTGTCTGGTGCCACAACCGTGCGCAACCAACTTTCCAAAAATGCCACCGTGTTCGTCCCTTCCGCTCCCTCCGGCAGGCCTACCACTCGGATATTGTTCCTTCAGTTCCTCCCTTCTGCGTCCTCAGCTCTCTGTTCCAGCCGCTTCACTCTGTCGTTGAGATTCTCTACTGTGGTTGTTATGTCTCTTTGTTTGCGAGTGATGTCCGCCAATGCGGTCTCCACCTCTTTAACTCGGTCAGTTAGGTTTTGATGGTCTGCCCTCAGAAGCCCCACCTCTACAGCCACTTGATTAATATTGTGCTGTAATGTAGCTTTGGTGTCTTCAATTGCCCCTAGGATCTTGTCTAGGGTATCCTGCACTCTAGCCTGCGAAAAGTTCAGAGGGTCGCCCTCTTTGGGGTCAGTGTGTGTTGGACGGTCCATAGCTTTGGTCTTGTGACGGTTTTTGGATGACATCGGACTTGCAGTGCTTCACTTCGGCGTTGACGGGAAGGCGAACGGGTCCGTTATATTTTACTCATTTACGCAGGCTCAAAAGCTTATCTTAGGCCAGTCAATCACATCCAACAGTCCAGATCAGCTCTTCCACTCAGTAGTGTTGTGGCTCTCTTAGAATGTTCCCCCCCTTTCACCTGGTTCTCTCTTTCCTGGGGGCCCCGCTGACCCTTCTTATTGTCGCCCTTAGCACCAGGCCCAGGTCTTTACTGCCCTCCACTTCCAGCGTTTCCTCTTTCGGGTGCAGTACGTCACCCAGGGCAGTAGCGGCTATTACAGGCCTTCTCGTTTCCACTTTCACCTTACTCCCAGTGCGCTCCCTCCCTCCAGCCAAGTATGGTAGGATTCACCCTCTCACTACTGCTCCATGTCCATAGAGGGAACTGGTCTAATTTCTGTTGTCCAAAAATTGTGCGCAGTGTGGGATCGCTCTGCCCGCCCAGGCGTTTCACTTACTTTGCTGGGGCACTGCCTCGTCCCCGGTCGCCGACACCGCCATCCACAAGTGAGCCAGGCTCTCACCAGCACCGTATTTTATCCTTGTGCCTTGATGTTCCTGTGTCCTGCAAAGGTGGGACCCAATACGGCCTCTGTGGGGCCGCACTGGCAGCCTGGGACGCCTCTACAAATCCACTGGGGCTGTGCCCCGTGCCTCGTTCCCCAGCGTCACTTCCTCGTTGTGGGTGCCGGGCCCGCACTGACACCACCAGCGGACCGCTCACTCCGTCGCACTTTCAGCGCACACGGGCGCTTTATCAGATGCACTGCAGCGTGTTCTCTGCTAGGTCGGGGTGAGACCGCCCTTCAGCGTCCTCCTCCTGCAAGCACCGGAGCCGCCTGCAGGACTGCGTTGTCGCGTAGGCTCTCATTATCCTAATGAAACTATTGGATTTTTGGGCAGCAAGATCGTTCACAGTGTGGGGGACTAAGTCTGACCCATGGTGAAGGACCCTTGTCACCCCAAATCCGGTTTTTGCTCCGGCTAACTAGCAGTGCCTCATCTCTCCCGAAGGTAAGAGACAATTGGGCAGCCGAGCACATGACATCTTAGTACTTCCCAGGGAAGTCGTGGTCACTCAGGTCACAACCGGTTCTCTCATACACAGTACCGTCTCATATAGAAATGACAAAGACAATTTAAGTTTTAAAGGTTGGTTTAATAAAACAACTACATCTTAGATATCAAAGCGTGAGCTGCAATAACCAGAACTACACAACACAGTAGGATTAAAATAGTAACGATGAGAGTGAAGCACAAGAATAAGAATATCATTGTGCAACTAGATTATGTTCTCTCTAAGTTATATTCTGAGCACAGCATGTGAAGCTCTAAGCCTGCCTTTCAGGTTTCCCCGGGAGGACATCAACCCTCATACCTGAGCAAAGGCCAGTAATCTGCATCAGCATCTGCAACGGGGCAGTCAGCATCTAATTGTAGGTTCCTGGTCGGAATCTCCCTCTTACGTGTACCAGGACTAGAAAGTGTTTTTATAACTAACACACCAGTGTTCTAAGAAACGTCCCTACGTAAGGATGTGTATTTTCTACGAACCCTAAAGACTAAACTTCTACCACGTCTATCGGCAATGTACCAGACTGTATCCTTGACTGAAGCACAAAGCGAGCAAGAATGTATTGTTTGAGAACACAGTGCTGAAGTAAGCTAAACAGTGTGATAGAATGAAATAAAAACAAGACTGTGAAACTGGTTATTGTAAAATAACAGTGCAAGGTTAAATAAAATGCATCTAGGGCAAAGTGCACAGAGGCCTAATACATTAAGCAAACGCGCAGAAAGCTACATTAAAAATGGCTACACTACACCCTCCCCTTGTCGGTAGAAAGTGGTTTAAGCCAAAGCTAAAAATGCCCTAAGCTAAAAGACGATTAAAACCCTACCAAATTTCAACAAGTTAAGAGGACACCAAAGCATATTAAGCCTCAATTTAAAAAATGAGCATGCGGCAAAATGCTGAATTCATATGACAATGTCAATTTAGAACAAGTTCAATTCAAACAGTGGTCATGGAAAGCAGGAGATTCTCCACTTCGGCAGATGACAAAACCGAAAATCCACGCCAAGGACTATTAAGGAGCAGGTGTGTTCCAAAGCCCCAGTGTCAACCAAGGCGGCATCCCGTGCAGAGCCTGTGAACGAGTTAATATCAATTTCCTCCAGGAAGGGTATCTCGTAATCAGCTTCTCGAAGCAAACGCAGCCGCAGCGCGCATGTCTGGTAATGAGCCCTCATCGGGAACATCAACAGGTCAGCATCAACCACTTGGGGACGCTGCTGTGAGAGACAGACGTCTAGTGCATGTTCAAAAGAGCACCAACGGCACCAAAACACGGGCTGCACACAATCCAAAACTGGTCTGAATGACAGAGACCAGTCACACTCCAAATGTTCCAGGAGTGTTGCTCCAAAGTGCTGCATCATGAGTTCACGACACAGCTGCGCTGAAGGGAGCGCCCACATTCGTCCTTGTTGCGGCGGGACAGCCATAGCAGAAAAACAACAGCAACAGCAAAATGCCGGCTAATAAAGCCAAAGTTATCGGAAATCCCCCAAAAATGCTTCTGAAAATTGAATGAATAGCCGAAGGTATTAAACCAAATATGGAAGAGAAGGTGTGAACGAAACCAACACCAACGGCTTTGAAAAAATTTGCTAATCCAGCCGTGTTGGATGCATTAAATATACGTCCCACGAGTTCACCAAAGTGGCTCGGAAAGTTGGTATTTAACAGGGACTGTATTTCCGCTGATGACCTTGCCACCTGAAGTGCGTAGGTCTCGCGTGCAGATGTAAGGGCCACATGCTTCTGAAACAATAAAGCCTTCAGTCTACTTAACTTGTCGAAATTCACCTTGGAAGTAGCAATGTGCGGCCAAATATCCGCTACCTCCCTAATTTTAGTGGGGGTAAACAACACACTCCTGCAGCAAGTAACTACCTTAGTGACCAAAACAACGTAAACAATTCCGGCCCGCATGCCACAACAGTCTTCACTATTGAGGAGGACGTAGATGCCGTTTGAAAGCACCTGGAATGTGCGTTTAATCAAGGGGACCGGAACTCCCTTCAGATAGCAAGCCAAGTTTGCCACTGAGGCATTGCACACCCCATGCAAGGACAGCTGCTTACAAATCATCGAATGGCTGACTGAAGTCTCGCATTCACTACCGCTAAGAAAGACTTCTTTCATGCCATTGAGGCATTTGTACAAGAAGGGAAGCTCCCACACCTCATGGATGTAACTATCTCCCAACCTTTCGTATCTGCCTACCGGAACATGTTTCAAACAAGAAGTGAATTGTAATGTAGAAATAGGCAGATTAATAACCCTGTGTATTAACCACTCTGCAGAGGGAATCTCGGCCACGGTAAAAGGCAATCGTTCTAACTTTTCAACGTTGAGCATGACATAAGTCGCCTCCTTCTTAGCCATTAGTTGTTGTTGTTGCGTTAAATTAAAGGAAAAAAAAAATGTCCTGCCACTGATGTGCTGCCACGGAACGCGACCCACCTTCAGTGTCTGAAGCGTCCAACCCAGCTGCATAATGGACCTGGTCTGACTCTGTCCATGATATAAAGAAGACATATCAGATCGTATAATGTCTATAGCAGAAGAAACAATGTTGTTAATTGTATATATCGGGTCGGACAAGGTGTGAATTTCATTATCCACAACAGCTAATTCCTTCTTCAAATTTTCCTGATCTATCTGCCTTAACCGGGCTGCAGCCTCTTGTTGGGAAAGTTTCCATATTTCATTGTATACTTCATACAAGAAACGCTTCCTACATGGCGTCTTCGGGCCTGACAAAAAATCTTGTAAGTCAGTGTTATTAGACAGGAGAATGAGATGTGTCTTAACTGCATCTAGCGAGGATGATTTTAACCATTGCTGGCACAATTTTCCCACACTATATCTAGTAATTATTTCAGCATGTTCTGGTGATATATAGCGAGGGTCTGACCTACTTGTCCGGAAACCCCCTGAGGAGGTGACAAAACATTGATGACACCCGTTGGTGTCTATGGGCCACAATAACCACCCGCCTGGACGTGTCAATGAAGTGTTAAATGTACCATTCTGGACCCATTCACTAAGCTCACTAAAAGTGGCATTTATGTATTTCTGCCAATTATTAATTTTTGCAGGGGCAGGTATACTAGGCATGTTCAATTCTCTGATTGTGGCTAAGCCTAAACAGCTAGTCTGTTGTACTGTTTCATTTAAAAAAATCATTTGAACGGGAATGAGACATGCTCTAAACAATGTTTCTCTACCCTTTGTTTGCCATTTTTTTGTTCCCCAAACACTTTTCAAATCAACATTTTTTGACCAATATTCATAACCTTCAATTGACAATTGGGAAATAAAGGAATCCGAATATATGAATTTTGTGCTGGTCAACAACATTTGTTTATCTTTAGACGGAGTTAACCTAAAATTATATGACTTAGTATTCGTTTGATGATGCCCAGAAAGAGATGTAAATTTATCAAAGTAAGTTTTGGAACTCCCTTGCGGGGGAGTTGGGCAATGTTCCCATTGCGTATAGTCAAATATAGTTTTTGGACTACTTGCTTTGTGTATGAAATGGTGCCCATAATAATTATAGCAAAACATGTCACCATAATTGTCTTTAAACTGGTAAGCATCTTCATTTTCATAGACAGTATAATATTGTAATTCTGTCATCATTGAATCAACTGTCTTCACATCCCAATCATCAGATACAATGCCTGGTATTACTATATCATTCATAGATAACTTTAGGACATACGGTACTTGAATTATCTCAGTGGGACCGTATATATCAAACATTACTTTATCCCATACAATCCCATCCGGAATTGGCACTGCAAAAATGTTCACAAAGGACAAGTCTCTTTGAACCCTATGTGATGAAAAATGTGGTTTCAACACCTCCTCCACCTGTTCAACCGCTGATCTCTAAGGAAGAAAATGACCATGTATCAACAGAAAAAAGGTAATGACAAACCCAGTCCAAAGAAAAAATGCTACCACAGTCAAAAAAAGCCACAGATAGTTCCATGGAAAAACAAAATACGTATCTTACGTGGACCTGACAGATCAGGAGTCGAAGAGGCAAACGAGTCCGATAGACTATCGTTGTTGTCGACAAAGTAACCAGAGGCAGTTCGTGCAAAAGGCGTCGTCGTATTCAATGGAGGAGTTGGTGTTTCTCACGGTGGTACACTGTAGATAGCACCATCCGTCACGTCAGTAGTCATGGTGACTTGATCAACTGTTTCTAAGTTGGTTGTTGTTAGTGGAACTAATGCAAGATCATCATCCACCCTCCCCAAGCTCGGAGAGGCAACAGTGTTGGTATAGATAACTTGAAGCGGAACATCTTCCCCAGTAGTGAGAGGGATTCGGGAACTACTGGACGTTCCTCTTGGTCTGCTGTGTAGAATCGGCCACATGTTGTAACTTGACATTGTCAATAGAAACAAAGCGATTTTCTTTGGCACCTGGCAACGGTGGTAGAATAACAGTTCTTGTTCCGTGTATCCCCAACACAGGGACTGGTGCACAATAAGAAGGGCTAAATTCTTTTTTCACTGCGACCTTTTCACGCACAAGATCCCCAACCCTGGGAATCCAGTCGGTAGGTGTTACTGGCACATCTTTAATTCCTGTGGAGGTTGCACTTTTAGAAGAGTTATCTTCACGGAACTGTTGTAATTCCTGCAAAACAGTGACACGATCATTTATGTCAAAAGGTGTTTCCGCCGTCTCCACACCAGGACCATCAAGATCCGGAACAAATATTTGTGTTCCGAACAGGCACTTATATGAAGTACGACCCCCCAGGGACCTTCTAGGCAGGTTATTTAGTGCTCTCTGAACTCCATACAGGTGGGTTAGCCAACTACGACCTGTACCTAAGACTCTGGCTGTTAAGGATTGCTTTAAATCGCAGTTTAATCGCTCCAGAACAGAATTTCCCTCGGGATGAAATGGAGACGAGTACTGGAGCTGGACCCCCAACGAAGCCATGGTGTCCCTGAATGCCCTTGAGGCAAAAGCAGGGCCCTGGTCTGAATGAAATGCAGCAACTGCATATGTACCGACAAAGACTCACAAATCTTTAATAACAGTCCGATCGTTAGCCTAACGCTGTGGCCACACCCACACAAATCTGGAGCAAGAATCTACAGCGACTAGTATATATTTGTATGCACTATCCGGTGTTAGTGGACCGCAATGATCCAAGTACACACATTGTAATGGTCTGTTGGATATTAAGAGTGGTGTCTGCGGCGGGCGCTTAGCTGTTGAAACTTTAATTTGTTGACAGATGTCACAACAAAGGACGTACTGCTTAGTCTCTTTATAGAGACCAGGCCATCAGTAACGGGCCTGCAATAGCGAAATTGTAGCTGCCACGCCAGCATGTGCAGATGCCACTCCCTCATGCGCTGCTTAAATCAATTGTGGTCTTACATCTTTAATGGGGATGTCGCGTACGCCAGGAATTTTAACTTCAGCGTTCAGCATACTTCCCATGAAGTATTGATATTTATTTGGAAATCCTTTTGGATAAAGCGTGCCATCAACCGTAGCTTTTATGGCAGCCATAATCTCTGTGTCTGGTTTGGAACTCGAACGAGTCACTGCAGCTACAGTGGCAACTGCCACTGCCGACTTTGCAGCTTCATCAGCCAAAGTATTTCCAGCAACGTGTATTCCAACGTGCTGGTGTCCAAGAGTATGCACAACATGGACTTTGGGTAGCGTCTCTTTCAGGTCTGCTACCTTCCCCCACAGTAGTCTGTGTTTTATGGTGTTGCCTTTTGAATCTCTGAACCCATTCAAGCGCCAGTAATGTAGGTATTCATTAAAAGACTGGACGCAGTAATACGAATCACAAACAATCAGTGTGAACTGCGTCGGATCTGTATGTTCTAGTGCCATTAGTAGAGCTTTTAGCCCAGCCAATTGTGCTGTACAATCCCCTAAAGTCTGCGTATAGTTATGTTGGGGGCAGTATTTCTCCCCCTCCATATAGCCGCTCACTACCGCACATGCAGCAGAATATTGGTGTTTTGTTCCAACCGCTGGTTGCGCAGAGCCATCGGTATACATGACTACTTGATATTGATCAATAGGCAACGTGTCAGCGGGAACTGGATATTCAACTTCATATTGCAGAAATTCCTGAGTTTGTAACTTTGGGTCAAAAGTGTAGTCTACATCAGTGGCTGTTAAAGACGTAGCCCATTGTATCCACCGCGGGTGAAGTGCTTTTGCGTTCGGAACGCTAGCTTTTGTAACAGCCTCGAGAGCCGGAATAGGAGAAACAACAATAATGTGTTTCCCCTGAGCAAGAGGTCTTTCTTTAATAACAGCCATCTGTACAGCAGAATACAAGTGTGATTTGTATCCAATCGGGACTGTCTCACCCTCATTAAATGTGACATTAGTAAACCCAATGGCCCCAGCTATCACCCTGATGACCAAATGCTTCTTATTGTCCCGTGTATGTAAATGTTTCGCTGCTAGCATATCTGCTTGTAACTCCTCGAAGAGTATGTGTATGTTTAATTGTCCAGAATCTGCTTGAAAAATCAGGATGGATCAATTCATATAAAGGTTTTATGCGCATAGCATAATCAGTAATGTATGTTCTGCCAAAATTTAGAAAGCCCAATAATGATTGGAGTTTCTTAATCATATTTGGTGGTTGCAATTGTGCACACTTTTCTAAGAATTGTGGCGCTACGCTCTTACCTTCATTCGACAGCTCATATCCCAGGAATATGACGCTAAGGAAGGCAATTTTCGATTTTTTAAGTTACATTTGTAGCCTATTTTGGCACACCCTACAACAATTCGGGCTACCCGTCTTAAATGTTGTAGCAACTCTTCATCCGTGAGATATATATCATCCACGTATGACAACGCTTCAGGGTCTAACTTGTGTAAAATAGCAGTCACACAAGCTGCAAACCCAGTCCTGGGCTGTTCTTATACCCGTGAGGCAAACAACTGAATTTTTCTGGGAGCCTAGCGCGCTAAAGCTCATTAAATCTCGGCTTTCAGATGCTATTTTCTGGCAGAAGAATCCATTAGAGATATCCAAAGTAATTTTATATTTTTTCCGCACAATGTTGCTCATTAGTGCAGCGCTATGTGAATTTTGTATAACATATGTACGTGTATGTCCGTTCAAATGTCTGTAGTCTAAGACTATTCTAAATGAATGGTCCGGTTTAGCTACATGAAATAAGGGATTATTCATCGGTGAGATTTACCCCTGGTATTCTAATTGTGTAAGTATTTCTCTCACCGGTGCCCTTGCGTCATGTTTTATGGGATACTGCGGTTGTGGCTGAGGTTCACCTTTAATGGGAATTATATGATATGGAGAATCCCTGTCCCACCCTTCGTGATTTCTATATAAGGCAGGTGCCTGTGCAAGAGCCCATTTGATACAATAGGACTCAGCGAGTTCCTCTGGAACAAGGTGCGAGAAGGAAGGTTTAATAACCTCCTCCCCCACTGGGCAAGTGCGGACAAAATCAGGCGGCCAGTCTTGTTCGGCCAGCAAGATGTCATATATCTTAACTACACGATCCCAAAAGATTGCGTGTATAGTGCATTCAATGTCCCCTTCCAATTGTAAAGTCACTGTATACACCTTATCGGGTTCGGAGACACGCATATCTGCTGTTTCTACTTGTATGAAGTCATCAGTTGCTTTCACCGCCAGATGCTCTAGAAGATTCCGGCGAACTATTGTGACTTCTGCCGCGCTGTCTAACAGTGCTAGAGCCCATGTCTTGTTCTTCAAGAGAACCCTCTTCTGAGTGGCATGTCTAACTGAGACTGCTGCCACCTTTTTCTTTTTAAACTGTTGTTTTTGTTGTATCGGTTTTTTCTTCCTTCTTGACAGAAACCTCTGAAAAGCGTTGTGATTCCTGTCTCGGTTGTACGTACTCTATTCTCCGCTCTGACCGCCCACCTCTCTCATTTCTCTTTTTCGATGAGTCCTGAAAGGAACTAGATTGGTGTGTATCAGTATATTGATATCTATCAGGTGTTTTTATATTATCTCTATTCCTGAGATTATACCAATTCTGCGGGGTCTCCGTACCTGAAGATTCTCCCCTTTCTTTTTTGGGTGTTTGTTGTTTTTTCTCCCAGTGCTTCTTGTTAACCTCAGGTTGCTGTTTAGTATTATCTTTATTAATTTTTCCCTGAAATTGAGGTTTTTTGCGGTCTAGCCCCCAGGCTATCTCGACCGATACTGGAATATGTTTCCGCTATTATTTTAGGCAGTTCCCGCTCCTGATCTTGTTGCGGGACGTCATAAAGACGCATGCGCACTGCAAGTGCAGATGCTTCCCCTTTAAGATTGCTTAGGATTATCGAAGAAACAGTGGCAAAGTTGCCCATCAGTTGCATTCCTAAATCTAAGGCCGGGGCAGCCCCATATTCATCCTGAATTTGTTTAAGCACTTCCAGTAGGTTGGCTAATGTCGGTGTACCGTGTGCCATTGTATACAGCGCAGCAAACACCGTGCCCCATGTATTACAATGTTCCACTGTGGGAACCATCCCAAAGGGTAAACACATAGGGGGTCATTCCAACCCTGGCGGTCGGTGTTAAAGCGGCGGTCAACCCGCCAACAGGCAGGCGGTCCAAAAAATGGAATTCTGACCCTGGCGGGAACCGCCAACACAGCCCGCCACTTTAACACTCCGACCGCCACGGCGGGACAGACAAACAGCGCGGCGGTCACCGCCAACAGGCAGGCGGCAGACAATGTACCGCCCACCCTATCACAACTCACCAATCCGCCACCTTTTCCGGGG
Organism: Pleurodeles waltl; assembly: GCF_031143425.1. NCBI lineage: Eukaryota > Metazoa > Chordata > Amphibia > Caudata > Salamandridae > Pleurodeles > Pleurodeles waltl. The sequence continues at coordinate 996,272,601 of NC_090439.1, read as the reverse complement.
CGGGAGCCCCGCCGATAAAAACACGGCGGAAACAGACTACGAACGGGAAAACGCTCACCTCTATACACTCCACGAGGACGGAGAACAGCATGGAACCCGAATTAAACATCCTACCAGCTATTGTCTACCTGCTCATCTACCACGAGTACGAACTCCGGCGCAGAAGACAACGGTGAGTACTGCACCTACGACACAGGGGAGGGGGGAGGACGAAAGGTTACGGGCACACACATACGCCTCACCCCACCCCCCCCCAACTATCAACACACCAATGCAGAGCAACAACTGAGTGACACCCCCCAAACCCCCCTGAAAAATGCAAAGACAAAATAAAAATGTAAATTTAAATTTATGTATAAATTAGGTTCATTGAAGTCATGGAAAATTATCGATATGAAATATAAAAGCAAAAATAATGAACAGTGCAAAAGCTATGTACATAGTCAATAAGTCCTGCTCAGTTGCCAAATATCCACAGTCCGTGGGCCAATGTCTAGCAAACACATGGGCAAAGCCCACACAGGAGACCTGAGTCCGTTGGAGAGAACACTGCTGGGGCATCAGATGATAAAACTACAGGCACCTCAGGGGAAAGGGAAGGGGGGGCACCTCAGCCACATGAGTCCACGACGCCAGAACCACGAAGGGGCCACCATTCCCACTGTGCCATCCTGGGGAGTGCAAAGCCACAGTCTCTTAAGTCTCTACAGTGGGTGGGTTGCCCACTGTTACATCCTGGGGAGTGCAAAGCCACAGTCTCACAAGTCTCTACAGTGGGTGGTTTGCCCACTGTGCCATCCTGGGGAGTGCAAAGCCACAGTCTCACAAGTCTCTACAGTGGGTGGTTTGCCCACTGTGCCATCCTGGGGAGTGCAAAGCCACAGTCTCACAAGTCTCTACAGTGGGTGGTTTGCCCGCTGTGCCATCCTGGGGAGTGCAAAGCCACAGTCCATCAGGTGGATTACAGACTCCACTGGTTATGGAGGAGGCAGGGTGCCCAGAGTGCAGCGTGAACACTAGCTCGACACAGAACCGGCACTGTCAATGGGCCAGCAAAGCTTGACAGGAAGGGCCCAGCGGAGCGGTGCTTGAGATGAAGGGCCCAGCGGAGCGGTGCTTGAGACGGCGGGGCCCAGCGGAGCGGTGCTTGAGACGGCGGGGCCCAGCGGAGCGGTGCTTGACAGGAAGGGCCCAGTGGAGCGGTGCTTGACAGGAAGGGCCCAGCGGAGCGGTGCTAGAGACGGCGGGGCCCAGCGGAACGGTGCTTGAGACGGCGGGGCCCAGCGGAGCGGTGCTTTAGACGGCGGGGCCCAGCGGAGCGGTGCTTTAGACGGCGGGGCCCAGCGGAGCGGTGCTTGAGACGGAAGGGCCCAGCGGAGCGGTGCTTGAGATGAAGGGCCCAGCGGAGCGGTGCTTGACAGGAAGGGCCCAGCGGAGCGGTGCTTGACAGGAAGGGCCCAGCGGAGCGGTGCTTGACAGGAAGGGCCCAGCGGAGCGGTGCTTGACAGGAAGGGCCCAGCGGAGCGGTGCTTGAGACGGCGGGGCCCAGCGGAGCGGTGCTTGAGATGAAGGGCCCAGCTGAGCGGTGCTTGAGATGAAGGGCCCAGCTGAGCGGTGCTTGAGATGAAGGGCCCAGCGGAGCGGTGCTTGACAGGAAGGGCCCAGCGGAGCGGTGCTTGAGATGAAGGGCCCAGCGGAGCGGTGCTTGACAGGAAGAGCCCAGCGGAGCGGTGCTTGAGACGGCGGGGCCCAGCGGAGCGGTGCTTGAGATGAAGGGCCCAGCGGAGCGGTGCTTGAGATGAAGGGCCCAGCGGAGCGGTGCTTGAGATGAAGGGCCCAGCGGAGCGGTGCTTGAGATGAAGGGCCCAGCGGAGCGGTGCTTGACAGGAAGGGCCCAGCGGAGCGGTGCTTGAGAGGTCGGGGCCCAGCGGAGCGGTGCTTGAGATGAAGGGCCCAGCGGAGCGGTGCTTGACAGGAAGGGCCCAGCGGAGCGGTGCTTGACAGGAAGGGCCCAGCGGAGCGGTGCTTGAGATGAAGGGCCCAGCGGAGCTGTGCTTGACAGGAAGGGCCCAGCGGAGCTGTGCTTGACAGGAAGGGCCCAGCGGAGCTGTGCTTGACAGGAAGGGCCCAGCGGAGCGGTGCTTGACAGGAAGGGCCCAGCGGAGCGGTGCTTGAGACGGCGGGGCCCTGCAGGAGGATGGTCCAGATGGTGGTGGTGTAGCAGCTGGGGATCCTGTGGAGAGTGAAGAGGAGGAAGACGACGGGGACGACACGGACAACAGGGACACAGTTATACAACAGTATTTTCAGTAGCACACAGGTAAGAATCACCCACGCCATTTTACATTTACTTCTGGCCTCCTGCATCTCTACTTTCTGTGTTTCCCCCCAGTTCCTTTTAACTGATTTGTGACTTTCCCTTCCCTTTTCAGAGCTGTATGACCCACTGCGTGACTTCTGCTTTGTTTGCCCATGGACTAAAGCTTATTGACATTGGTATGTTGTCTTCACAATGTAACTGAACATTATTGCACCGTTATGTGTAATACATTTGTTAAGAATACAAGCAGACTCCTGATTTTTGAAGTGCAATTAGTGATTTATTTTAAGTGCTACATATAGGTCCATGATAGTAAAACGGTGATGGGTGGGGGTGGAGTAATGTCCATGGCAGAGTCCAGTTCTCAGTCTCACAGGTGCATTGTCCATATGCCTGTGGAAGGATGGAGCACGGGCTGTTTAAGGTTGGACAGGGTGACAATGTGGGACAGTGGGATGACATCAGGGGGTATCTTATGCTGGCGGGGGTCTTGGCATCCTACTCTGTCTTCTTGTGTGATCTCAGGTTCCGCTTGCGGGGTGGTTGTTTTTCAGCAGGAGGTGGGGTTCTGGTGGCCTGTCGTTGTGTGGGGGCCTCCTGTCCACTAGCGCCGGCGGAGGTGGTAGGCTGTTCGTGGTCCTGGCTAGTGACAGGGGCCCTTTGTGGTGCCACATGGTCCCGCAATGTGGTGACTATCTGGTTGAGGGCCAGGACGATGGTCCCCATTGCGGAACCGATGTTCCTGAGTTCGTCTCTGAACCCCATGTACCGCTCCTCCTGCTGTGCCTGGATCTCCTGGAACCTGGCCAGTACCATCGCCATCGTCTCCTGGGAGTGGTGGTATGCTCCCATGATGATGGTGAGGGCCTCTTGGAGAGTGGGTTCCCTGGACCTGTCCCCCCCCTGTCGCACAGCAGCCCTCCCAGTTCCCCTGTTTCCCCGGGCCTCTGTCCCCTGGACGGTGTGCCCACTACCACTGCCCCCAGGTCCCTGTTGTTGTTGGGGTGGTGGGTCAGCCTGGGTGCCCTGTAGTGGCGGACACACGGGGCATGGGCCCGCTGGGTGGGAGCTGTGCTGGTATTCCCAGAGGGGGTTAGGTCTGCTGTGGCCTGTGGCTGTGTGTGGGGAACCGACTGTCCAGAGGTCCCCGATGTTCCGGGCTGGTCATCAGGTTCTAGGTCGACAGAGCTGCTGTCATCACTGGGGGCCTGTTCTGGGGGTGGGATGGACAAATCTGGACCCTCCTGGCCAGTGTGTTGGCGTTCGGGCCCTGCAGGGGTAAAAGAGTATGGTTATTGCTTCTGTGTGTGCCATGGCGTGCGATTTGTGGGTGCCCTTGTCCCCCAGTGCTGGCATTCCCTTGTGGGAGGAGTTGTGAGTGTGGTTTGTGGGGGGGGATGGGTATGTGCAGTGGTCATGCTTAGGTGATGGGTGTCCATGGTTTGTGTTGGCATTCAGGGATTGGTGTTGGGTTGGGTGGGTTGTGCTGGTGAGACATTGGCAGGGAGGATGTGTGCTGGGGGGTTGGGGGTGAGGGTAGGGGTGTGGGTTGGCATGCTGGTGGTTTGGGGGGGGTGAAGTAGTTGAGATTAGACTTACCAGAGTCCATTCCTCCGCCTACTCCAGCGAGGCCCTCAGGATGCAGGATGTTCAAGACCTCTTGCTCCCATGCTGTGAATTCGGGTGGAGTGGGTGGGGGTCCGCCGCCAGTCTTCTGCACAGCGATGTTGTGTCTTGACACCATCAACCGCACCTTCCCCCGTAGGTCGTTCCAGCGCTTTCGGATGTCTTCCCGATTTCTGGGATGCTGTCCCACAGCGTTGACCCTGTCGACGATCCTTTGCCATAGCTCCGCCTTCCTGGCTATTGTGGTGTGCTGCATCTGTGTGCCGAAGAGCTGGGGCTCTACCCTAATTATTTCCTCCACCATGACCCTGACTTCTTGGTCCGAGAACCTGGGGTGTCTTTGGGGTGCCATGGGGTGGTGTGGATGAGGTGTGGGGTGGTGTTTGTGGTGATGTGAGTGGTGGTGTGTGGTGATGTGTGCGTAGATGTGGTGTGGGTGATGATGTTGGATTCCTGTGTGTGTTGTGGTTTGTGTTCCCTGTGCTCTCTCTCTGTGTATTGCGCCTTGTCTCTGAATTTCGATTTGTGGGGGTTTGTGGGTGATGTGGGTGTGTGTTTTATATGGTGATGGGTGTGTGGGAGTGTTGTGTGTATGTGTATCAGGTGTGTGTATTTTGAATTGTCCAATGTGGCTGTGTTTTGTAAGGGTGTGTGTATTTTGAGCGCGGCGGTGTGTACCGTCAATTGGTTGAAAGACCGCCGCGTGGATTCGTGGGTCGTAATGGCATGGGCGTGTTTGTGTTGGCGTGACGGTGGAGGTTTGGTCATCTCCAGTTTATCGCTGACCGCTGATGAGGCGGCCTTCCGTGGATGTCGGGTTTTTGGCGGTTTGGCAGTTGTGGGTCAGAATGACCGTGGCGGTTTACCGCGGCCGCGGCGGTATAATGGCGGTCTTCTGACCGGCAGTAAGAGCCTTTTACCGCCGAGGTCAGAATGACCCCCATAGTTAGTATTCTATGTTTGTCCTGAGGTCCCGTATTGGGAAATACTGCCTCCAGCGTATTAATTTTCTGCGCCAGCCAAAATGGAGTCTCCTCCCGTTTTGCTGGGACTTTACCCGTAATAGAGTGTACAGTCACCGGGTTTATACCTGATGTTACTGTGTGTGGTTGTGCTGGAGCAGCACGCGCTAGGTTTGTATTTAGTGTCTGCATCACAAATTGTACTAATCGTCCATATATTGCTGTTAATTCAGTATAAAAGCGTCGAACCTCAGCCACTGCCATATTAGCAGCCGCAGGATGTGGTGTATATGTGGCCAAAAAGGCCTGGGAAGGACCATCGTTACTTAGTGGACCTAACCTTACTGGTAATAATGTATGGGGTTGGGCGCCATCAAGCCAATTATGTTCTAGATAAGATAGAGGTATCTCTAAGTATGCGTACGCCCTGTATTGTCCAGGCACGTTCGCTACTGTATATGTATGCAATGTATTTGTATTCCTATCAACTGCTGAAAATGCGACCCAAGAGTAAAAAAGTTCTGTTCTATAGGCTGCGTGGGCGCCCATCACAAACGTGACCGAACCACCCTGGGCCGTGAGGCGGTTTGCTAGCAAATGTGCTGTGAACGGTTGTCTCATGTTAAGGGCTATTTGTACAACCTGGGGATTCGCCATTATAAAAGCACCAGAATTCAGAGAAGGCACACCAAGATGGGTTCTTTATCCTTTTAAGGTTCAAGCTTGAACAACCATCCGCTGTAATTAGGATTACTTATACCGCGGTGGCGGAAGTTGACGCAGAAGGTACTGAGGGATCATTGTATTATATGAGACCGAGAAAAACCGGTGGACCTGAAAATTAGAGCCAGACCAAACGTTGGCAGCGCCATGTCGCGTAGGATCTCATTATCCTGATGAGACTACTGGACTTTTGGGCAGCAAGATCGTTCACAGTGTGGGGGACTAAGTCTGACCCACGATGAAGGACCCCTGTCACCCTAAATCCGTTTTTTGCTCTGGCTAACTAGCAGTTTCCTCATCTCTCCCGAAGGTAAGAGACAATTGGGCTGCCAAGCGCATGACATCTTAGTACTTCCCAGGGAAGTCGTGGTCACTCAGGTCACAACCGGTTCTCTCATACACAGTACGGTCTCATATAGAAATGACAAAGCCAGTTTAAGTTTTAAAGATTGGTTTAATAAAACGACTGCATTTTAGATATCAAAGAGTGAGCTGCAATAACCAGAAATACACAACACAGTAGGTGTAAAATAGTAACGATGAGAGTGAAGCACAAGAATAAGGCTATCATAGTGCAACTAGATTATGTTCTCTCTAAGTTATATTCTGAGCACATCATGTGAAGCTCTAAGCCTGCCTTTCAGGTTCCCCCGGGAGGACATCAACCCTCATACCTGAGCAAAGGCCTATAATCTGCGTCAGCATCTGCAACGGGGCAGTCAGCATCTAGTTGTAGGTTCCTGGTCGGAATCTCCATCTTAAGTGTACCAGGACTAGAAAGTGTTTTTATAACTAACACGTTGGTGTTCTAAGAAACGTCCCTACGTAAGGATGTGTATTTTCTACAAACCCTAAAGACTAGACTTCTACCACGTCTATCGGCAATGTACCAAACTGTATCCTTGACTGAAGCACAGAGCGAGCAAGAATGTATTGTTTGAGAACACAGTGCTGAAGTAAGCTAAACAGTGTGATAGAATGAAATAAAAACAAGACCGTTGTAAGGAAATGGCTCCCTGTTGCAGTTACCCCCCCCCACTTTTTGCCTGATACTGATGCTGACTTGACTGACAAGTGTGCTGGGACCCTGCTTACCAGGCCCCAGCACCAGTGTTCTTTCACCTAAAATGTACCATTGTTTCCACAATTGGCACACCCCTGGCACACAGATAAGTCCCTTGTAAAAGGTACCAGTGGTACCAAGGGCCCTGTGACCAGGGAAGGCCCCTAAGGGCTGCAGCATATGTTGTGCTACCTTAAGGGACCCCTCAACTAACACTTGCACACTGCCATTGTAGATTGTGTGTGTTGGTGGGGAGAAAAAGGCAAAGTCGACATGGCATCTCCCTCAGGATGCCATGCACACAAAATGCTGCCTGTGGCATAGGTAAGTCACCCCTCTAGCAGGCCTTAAAGCCCTTAGGCAGGGTGCACTATACCACAGGTGAGGGCATAGCTGCATGAGTAATATGCCCCTACAGTGTCTAAATCTATTCTTAGACATTGTAAGTACAGTTGTGGCCATATTAAGTATATGGTCTGGGAGTTTGTTAAACACGAACTCCACAGCTCCATAATGGCTAAACTGAATACTGGGAAGTTTGGTATCAAACTTCTCAGAATAATAAACCCACACTGATGACAGTGTTGGATTTATTAAAAAATGCACACAGAGGGCATCTTAGAGATGCCCCCTGTATTTTACCCAATTGTTCAGTG